>NW_027507903.1:246628266-247087148 GCF_037356315.1 Lithobates pipiens | reverse complement strand
AAAATATGTAGAAGAATACGTATTGGCCTAAACTGAGGGAAAAAAATGTTTTTTTATATATTTTTGGGGGATATTTATTATTACAAAAAGTAATAAAATAATGCGTTTTTTCAAAATTGTCGCTCTATTTTTGTTTATAGCGCAAAAAAATTAAAAACCGCAGGGGTGATCAAATACCACCAAAAGAAAGCTCTATTTGTGGGAAAAAAAGGACGTTAATTTTGTTTGGGAGCCACGTCGCACGACCGCGCAATTGTCAGTTAAAGCGACGCAGTGCCGAATCGCAAAAAGTGGTCTGGTCTTTGACCAGCAAATTGGTCCGGTCTGAAAGTGGTTAAGATATAAAAATCTTCTGACTTTACAACCACTTTAAGGATTTAAAAAGGTTAAGCTCTACTTTTACAGAAAAATAATAAATGCACATATATTTGCTGGAAAAATGTATTACGGTTTTGTACAGGAGCCTACAAAACACTTTACTCGCGATCAGTATATCACGAGTGCAATGCCAGGTTTCCACAGATTCTTTATGCAGCTCTATGTACATACAGAGGTAAAAATGTTACGTTTGAGAGCAGGAAGGAAGCATCAATGGACTACTAGTGCAGCGGTTACCACATTTGCGGAGTCCCTCAAGGCTCTCCTTTGTCACCCGTTCTCTTCAACATTTACATTCGCCCACTCCTTCAAATCATCAGATGCTCAGATCTCTGCTTCCACTCTTACGCCGACGACACGCAACTTTATTTCCGGATCAATGGAAAAAAAAGACCACCAACAACTTGAAAACTGCCTCAAATCAATAGAGGACTGGATGACCACTAACTCCCTCCAGCTGAACGAATCAAAGACAGAGCTTCTTATCTTACACCCAAATCATAAGCCCGCAACCAAAACATCCTGGTCTCCACCAACCGTCTTTGGGCAGACTATCTCCCCGAAGACCACAGCAAAGAGTCTCAGGGTTATTTTAGACGCACAAATGTCAATGGATGCGCAAATAGGATCTGTAGTCAGTGGATCTCACCATCTGGTACGCATGCTTCGCAGACTCATCCCTTTTATCCCAAAGAATGACAAAGTAGTGGTAGTTGGAACAATCACTTCACAACTGGACTACGCAAACTCGCTTTACATAGGATTACCACAATATCAACTTGCGCGATTACAACTGATCCAAAACACGGCGGCAAGGCTGATAACAGGAAAAAAAAACCCTGGGAATCCATCTCTCCTTCGCTGAGGAGCTTACATTGGCTAAACGAAAAAAAACGTAAAACCGTAAAAAAAAAAAAAAATAGGATCACATTCAAGACCCTTTGCCTCACGCACAAATGCGTGCATAGAGAAGCTCCACAATACCTAATGGAGAAAAATCATTACACACCAAACCGCAGTCTTCGATGACCCAACAAAAACCTCCTCCTCGTGCCCAAAGTATAAATACAAGGGGGATCGGAGAATCGCTGTCCAAGGGCCTCAGCTATGCAATGCTCTACCAATCAACATCCGCCTGGAAGAAAATCACCTGGCTTTTAGGAAAGAACTCAAGACCTTCCTCTTAGCAGATGATCAAAGCTCGCCACAGCGCCTAGAGGCGATTCAGTTCGCATTGTGCGCTATACAAGTATTTCATTCATTCTTGTTCCACTGAAAACTACATTTTTTGTGAATGAATGGCCCAGCTGTGTGGACAAAGTACCATATAACCTTGTCAATTTTAAAAGCAACAACTCCAATCTGCAGTCACATGAAGGGGGGGGGGGGGGGGGGGGGGGGGTTGTGCAAAAGCTGGAGTTGTCATTGAAAGCCAAGTACAAAAAAACTATTTTCTTTTTCGTCCATTGAGGAATGCCAGGTGGTTTTACTTTCAGGACATCCACAAGCAGTTCAATGCTGGCACCAAATTCGTCCTAGACCAGAAGCTAGTTTGCTTGGGGAACTAGGACTGAAGACCAAAATTGTCACATAATTAACCACTTGCCGCCCGCCCTATAGGGAATTGACGGTGGCAAAGTGGTTTCATAATCCTGACCGGACGTCACATGACGTTATCAGGATTATGAGCCGCTGCGCGCCCCCGGGGCCGCGCATCGCGGTGATCGTTGTTGCGGGGTGTCAGTCTGACACCCGGCAACTACGATCTCAGTAAAGAGTCTCCGACGGAGACTCTTTACCATGTGATCAGCCGTGTCCAATCACGGCTGATCACAGTGTAAATGGGAAGAGCCGGTGATCGGCTTTCCCTCACTCGCGTCTGTCAGACGCGAGTAGAGGAGAGTCGATCGGCTGCTCCTCTGACAGGGGGGGTCTGTGCTGATCGATTATCAGCACAGCCCCCCAAGGATGCCCACACTGGACCACCAGGGACGCCACTAGACCACCAGGGAAAAGGTAATAAAGGCCATAATCCTCCCTAGACCACCAGGGATGCCAGTCAGCATAATGGATGCCAATCAGTGCCCACAATGGGCATCACTGATTGGCATGCATTATTGTTTGGCACTGATTGGCATCCATTACTATAACACCGATGCCGCCTGAGTGCCCACCCATGCCGCCTATCCATGCCCACCCGTGCCGCCTATCCATGCCCACCCGTGCCGCCCACCCGTGCCGCCTATCCATGCCCACCCGTGCCGCCCACCCGTGCCGCCTATCCATGCCCACCCGTGCCGCCCACCCGTGCCGCCCACCCGTGCCGCCCACCCGTGCCGCCTATCCATGCCCATCCGTGCCGCCCATCCGTGCCGCCCACCCGTGCCGCCCACCCGTGCCGCCCACCCGTGCCGCCCACCCGTGCCGCCCACCCGTGTCGCCCATCCGTGCCGCCCATCCGTGCCGCCCATCCGTGCCGCCCATCCGTGCCGCCCATCCGTGCCGCCCATCCGTGCCACTTCATTGGTGCCACATTGGTGCCGCCTTATCAGTGCCCATCAGTGTAGCCCCATCAGTGCCCATCAGTGAACGAGAAAACGTACTTCTTAACAAAGTTTTGAAACTGAAACAAAAAAAACTTTTCAAAATTTTCGGTATTTTTTTTTATTTGTAGCGCAAAAAATAAAAACCGTAGAGGTGATCAAATACCACCAAAAGAAAGCTCTATTTGTGGGAAAAAAATGATAAAAATTTCATTTGGGTACAGTGTAGCATGACCGCGCAATTGTCATTCAAAGTGCGACAGCGCTGAAAGCTCAAAATTGGTCTGGGCAGGAAGGTGTTTAAGTGCCCTGTATTGAAGTGGTTAATGAAGAATATCTGGACATGTAAGGCATACCACAAACCCATAGATCAGGGATCTTCAATTAGCGGACCTCCAGCTGTTGCAAAACTACAAGTCCCATCATGCCTCTGGGTTTCATGTTTGTGGCTATCAGTCTTGCTATGCCTCATGGGATTTGTAGTTCTGCAACAGCTCGAGGTCCGCTAATTGCATATCCCTGCCATAGACCATGAGCATTAAAACTGGTCTGACTCAACAAGAGGAGTGGAATGAAAACATTGCCACACAAGGAAGAGACTCAGAGCCTAAAACCATAACAAACAAGAGAAAAGGTTCCCCTCTAGGAACTGGGACGGGACAAGAGTTTCCTATAATAACGTCCTGTCTGCCGTTGAGGCCCAAAGCCTTAACTCAATTGATCACATGTTAACCAGTTCCCAACCAGCTCAAGTAGATTTACTGTGGCACAATGGATCTCCTGGGCGAAATCCCGTACATTTACGGGTTTCCCTTTAAGAGCCACCAGAGGGTGCGTGCCTGTTGCACAGCAGGCACAATGGCCAGCACAGAGATGTGCGTGTGTGTGTAAACACAAAAATCCCTGTGCTGTCAGGGCAGAGGAGATATGTCGTTTGTTCCTACCAAGTAGGAACAACGATAGGTCTCCTCCCCTAGCAAGTCATATTCCCATACAGTTAGAACAAGCTGAGGGTACACACAATTAATCCCTTGATATAATAATCAAAATAATTAACAACAAGAAAAATGCCATAAATCTTTCCTGCAGTTTGTAGATAATATACATTTTGAGCAAACCAATCAATATACACTTTTTGCGATTTTTTTAAATCAAAAATACGTAGAAAATAAGCGTCCTAAACTGATGAAGAAATTTTTTTTTTTTTTAATTAATAAATTTGGGGTGCATTTATTATAGCAAAAAGTAAAACAAAATATATTTTTTTTTCAAAATTGTCGCTCTTTTTGTTTATACCGCAAAAAATAAAAACTGTAGAGGTGATCAAATGCCACCAAAAGAAAGCTATATTTGTGGGGAAAAAAAAAAGGATGCAAATCTCGCTTGGGTACAGTGTCTCTTGACTGCGGAATTGTCAGTTAAAGCGACACAGCGCCAAATTGTAAAAAGTGCTCTGGTGAGGAAGGGGGTAAAATCTTCCGTGACTGAAATGGTTAAAGTAGAAGTTCATCTCTGAACTTGTTAAATGTTCCACCCTTTTTTTTAGGGTGGAACATACATCATGTTCCCACACATGTGGCCGCTGCTTGCTCCGCTTCCTTCAGTGACAGCAAGCAGTGAATAGCGCTCTGGTAGTTCATTGTCTCTTTCCTGTCAGTGTGCATCTGCCTGCCCCTATGAGATACAAGTTTCCAGGAGTCCTGCATGGCACCCGCGATGTGCTAATTGTGAGTGCAATGCTTTACAGGCTCCAAGTAAAAATAAAATGCGTATTTTTTTGCCTGCAAACAGATGAGCATTTGTTTTTTTATTTTTTTAAAAGGTGAACTTATCCTTTAAAAAAATAGGATTTTTAAAACAGCTTACCTGTAAAATACTTTTCTTGGAGTACATCATAGGACACAAAGCCTCAAGTATTTACTTAGTGGGTTATGGGCCTACCTTCAGGTGTTAATAATGGTATAACCAATACAGGAAGTTGACTGCCCTATATAACACCTACTTCCAGGAGCCCTCCGTTTTTGTAGCCAAGCAATATAAACTCACCCCATAAAATAGAGGGGTGGGAGCTCTGTGTCCTATGATGTACTCCAAGAAAAAGGATTTTACAGGTAAGCCGTTTTAAAAATCCTATTTTCTTTATCGTACATCATAGGACACAGAGCCTCAAGTATTTACTTAGTGGGATGTCCCATAGCAATGCTACTTGAGGGGAGGGAGACACAACCCGTAGGGTAACCCCCAGACCTGAGGACTTATACTGCTGCCTGCAGCACACTGTGCCCGAAGGCAATATCCCAATTCCATCTTACATCCACTTGATAACATTTTGCAAATGTATGTACTGAAGACCAAGTCGCGGCCTTGCAGATCTGAAACATGGAGGCCTGGTGACGCACTGCCCAAGAAGCACCAACCGCTCTGGTAGAGTGCGCCTCAACTTGAACAGGGGTAATCTTTCCCTTTAAATCATAAGTTTGAATTATAAAACTTGCCGAGTCCACTTAGCGACAGTGGATCTCGGCGCTGCCTGTCCTTTTTTAGGACCCTTTGGCAGAAGAATAAGACAGTCTTACGAATCTGAGCAGTTTTCTTTAAATAGATCTTCACTGCTCTCACTAGATCAAGACAATGTAGTGACTTTTCTTCCCTGGAACATGGTCTTGGGAAAAACCATGGCAGGACAATATCTTCATTCAGATGAAAGCCTGAAACCACCTTTGGCAAAAAGCCTGGACAAGGGGGTAACACTACTCTGTCCTCATGAATAATCAAATATGGCTCTTTACAAGAAAGAGCAGCCAATTCTGAAACCCTCCTTGCTGAGGATATAGCAACCAAAAAGATCAGCTTCCTAGTCAGAAGGACTAAGGCCGCGTACACACGGGCGGACTGTTCGCCCAACTTTGTCCGCTGAACAGTGTTTCAGCGGACAGTCCGCTCGTGTGTGGGCGTTCAGCGGACAGTTTCAGCGGACAGTTGGACGAACAAGGTCTTACGGAAATTCTGAAAAACTGTCCGCTGAAACAAGGTTTCAGCGGACTGTTCGCTCGTGTGTAGGCTTGTTCGGCCAACTAAGTCTCGCGCATGCTCAGAAAGGATTTCCACGTCGGAAGGTTGCATTGCAGTGTATTGGACGTCGAAATTTTCGATCCGTCGTACGTGTCGAAACGTCATCGCGCACGGTTTCAGCAAACTGTTCGTTCGTCGTGTGTGGGCATGTCCGTCCATGCTAAGTTTGAGCGGACTGTCCGCCGAAACTGTTGGACGGACAAAGTTGGGCGAACAGTCCGCCCGTGTGTACGCGGCCTAAGGGAACATGCTGTAACAGTTCGAATGGCTGTTTTTGTAACACCAACAAAACGTAATTTAAGTCTCAAGGGCTTAAGGGTGATTTAACTGGCAGATTAATCCGCAGCACTCCTTGCATGAAACCCTGGACTAAAGAATGCATAGCAAGCGGTCTTTGAAATAAAAATTGATAAGGCTGAGACTTGGCCCTTAATAGTACTCAGGGCCAACTTCATCTCTACGCTGAATTGTAGAAAGGCAAGAATTCTGCCTATGTTACATCTCTGAGGGTGCCAACCCTTGGATTCACACCAGGAAACATAAGCTTTCCAGACTCTAATATATAGCTCTAAAAGCTGGCTTCCTAGCATTAAAGTACAGATGCGAGTGGGTCCCTTTTCCTGGACGCAAAGTTGACTAGCTTTGTGTTGAATTTGGACACTAGAAGGTCTACGTCCGGAGACCCCCATCTTTGGCAAACAGCCCGGAACAGTTTGGGGTGAAGAGACCATTCCCCTGGGAATAACTGCTGGCGACTTAGGTAGTCCGCCTGCCAATTCTCTACTCCCGGAATGAAAACTGCATATAGGCATGGGACATTCTCTTCTGCCCAAGTTAGAATCTGGTTCACCTCTCTGAGCTGAGTGAGAGACTCTTGGTGCCCCCTTGGTGATTGATATATGCCACAGCTGCGGCATTGTCGGACTGGATCCTGACAGCACAATTCTTTAACCTGGAGGTCCAGGTTTCTAGAGCCAGATACACTGCCGGAATCTCTAGGATGTTGATGGGCAAGGCTCCTGCTCCCCAGCCTGAAAGGCTGGCATCTGTCATTACTACCTTCCAGATAATTGGTCTGAAGGACTTTCCCTTCAGCAAGTTCCAAGATAGTAACCAACTGAGGCTTTGGGACACTCATGGGGACAGCCACATTGGCAAGTCCAAAGCTTGAATCCTTTTGTTCCAAGCAGACAGGATACTGTTTTTAAAACAGTCTTGAATGGAATTGGGCATAGGGAACTGCTTCGAATGAAGCTACAATCTTCCCTAACAACCTCATGCAAAGGCGAATTGAAGGATTTCTCTGCGACCTGATTATTCTCAACAGCTCTTGTATGGAGCTGATCCTTGCGGGAGGCAAGAACACCCTTTTCTTGGCTGTGTCTATGATCAGGCCCAGATAGTCTAGCCTTCTTAGTGGCTTTAAGGAGGATTTCTTAAGGTTGAGAATCAAACCCCAAACTTCCAGTTAACTGCTTGTAATGGCTACACCTTCCTTCAAGTGAGCCACTGACTGATCTATTAACAATAGCTCGTCTAAGTAAGCCAAGACAGTTATGCCCTGTGCCCTTAACCTGGCTAGAGGTGGGACTAATACCTTAGTGAATACCCAAGGTACTGTAGCAAGCCCAAAGGGAAAGGCTATAAAACTGAAAATTCTTCTGTTCTACTTCGAACCGCAGAAACCTCTGGTGAGGAGGAAATATAGGGACATGCAGATATGCATCTCTGATGTCGATTGATGGCAGAAGTTATCCTCCTTGCAGGATGGAAACAACTGACTTGATTGACTCCATGCAAAAGGAGCAGATCTTCAGGAACTGATTTAGATTACGTAGATCTAGACTTGGTCCGATATCCCCATTTGGCTTTGGCACCGTAAATGGGTTTGAGTAAAACCCCAAACCTTGCCCTTGTTTAGGAATCTATCTGATCACCCCTTGAGCCAATAATCAGTCTAATGCTTGCAACAGGGATTGCCTTTTCCCTGGATCCTTGGGAACATTTGATCTCAGAAAAAGACGTGGAAACTCTCAAAGCTCTAACTGGTATCCTAGAGACACTGTGGAGAGAGTCCATTTGTCCGGAATCTCCCTTTGCCAGACTTCTGAGTACATCAGAACTCTTCCCCCCCACCTTGGTGAGGGGAGATGCCTCTTCATAACGAGGTCTTGTATTCTGCTTTGCAGACTGGAGGCCCCAGGTCTTCCTTTATGCCTGGTCTGATGGCAGAGGCCGAACAGTTTAAATGAAGGACGCTTATATTTTCTTTTGACTAGCAAAAGAGTACTCTTTCCGCTGGAAATTGTTTGAATTTATCCAAACTATTTATCCTTCGCATATGTACAAGCACAAGGCGTGATGCATGGTGACTAGAATCCTTCATAGCATCTATAGCAAAGCATAATGCTTTAGGTAGCTCAGCCAGTTCCTGTGCTTGTTGTGCAGGGAGCTCATTTGAGACATCTGTGAACTGGTCCTTTAAGGACTGATAGATGCCTATAGCTTCAATTGCAGGCTGAGCAAAAGTACCTGCTAAGGAAAAGAGGATTTTAATAGATCTTTGAACTTCTTATCTGTTGGATCTTTAAGCATAAACGCATTGTCCACTGTAAAAGTCAAACTTGATTTTATTTTTTTATTTTATATTTAAAAAATAATAATTCACATTGGAAAATCGCAGCGTCAACTGCTGGAACTTTCCATCTTTTAGTGATTTTTTTCTTCCATAGGATAGAGACTGGAGTCTCTTTGGAGGGGAAAAATGCTTATTAGGATGATCCCATTCGGTATAAATAAGCTTTTTTAGCGATGCGTGGACAGAAAATGCATGTAAAGGCTTCAAGGAACCCAAGGAGGAGACCGGACCCACAGCTAAATCCGAATGAAACCAGAGCGAACCATCTTTGTAAGGCTCCGTACTTCAGATTGTGAAGTAGGAAGCTTAAGTATTGTTTCCTCCGCAGAGGAATAATCGGCATGTCTTTCCTCCCGATCATCTGAGGGCAATACACCATCCTGTCTCCATAATTCTTTTGGACCCTCCACTGACTGTAAAGAGTCTAAGGTGGGGGAGGGGGATCTAGGACGCTTCCTATACACTTGGATGGAGGATGCGATTAAAGCCACTAATCTTCCTTCTAAGCCTTGCAAGGCAGAGAAAAATGCATCTTCAGGTCACATACAGGGGCTGAAGTGTGTGAAGTAGCTGTACCACTGCTAGCTTCCAATGACTCACCCTGGCTTGCCATGTCTGATCTCTCCGAAGAGGAAGACAGTATGGAGGCATAACTGGGATTTCCAGCGCCTGGAGGTGAGACCTTAGGTACCTTTACGGTAGGTCTGGAAGACATAGTGCAAAGCAGAGGTACACATCTGTCAGCAGATTTATAGTCTTTAAAAGAACAGAGGCACAGGGAGTTTCCCCAACGTTACTAGGTGGAAGTGCTGGGTTGTAATTAAACCATGCACCTAAAGCAGCTGCGTCAACCCAGCCACCGCCCATATAGAAGAAGTTTATACACATCTCTGTATTAGCAACTGCTCTATTTTTTACCAAATCCTACAAGATTTAAGAACCCCCCTCTGCCACTGGGACCACACATTTTGAGACAGAGCTGCACTAAGACATCGTACATAGGTAGTTTAACCACTTCAGCTCCGGACCAATAAATACCTTAAGGACCAGAGGTCTTTTTGCAATTTCGCACTGCGCTGCTTTAACTGGTAATTGCGCGGTCATGCAATATTGCACCCAAACGAAATTTGCGTCCTTTTCTTCCCACAAATAGAGCTTTCTTTTGATGGTATTTGATTGCCTCTGCGATTTTTTTTTTTTGCGATATAAATGGAAAAAGAGCGAAAATTTTGAAAAAAAAAGATATTTTCTTCTTTTTGTTATAAGAAAAATCGAATAAACTAAATTTTAGTCATACATTGAGGGCAAAATTTATTCAGCCACATGTCTTTAGTAAAAAAAATGTCAATAAGCGTATATTTTTTGGTTTGCGCAAAAGTTAAAGCGTCTACAAACTAGAGTACATTTTCTGGAATTTACACAGCTTTTAATTTATGACTGCCGATCTCATTTCTTGAGGTGCTAAAATGGCAGGGCAGTACAAATCCCCCCCAAATGACCCCATTTTGGAAAGTAGACACCCCAAGGAAATTGCTGATGGGTATGTTGAGCCCATTGAATATTTATTTTTTTTGTCCTAAGGGATTGAATAATGACAACAAAAAAAAAAAAAATTTTTTTTTACAAAAAGTTGTCACTAAATGATATATTGCTCACACATGCCATGGTTATATGTGGAATTGCACCCCAAAATATATTCCGCTACTTCTCCCGAGTATGGGGATACCACATGTGTGGGACTTTTTGGGAGTCTAGTCGCGCACGGCACCCCGAAAACCAATCACCACCTTCAGGATTTCTAAGGGTGCAAATTTTTGATTTAACTCCTCACTACCTATCACAGTTTCGAAGGCCATAAAATGCCAAAATAGCACAAAACCCCCCAAAATGACCCCATTTTGGAAAGTAGACACCCCAAGCTATTTACTGAGAGGCATGTTGAGTCCATGGAATATTTTATATTTTGCCACAAGTTGCGGGAATATTACAAACTTTTTTTTTTTTTGCACAAAGTTGTCACTAAATGATATATTGCTCACACATGCTATGGGCATATGTGAAATGACACCCCAAAATAAATTCTGCTGCTTCTCCCAAGTACGGGGATACCACATGTGGGGGACTTTTTGGGAGCCTAGCCACGTACGGGACCCCGAAAACCAAGCACTGCCTTCCGGATTTGAATATAAAATGCTACCAAAAAACCTGTTAGCGATGGCAGGGATCAGGCCTGACTCTGCGATCGCTGCAGTTATGTGTTTAGTGTTTTGTAAGTGACAGTGATCGATCGATACTGCACTTGGGTGGGCTGGGCAGAGGGGCAAAACGCAGGTGCCAGCAGGTATTTGGGCTGATCCCGCTAACAATGCGTTTTTTTGGAACCCTAAACTGCTGGGGACGCTAGTATAGATCTGATCAGATCAGATATTGATCTGTTCAGATTCTATACCACTACGGGAGGTGTATGCTTTGTGTGTGGGTGTTAGCGGTACTGGCACTAACCTAGCGCTGCCTGGGGCGACGCAGACCCTATATGACCCTAAAACCTAATTGATATCACCCGCCGGGTGATCAGGGGGTTAAACCTTTATTGGGTAATAAATGGTGGGTGCCCTGATGCTATAAAAAACAAACTAACCAGAGTCACCCGTAACACTTATACGGTGATCAGTGGTGAAAGGGTTAACTAGGAGCAATCAGGGGGTTCAAATTTTTATTAGGTATATAAAAACCCGACGGGGAACCTAAATAACTAACTGGCTAACCAGCGTCACCAGTGACACTTATACTGTGATCGCTGGTGAAAGGGGGTGAAAGGGTTAACTAGCAGAAATCAGGGGGTTAAAACCATTATTGGGTAGTATATCGGGGTACCTAGCGCTATAAAAACCTGGCGGTGAACCTAAAAAAATAACTAGCTACCTAGCGACTGTAGCGACACTAATGCAGCGATCAGAAAAACGATCGCTTAGTGACACTGGCAAAAGGGGGTGAAAGGGTTAACTAGCGGCAATCAGGGGGTTAAAAACATTATTGGGTAGTATATCGGGGTACCTAGCGATATAAAAACCTGGCGGTGAACCTAAAAAAATAACTAGCTACCTAGCGACACATGCAGCGATCAGAAAAATGATCGCTTAGTGACACTGGCAAAAGGGGGTGAAAGGGTTAACTCTAGGGGCAATCAGGGGGTTAAATCTTTATTGGGGGGTGATAGGGGGCTACCCTGGACCTAACACTAACTGCCCTGACAGTTTTTACTGTCACAACTGACACTGAATGCATTGATCAGTAAAGAAATGATCAATGCAATCAGTGACACTGTGACTGGGGGGGGGAGGGGGGGCGGATCGGGGGGGGTTTGTGTGCCTGTGTGTACCTACATGTCAGTGTAGTGTTGGTGCACACTTACTTTCTGTCTTCTCCTCGTAGTCCGGTCAAAAAGACCGCCCCGAGGAGAATGACATCACTTCCTCCTTCCTGTGTAAACAATACACAGGGGAGGAAGCTTCTCATTGGCCAGGAGCGATCCAGAGGGGGTGGCCGAAAACCAACGGCCATCCCCTCATCACGGAGCGCTCCTGGACCGAATCGGACCGCCGTAACCAGCGGGAGGGGGTCCGATCGGACCCCCCACCCGCTGGAAGGCAATCACGTAGATGTACGTGATTGTGCCTGCCTGTGCCATTGTGCTGACGTACAATGGCAATACGGCGGTCCTCAAGTGGTTAAGTTACTCCCTATAGAGGAGACATTTTTAAGGCATATAAGGTATATTGAAGGAAAAAGCATAGCTTCTTCCCTTACCTTGTCCTCGCTGCAGGATACTGCAGATTTAACAGACAGATCCAACTTTCACCCAATCACGGCAGGCAGGGTGGTTTAAACCTTCAAAGACTGAGGCCCTTTTAATAGGGGTTCCGCTCCTTTGGCCCTTGTATAGCACCCCTCACGACAACTTTAGGTAATGTAGCAAGACCAAAAAAAATTCCTGGTTCCTACGGTCCAGATCTCAGAGAGAAGCTTACAGTCAAAACCTTTTTCTTGAATCGAGGTCCAGGTACCATCCTATGGCCTCAGTGACAAGGATGGATCCAGTTGTGGAGGTTCTTTTAAATCCAGCATGGATCGCTCCCTGGAGCTCCTCAGAGCACAGCTTTACTCGTGACCAACACCTTAGACACTGGCGAAAAAAAACAAGTGCTCCTGGAAGGAGCAGGGGTTATATAGGGGAGTCAACTTCCTGTATTGGTTATAGCAGTGTCAACACCTGAAGGTAGGCCCATAACCCACTAAGTAAATACTTGGAGGCTCTGTGTCCTATGATTTACGATAAAGAAATAAAGGATTTGCATACCAACGATGGTCAGAGAAAACCTTCACCTCACCAAGGAAATGACTATTCAAGAAGAACCCGGAGAATGACTTCATTCAAAATCACCTAACAAGGTGTGCAACGGTTGTTTCTGAGCCCACACACAGATCCAAGACTCAATCTAAGAGTCAGCATGATTAGATAGGACAAGTTCCATAGAAAGTTCCTATACAAGCGTCAGGCAGGGGATAGAAGATAGATTTGCTCACCAATATTTAGTAAGGAATGCAGACAAGATAGGTCAACATTGAGCTTGGCCCTCAGCTCCATCTGCAAGGAGAAAGGCATCCTTGGGGAGAAGCCCTAAGGGAAAACGTGCCGAAATATTCTGCTCATCTTGAAGCCTTGAAAAGCCACAGGACTAGAGATGCTTCTAACCCTCCAGCGTTGTATAGTTGCAATCACAGAGATCCACTCTAGCAGCTATGCAGAAAAGTATCTTTATTGTGGACTTATACTGCATTGATAATTTAAGCACAAGAGACTCCATCTTGCTTGTAATGTTGCAATGTGTCCACATCCTTTCACATCGACTAAACATTCCTCTCAAGCCACCTCTCAATCCTACCCCTTCTCAAATTTTTAGTTTCATAACTGATAGGCCATAGGCATAGCTATAGAACCCAGCCCCCCCACGGCCGACCCTGGGCAGGTGCACCGCAGAAGGGAGAGGGATGCTGCATTCTACCGCTCTGGCAAGACCCGGCAATGTGCAGCAGAGTGCATAGACGTGCTGGGGAGTGTTGAGGTGTGTGTGTGTGTGATTGAGTGAGTGAGTTGTGCTGAGAGTTACAATGGCTTGCTAGGCTTATGGAGGCATACTGTGGGATAAAGAGGATTCTAGGAGGAGCAGGTGTGCTTGAGGGGGATGGAGGATGCTGGGAGCTGCAGCGATGTGCAAAGGGGTACGGAGGTGTGCTAGGGGTACAGGGTTTGTTTTGGAGGTACAAAGTTGTACAGGGGGGATAGAGGCGTGCTGAGGGGTATGGAGGCATTCTGGGGGGGGGGGGGGGTGTAGAGATGTGCAAAGGGGTATGGTATTAGGTGGTTCTTTTAGCACCACGCACATTTTATATGTTCCACCCCTAATTAAGATACATTCTCCCCCTACAATGGCTGGCTGAACACATAAGAAAAAAAATAAATAAAAATGTATGAGGGGTTATGCGCTGGCTTACAGATTTTTTGTGTTCATGTCCACTCCTTTTGTAAGTGGCAGTATAAGCCACAGGTCTTCAAACAAGACAAAGGTGGAAAAACAAAATTGAGCAAAATAAAATGCCATGCAAAACAAAAATGGCAGTGGCAGCTCCCATATTCCATCCTCACACAGGTTCATAATAAAGCCAATTCCTAATGCCCTAAATTTATAAAAAATTTTTTACACTTTTAGATAAACTTGGAAAACAAGTACATTCGTTATATTTTTATTGATGTCCATGAGATCATTGGGAGGATAGCCTATGAGAGTAGGACAAGAAATATGGCGAGTGGTTGTCACTGGAACAGTAAGTCACAGACAAAAAACAACCCGACAGACAGTGGTTCTAACCCTGCCATATTTAACAATAATTAATAATAAAAATAAAAAATAAAAATAGAAAAAGGTTCGTTACAGTCTAGGGTGCATTACAAAAAAATAAATAATTGACTGTGCACTTTGCAAGTGCCATCACAATCATTTTACCAAGCACTTAGTGAATGTGGTAAAGCGCCATTTTCCATCATCTAATCATGTGTAAGGAACATGCAGTTTTATTCCCCCTTCCTTTCACCTGATTAGGTAGTCTTTACAAAGTGAAGCTTTGCCACATTTACATTTACTAAGAAAAATGAGTGGCACTGCACAGTCTATTTGCCTTTGGTAAATTCACCCCTCTGTGTCCCAGGGGAGAACATTCCCATCACTTCCTGCACTAAGAGGTTCTGTGCCTTCCCCACCCTGTCCAAAACTATAAAAAAATAAAAATAAGTTTTGGCCAGCTCTGTACTTTAACTACTATGACACAAGCATTGTGTTCACAAGGTCTCAGTTTGTCTACCCTGAGCTCTGTCAGTCTTCCTCACTAGAAGACGAGAATTCAGAAGTGGACTTTTCTCTGAAAACTTTGCAACCCATGTTGTAAAGTTATAAGACCATCTCTACGTGCATTTTCAATACAAGAGTATTTACTCCTAGTCCATGAATACTTTTGATTTTGTTTAGTAAAAATTAAGTGTTCTATAATCAGTTAATACATTTACTTTGAATTTCTCTAACACAATTCACTGCTATTTCATTGCAGCAGAGAGGTGGTATTTTGGCAAATAACATGACCAATTAGTCTAAGTAGCACTGTTTCAGCACTTTTCTTGCCTATGTGCTATTCCGCAACATTGTCCATAATGCACACTTATATTTATGTCTCAACAGTATGCCAAGATTAAATTTCATGAGAGAGATAGAGATAGATTATATATCCACACACACACTCAACACACTCTCTGCCATTTGCTGGGAACGCTGATCGGAAGTCAGTCAGTTGCTGGTTTTCCAGCATGCGCTTCCGACATACAGGCAGAACATAGGCCAGTTTTTTGTGAACTGGCAAATGTCTCCCGACATTCTGCCCACGTGTACGGGGCTTCAAGTATGCCATAGATTATGCAATTTTCTTTTCTTCAACTAGGGGTTGACTGACTTATGACCTGAGAAAGGAGACCATGCCTCCGAAACACGCTGTCATGGCAACTGTGCGGCGTCCTCACTCTTCCCTCCTGTATCCTGCTCATGAGAGTTAACGTGTCCTCGAAGAGCAGCACTGGCTGGACCGGGCGCATGTGCATTAGGATCTGCATATTGAGCGTGGTGGTGGATAGCCTTGGATGTGCTGCCAGGATTTGGGCAGCTAGGTTCAACGTCCTCCCCCTTCCCCTGTCGGGATCTTTAGGAGTTACAGGAGTGCAGCCATAGTGGAATCCTTATGCTGTATATATCTACACAACGTGAGTTTGACCATTGTAGGGTTTTTAATTTTAGCATATTAAAGTAGAGTTACACTAGGGCGGCTTTGCGCGTTGTTCTTTTGTGTTTTGTTCAGATGTGTTCCTGTCCACCGAAGGATCCATAGAGATCAGCAGCTCCCTTTGACTTGTCTAATTATCACCAATAGCCAGTTAGAGGGCTATACTAAACTGTTGATCAGCGCACCTGCTAGTTTTTCCTTTTGTTTGTATTTTTTCACTTTTTTTTTTTTATTATTGATAGGGGGGGGGGGGGATCTCTACCACTGTGCTATTGTATTCTAACAGTGGGAAGTTACCCTATCAGAATACAATGATAACTGCTGCCAACGATCACATGAGAAAAGTTGAGCAGACTAGTTGCACTTTAGTCAAATGGTGAGGCTTCAGTACAACTAGCCTTCCCAAAGATGGATCGAAATTCGGCAGGTTGCTGTGGAACCTGCTGAATTTCAATCAGTCTATGGCCAGCCTTACACTGACATTGTTCAAAAAACCTTGCAGTCAGCCATGACACCTTTACCTGAGAAATGTCTAATTTTTTTTTTTTTTTAGGTATGCTTTATGAGTGGGAACACACAAATATAGTGGGGTTTTCTCAAACTGGAAAAATCAGCAGGCGGGAGTGAAACTTTGGCTGCAGGTCACACAGAACTAATGTGTGAAGAAGAAGAAAGAAGAAAGAAGAAAGAAGAAAGAAGAAAGAAGAAAGAAGAAGAAAGAAGAAAGAAGAAGAAAGAAGAAGAAAGAAGAAGAAAGAAGAAGAAAGAAGAAGAAAGAAGAAGAAAGAAGAAGAAAGAAGAAGAAAGAAGAAGAAAGAAGAAAGAAGAAAGAAGAAGAAAGAAGAAAGAAGAAAGAAGAAAGAAGAAAGAAGAAAGAAGAAGAAAGAAGAAGAAAGAAGAAGAAAGAAGAAGAAAGAAGAAGAAAGAAGAAGAAAGAAGAAGAAAGAAGAAGAAAGAAGAAGAAAGAAGAAGAAAGAAGAAGAAAGAAGAAAGAAGAAAGAAGAAAGAAGAAAGAAGAAAGAAGAAAGAAGAAAGAAGAAAGAAGAAAGAAGAAAGAAGAAAGAAGAAAGAAGAAGAAGAAGAAGAAGAAGAACCATAGAAAGGAGTTGAAGGTACACCACAGGGACAAAATGAGGAAGCCCAACTAAAAATGTTTTCAGTTAGTGACCACTATAATATAACAGACTAGGCGAGGTAAGGCTGGAGTTGGACTTTACGAATCAGAACTTGTTAAATAAATACCCAAGGCGACTCTGAAGGACATGAAAGAAAACAAACAAACAGTCTTATTCCCATTTTATTTTTTCAAAATCCTACATTTGTCAAAGTGCCTAATTCGTATAAGCTTCTAAAAGTTCATGCGGCAACAGCATTCCAATTCCCACATCTCTCAGTGTGAGCTTTGCAAAGCCAATCAATTGAAAAGAATTTTATTTTAGAAATGAGACCTTTCCATTCACATGATTTACCAATGCAGCCTTAACTGTTGGATAACAGCAGGACTGACTCACATATTCACTGAGTCATTTATAATAAAAACAATAGTTCTTTATATCAGCATTCCAAATATTTTAGAATGATCCTAAATAGGGTTACAAATTTGCATTTCCTGGTTATTAAGAAAATTAAGAGCAAATATCAGATCTCTAAAAACATACCTAACATAAATCTTACTAAAATTGGAGTTCTACTGATTAACCACTTCGGGCCTGGAAGGATTTGCCCCCTTGCTGACCAGGCCATTTTTTTGCAATACGGCACTGCAAAGCTTTAACTGACAATTGTGTGGTCGTGTGGCATTGTACCCAAACAAAATTCACATCCCTTTTTCCCCACAAAATAGAGCTTTATTTTGGTGGTATTTGATCACCTCAGTTTTTATTTTTTGCACTATAAACAAATAAAATTTCCCCAAAAAAGTTTTTTTCAGTTTAAGCCAATAATCGCAATAAGCATATAGATTGGTTTGCGCGACAGTTATAGCATCTACAAAATTGGAGATAAATTTATGTAACTTTTTTTTGCTTACTACTAATGGCAGTGATCATCGATTTTTAGCAGGACTGTGACATTGTGGCAGACAGATTGGACACTTGAGGGACCACCGACATTCATAAAGCGATCAGAGCTAAAAGTAGCCACTGATTACTGTATAAATGTCACTGGCAGGGAAGGGGTTAACACTAGGAGGCGATCAAGGGGTTAAGTGTGTCCTAGGGAGGTGTTTCTAACTGTGGGGGGACGGGACTGACAGGCAGTAAAGATAGATCACTGTTCCTGATTACTAGCAACATCAGATCTCTCTCTACTTACCTGACAGAACAGGGATCTGTCCGTTTACATTGACAGATCCCCATTCTGTCTTTGACAGGAGCGATCGTGGGTTGCCAGGAGACATAACGGCCGCAGGCCACGTGCATCGGCTCCAACATAGCGGCACGCAGGCTCCCTATACTTCTTAAAGCAGCTGATGTACACCTACAGTGGTTTACGCAGCCGTGCTTCCGAACCCTTTTTTTTTTTGCGTTCCAAAAAAAGCCTTTAATCTCAACTACCAGAAACTACTGTAAACAACCCTGTGTACATGTACTGGTAAGATAACAGAGGAGAGTTCAGGAGCAGTTGAAAAAAAATGCCCAACTGCTCCTAAACATCCATTTAGCAGCAGCAGTGTACATGAGGCCTAACACCCATTTTTTTTTAGGGTGGAACATGTAAGATGTTTCCACTGCTGCAGCCGCTCCCTCTCCCTGTGACAGCAGTATAGAAACAAGGTAAGGTCTGGTGTCACCAGTAACACCTCCATCCCTGTAATATGCAACAAAAAAGAGAAAATTTCACCCTGGGACTTTAGATGAGGTGAGCACCACTAAGCCAATAACAGTAACAAGAGTAAGTATAGTATGTGTTTTTATTCAGTAAAAGTATTACAAGCATTACTGTCATCAAAGAAAGCCACTTAGTACAAGGTACATAAAACTGGGTTGAATAAAATTGGTAGTAATAGTACATTTGTGTATGAACAATTACATAACATAACATACAAACATCAGGTGTACCTGGCATGTTTCGAGAGTCCCAGCTCGCTCTTCAGGGGTAGAGGTGTATGCATTGTACCTAAGGTGAAAGGATACAGTTTGGTATATGGCATGATACTTGGTATTTTAAGGCAGAGGGTAAGAGGGGCCTAATAAGTAGAGGCCCCATACTCACCACTACACATAGCCAAAAAGCCTCCAGACAGTGGCAGCAAGTGTATCGCCAGGGAGCTGTGGAGGCAGAGCCAGAAGAAACCCCACACAGGGCAGATTGGAGGGAAAGCATCGCATGGATGGAAAAATGTGTATCCCTATTGGTCTCAATAAGTAATAGGTAAAATAAAAGAGTAATAACATGGACAATTTTATATATAATATATAAGACTAGAGCCATGAATGGCATGGACAAGGACTATAGGGAAATGTGGTAAAGAAACACCAGAGACTGGCATGAGTGGAAATAAATAAGGTGAGCAAAAAGAGATGAAAAAGAAATGAAGTGCAAAATGTGGGAGAAAGCCAATGTGATCAGAGACCAGCTGCATGTGAGCACTTGAGGAAAACCAATCAGTATACCTGAGTGAGATAGGTGTATAATTGCATCAGTGGTACATTCCAGTAAGAGGCATCCACAAGCATGGGTGTCCAGTGAAAGACAAGCTGCAAATGAATCCATGCAGTGCTAAACCTCCACGTTATATCCAGGAAGGGCCCCCCCAACGTCATGTGTGGATGACAGGAAGGTGCACAAGCACTCATATAGGTCATCCGGATGGTACAATGCGTGCAGCCGCAACAAAAATCGCAGACATTGAACGGCTGGCGGATGCACATGACGCCGATGTGTAGGTGGCCCCACCCACACAAAAGAGCAGATGGGGGTGGCAGGGGACAAGAAATCCCCCTTTTATACTCATCGCAGCTCCCAAAGCAAAAACAAGACTGCCAACAGCAAGTAGTAACACATCAAATGGGTGGGGGGTATGTGCCTTAGACAGCAGTACAGGGAGAAGTTCTCCATAATAGCCGTCACTTTTTGAAAAGAGTGCATCCGCATCATTCATTGAGTTCTGTGAATGAATGAACTACAAGTCCTGACATCATTTGCAGCTGTCGGCTTGAAGTGCTCAATTAACTACCACGGCACAGTTGAGTGCTCTGGTAGATCAAGTCTTCCTGTCAGTGTGAAACAGATAGATGGATATATCTCTATAGAGATTATCTATGCATGTATATTTTATCTAACTAACTTTTTTTTTTAAGTCAACTTATCCTTTAACTTTGGTCAGGGTTTTTAAAAAGAAGGCTGTAGTTGTAACTTAATGTAAATTGCATCCATTTTTATTGGGTATGAAAAAGCATAAAGCCCAGTATACACAGCTGAATATCAAGTGGCATCGGATGGCTCAATAGAAATCGTCCGACATTCAGCCTGTGTGTACTGCTGCCAGTCCGACAGAAGTCGGCTGTTGGATTTGCACAGCAGGCGAGATCACTGTACTAACATCACATAATTAGTACAGAGGCTTCTCCTGTCTATTTTCTTTCCATTCAGCCCTGATGTAGTGTGTACCAGGCTTTAGGTTAACCATTATGCTGTCAACCTGGGGCAAATGTTCTAAGTGCACTCGAGTTCCTACCTGTTAATCTGCCCACCGTTTTATGTGACGCAGTTTACTCCTTGCTTAGTGGTTGACACTAGTGCAGATAGCAGAATTTCTCTGTAGAAGAAAAACACCTCTCTACAAGGGCACACAGAAAACCATGTGTGCCTTGTTTGCAACTCCACACTGTTGGATAGAACAATGCGTAAAAAAAAGTCTATTTCTCTGCACCACTCCACAAACGTACTTGTGGAGCTATGTTTGTATGCATGGCAGAGGAGCTGCCTTACATTAAAATGGTCACTGAGGCTTTCCATTCATTTTTTTTTTCTCCTGCTAAAAAACACAAAAAGGACTCATTTTGACCCCCAAATACTTGACTCTACTGCACCATGCATGTATACCCACATACAATAAATATTTGTCATCAAGAAGTTGCTTTAATTGCTTTTAGCTACTGTATCCAATAAAAATGGGTCTGCAGTACTGGTATCTGGTCTATTCAGGCCAAGCAAATAAGTCTTAAGAAAAAAAAATCATTATAACAAAGACTGCAGTCAAAATACTTAAGCTACTCCAGCCTAATTTTTGGGTCAATTCACCAACTCAGAAGTAGGCAACCTTGGAGAGGTGGAGATCTACCTAAACAACATAAAAGTGATTAAACATCACCAGGGATTGCTGCCCTTTTATTTAAGATAAAAACAAGGCCCAACTAAATAGTAAAACTTAGAAATGATAAAACAATTGACACTGTAAAAGATATAAAACTTATGTCGCGTACACAAAAGACTGGACTTAAACGGACTAGGTCCAATGGAATGAATCCGTCGGATATTCCAATTGTGTATGGGCTCCAGCACTTTTTTCCCAAAAGTCAGACGGACTTAGAAATAAAACATGTTTCAAATCTTTCCGATGGACTTGAGTCCGGTTGAAAAATCAGTTTGTCTGTATGTTAGTCCGGACGGACGAAAAACGACGCTAGGGCAGCTATTGGCTACTGGCTATGAACTTCCTTATTCTAGTCCGGTCGTACGTCATGTTCGAATCCAGATGACTTTGGTGTGCTGGTGTGTGGCCAAGTCCGTTCATTTGGAAAGTCCATCGGAACCCCGCCGAAAGACCATCGGGAAGACCATCGGACCTAGTCCGTTGAAAAGTCTGGTCGTGTGTACGTGGCATTAGCCCAACTTAAAAGTGGGCCATGTAACCATGTAAGTAGGGCAGAAAACCGTGTCAGTTATTTATATCTTTTACAATACTATTGTTTGTTTTTTTGGAGCGTTTAAGCCGTCCCATTGGGGCAGGCTTTAAATGAAATATCAGGGGTCTGTTTAGACAGGAGCAAGGAATGCTTGCACAATTCACTAACAGAAGAGGTATCAGCACAAGGAACACATCCTTCTGAGCGCAAGTTAGGGACCTTGTGCCGATTTGATTTTTCTTTTGTTATTTTTTGGCCACACCATGCTTTGCACGATTGTTTTATTGCTGACCTCTTTCTGAAAATGCTGGGTGCTTTGCGGTTTATGGCTTTAATACCTCAAGCTCAAGACGTGGATGCAAATTAGAAAAGGCCAAATAAAGTCTGAACTCCTTAACTGCCTACATGTTTCAAGAAGGCGACTCAAAGTATTGAAACCATTGAGGTCGATTTACTAAGGGAAAATATACTGTGCACTAGAACTGTCATCCAATCATGTGCAAGCAAAAATGCAGTTCTCCTCAGATCTGTAAAGAAACTGCAGTGGGTGCACTAGCAGTGCACAGACTATTTACCTTTCGTAAATTATCCCCCATTGATTCAACGTGACAGCCTAGCAATCATCATTTTTAGAAGGAGAGGTCAGCAAGAGCAATCATACTTCTTTTAGTAAAAAGATATTAAGTGACTACTCTAAAAACATAATGCTGATGTTTTCATAAAGGTAATTAAACCTGGCAGCTTTATGTTCTCTTATTACACTTTGAAATAATAGTATCAGCACAAATGAAGGCCATGAATTTTATCCCCCATCTTGCGGGGAGGCAGCAGTAACTGGTACATATTAGATGGGTTTGTGAACATTGTAATGTATCCTGAACAGTTACCAGAGACAGGCAGATGGTTTCTATACAAGGTTTAGAGAAAATACTTTTCATGAGAAGAGAAGATAATAAATAGAGTCACTTCACACTGAAATATACAAAAATATATATTTTTTAAAAGGAGAGGCAGAAATGCATTATTAAACTAACATTTTTGTCATGGATATCAGTTTTAAGATAATGCTACAATATAACACTGAATACTTCCGGCAGTATCTTTTCTAAATAATTTTCTCCAGTGTCCAGGCACCTGAAGTCTGATGGTTGCTGCCCTCTCAAATTGCACACTCAGGAGCTGGGAAATGTGTGGACAGGCATTGGATACCAACATCAGATTCAGACAAGTAAAGCAAACTAAAGTTATATAGTCACAGTATTCACTTTCATTGTATAACAAATATTGGAAAATCAATAATTGTTTTGCTATTGCAATAAGTGTACTTGAAAATTCTTCTTTCATTTTGGGAGTGCCACCTGTCTGTTGGTCATCTCTTTTCAACTTCTGGGATTCCCTGCATGTTTTGTAGCTTCTCCTCTGCCATTTACCTTCGATTTCTAAAGACTACATATCCCATGGTACCATGCTGCCTACAAGCAGTAATTCCTGTACTGACTCCACCTCTTGAAATTCCTACTCTCAGCACTTCAGTGCCTACTTATAGGACATAGTGAATACATGTCACAGATTTCAAGGAAGTGAATGTGTAGGGATCTTTACAAAGAGATAAAATTAGAGTAATAGGTGTAGGCGAAATATAAATTCCATGTGGAAGATTGAAATAATGATTTTTAAATTTTGAACATAGACCAGGGGTATTAAACTAAAATTCACAGAGGTCCAATCAGTAACATTTTCTCCCAGCAAAGGTCCGAATCGCATGTTTGTGTGATGACTCAGGTCCCTGCAGCTATTTCCCATCCTTAACATCATAGCTCTGCCCCTTCCCACCTTACTCGGGCACACAGAGTAGGAGACATAGCAGCGCCAAATTGAGGATGGAAGCAGGAGCTGTCAGAGCTAAAAACGGATTTTCACTGCATCTGAGCACCATAAAGCAAAAACACTATTTTATTAATTTACAATATTCATTGCCAACTCCCTCATCCATCTAGGTCTTCATGCTTTATTTTGTTGAGAAATCACTTTGAAAAACAACCTCCCCCCTAGCACTTTTGGTTGTGCCCATCTTGAGCAAGGGAAAATTATTCATGTAGCATTTAATTCCTGGAATCCATATGCCATTAGATCAGGCATGCATGCAGGAAAGTGTGCTTAGCTGAGAAAACCCCTCATGAAATCTATGACATCATTCTCCTAGGCAGGAAACCAGGAAGTAACTGAAGAAAAAAAATAAAAAATAAAATAAAAAAAACACTTACCGGTAACATCCTTTTCCAGGACAGCCACCATAGAGCAGTGTTTCTCAACTCCAGTCCTCAAGGTGCCCCAACAGGTCATGTTTTCAGGATTTCCCTCAGGTGAGGTAATTACTAAAGGCACTGAAACTGATCAAATCACCTGTGAAAAATAATGGAAAGCCTGAAAACATGACCTGTTGGGGCGCCTTGAGGACTGGAGTTGAGAAACACTGCCATAGAGAGACCCCAGCTCCTCCCCTGCTAGGAAAAACCGCCTTCTAAACACAGATTTAAGCCTCAACCTCCCTTCAGTTCTTCGCGAGTACCTCCGGCCTACAGGGGAGACACAAGAACACGTCAAAACAAACATCAAGTCTTATCTCATGCGATGAGTTCAACAAAAAAAAAAAAAAAAAAAAAAAAAAAAAAAAGGTCCCATCTGGGTGGGTATCGGTGCTGTCCTGAAAGACTCCTGGAAAAGGATGTTACTGGTAAGTAACTCTGTTTTTCCCCAAGGCTATCTTTCAGCACAGGCACCATAGAGAGGATAAGCGAGCACCTTACCTCAGGGTGGGACAACTGCCTGCAGGACATTATGACCAAAAGCTTGGTTCTTAGCAGACAGCAGATCCAGTCTGTAGTGCTTCACAAATGTAGAGAAGATGGACCACGTTGCAGCCCTAGAAATCTGTTCAGGCGAAGCACCAGCCCACTCAGCCTGCGAAGTTGCCACAACCTAGTTGAGTGTGCCTTAACCTCCATGGCGTTACGATTATTTCGGATTTTAGGTGCTAAAAGCGGTACAATTATTTTGCATGAAATTTGCTCAGTTGCAGAATTGTCACTGTCACTACTTTTGAATATTTGATGATGGATCTCCCCACAAATCGCTATCGCTCAATTCTGCGAGTGATTACAATTTATTAATCGCCGTTTTCTAGCTGGTCTAAAATCATTTTTGATGTAAAGGGACAGTTTTGGTTGCTATGGACAATCTCCAGTTTCCAGGCATAAAGAACAGTTTTTATATCATAAAACTGCATGCAGGACACTGGGCAGAGCACTAGGGACAAAGGGGATGTGAAATAATTACATACAGTATAATGTAATCTTACAGATTACATTGCTGTATGTATACTGTGTGTTTCACTTTTTGAATTTGGCGCCGTTCTCCATCCCCTTGCGTCGCAACGCTCGCAGGGAGCGGAGATCGGCTCCGTGATGAATCGAGCAGAGGACGGCTCGCTCGTAGAGCGGGGGGAACATCGCTGGATCCAAGGTAAGTAAACCTCCTCCCGGATTTAGCGATGCGGTCCCGAGTCTGGCTCAGGGTTACCGCTTTTGGTATAAAACTTACACCCCAAGCCAGGCTCAAGAATACCACCAGGGGGGTTAATACCCACTGGAGGTTCCACCCCCCCTTATCACATATGCCTAATTGTCATCCTCAACCATCTGGCAATTGTCCGTCTAGATGCTCTGGATCCCTCCTTGGACCCCGAGAATAAAAAAAAAAAAAAAAAATAAAAAAAAAAAAAAGAGGAGTCAGACTTCCAAATATTGTAGGACGCACCTCCTAACGTCTAAACTAGGAAAAATACGTTCCTGTTCCCTCTCAGGATTTTAACAAAAGTGAGTAACAATCTCCTGAACCCTGTGAAATTCAGAGGCTAGTTTTGGCAAAAAACGCCGGATCCGTTTTAAAAACTACACAGTTTGGGAAAAACCAGAAAAAAAAAAAAAAGGGAGCTCTCACTGAGAGAGCTTCTAGTTCACTCACTCTCCTAGCCGTAGTGTTCGCTACCAAAAACACAGTTTTGAGAGTGATCCCTTTCAATGTGCAGGCTCCCAATGGCTCAAAGGGCTCCCCTGTGAGGTCCTCCCGCCACTCTTCCCGGGCCTCCAGTCCCACCGTGTGATCTGATCCGCCACTTTCGCTGGCTATAGTGAGACTGGAAGGAAGCCAGAAACGGCTTTGATCCAGTTTTCTTTGTGTAAACATGGAAAGCGACGTCACTTCCAGTTTACTTGGCTGCCAATGGCGCAATTAAAAAAAATAAAATAATGGTGTTCAAAATCAGTTTTTGGCGATCTGAATACTTTGCAGTACAAAAGGAGGGAGACATTTTTTAAAGGTGTCCCCGGCCCAGCACAGAAAACACACACGTAAATCACGACTGCATATGTAAACGGTGTTCAAATCACACGTGAGGCATCGCCGCGATTGTCAGAGCGAGAGCAATAACTCTAGCACTAGAACTCATCTAACTCTAACCCGGTAACAGTTTTTTTTTGTTTTGTTTTTTAACCACTTCAATACAGGGCACTTTCACCCCCTTCCTTCCCAGCCCAATTTTCAGCTTTCAGCGCTCTAGCGCTTTCAGTGACAATTGCGCGGTCATGCTACACTGTACCCAAATGAAATTGTTATAATTTTGTTCGCACAAATAGAGCTTTATTTTGGTGTTATTTATTCACGACTCCGTTTTTTTTTTTTTTGTGATATAAGCGCAAAAAAAGCGGAAATTTGGGAAAAAAACAATATTTTCTTTTTTCTATTTGAAAAGAAATCCAATAAAATCAAATTTTGTCATAAATTTAAGCCAAAATGTATTCTGCTACATGTTTTTGGTAAAAAAAATTCCGTTAAGTGTATAATAATTGGTTTGTGTGATCACGGACATATGTACGCAAATGATCATGTACATATGTGTGCAGGTGATCACGTACATATGTGTGCAGATAATCATTGGGACATGTGATTTTAGTGGGACATATGTGGGGGACATGTTTTTATTATTAGGGACATGTGTTTTTATTATTTGGGGACATGTATGTTTTGGGGACATGTGTGTTTTGGGGACATATGTGGGGACTGTGTTTTCACTGTGTGGTGTGTTGTGTGTTTACACTACACTGATGATCAGTGAGTAAAAAGCTGTGAAAAGCAGCCCATACTCACTGATCATCAGCCGGCTGCAGCGTTCTGCTCTCCTCTTCTCAGCGGTGACTTCCGTGTGAGGAGAGGAGAGCCGATTGCCTAGCAACCGGCTGTTTGTTTACATCACATGACGGCCGTGATTGGACACGGCCGTCATGTGATCAGGAGGGCCAATCACAGAGCCCTCCTGCCGATCTGAGATGTGCCGTGTCCGGGTGACACGAGCACATCGGGATCGCGCCGCTGCGCGGGCGCGGGCGCGCGCGATCCCGCTGCTCCTGAATGACGTTCCTGAACGTCCTATCAGGAGCAGGCGGCTCCCACCCGGCCGTATATATACATTGGCCGGGTGGGAAGTGGTTAAAGTGCTACCTATGGAGATTTTTTAGGTACCATAGTTTGTAGCCATTCCACAAGTGTGCGCAATTTCAAAGCGTGACATGTTAGGTATGCATTTACTCGGTGCAACATCTTTCACATTAAATAAAAAACAGTAAAGTTAGCCTTTTTTTTTTTTTTTTTACATGAAAGTGTACTTTTTCGCATGAAATTGCATTTGATAGGCCGCCGCGCAAATAGTGTGTCATAAAATATTGCAACGATTGGCAATAATATTATATATATTTATTATGTTTGGGGGTTCCAAGTAATTTTCTAGCAAAAAATATGGATTTTAAGTAGGGATGCACCGAATGGGTTTTTTGGTGCCGAAACCGACACCGAAAATGAAAAATACACTAGGCCGAAAACCGAAACCGATACCGAAACAGCACCGATACCGAAAATGACTGTTTTTAAAAAATATTTTTGTACAGGAGACGGTCAGAGACTGGGGAACGTGGTACAGGAGACGGTCAGAGACTGGGGAACGTGGTACAGGAGACGGTCAGAGACTGGGGAACGTGGTACAGGAGACGGTCAGAGACTGGGGAACGTGGTACAGGAGACGGTCAGAGACTGGGGAACGTGGTACAGGAGACGGTCAGAGACTGGGGAACGTGGTACAGGAGACGGTCAGAGACTGGGGAACGTGGTACAGGAGACGGTCAGAGACTGGGGAACGTGGTACAGGAGACGGTCAGAGACTGGGGACGTGGTACAGGAGGCATCCCCCATTGCAGGCCAGTGTGTCCCCCATTGCAGGCCAGTGTGTCCCCCATTGCAGGCCAGTGTGTCCCCCATTGCAGGCCAGTGTGTCCCCCCATTGCAGGCCAGTGTGTCCCCCTGTGTGTCCCCTTTTGTTGCAGCCTGTGTGTCCCCTTTTGTTGCAGCCTGTGTGTCCCCTTTTGTTGCAGCCTGTGTGTCCCCTTTTGTTGCAGCCTGTGTGTCCCCTTTTGTTGCAGCCTGTGTAGGGAAGAGAGCCGCCTCTGCCGCCTGTTTGATCACAGTACCGGGAACATCACAGCTTTCATTTCAATAGCTGTGTGTTCCCGGCCGCGCGCCGTCACGCGCAGCCCCTCCCCCTTGTCCGGGCACTTTGATAGACAGATCATCCGTCCAATCCTGCGGATGATCTGTCTATCTAAGTGCCCGGACAAATGGGAGGGGCTGCGTGTGACGGCGCGTGGCCGGGAACACACAGCTATTGAAATGAAAGCTGTGATGTTCCCGGCGCTGTGATCAAACAAGCGGCGGAGGAGGCTCTCCTGCGCTATACACCCCCCCATGATGGGCGTCACCAGGGCGGGGGGCGGAGCCCCGCCCCCACCCAGGCCACGCCCCATTTTCGGCTCCATTATCGGCCGTTTTTCTCTTTCGGCAAATTGCCGAAAAGGGCATTTTCGGCCGAAATTTCGGTGCATCACTAATTTTAAGATCCCTTTCACATTGGGGCGCTTTGCAGGCGCTACAGCACTAAAAATAGCGCCTGCAAAGCTTTACCATCAATTTTGCAGCGCTATTCGGTGCTGATGCACCCACTGCCCCAGTGTGAAAGGGGCCTAACTTGCAAGCTACAAAATGTCAGAAACAGGCTTAGACATGAAAGGGTTTTTAATAAAGGAATTGTCAAAAACTGTATTGTGGTTTTTACTTTGACACTTTTTTGGGCGAATGGGTAGGGATACAATGTGGGGGGCCCCAACCTACACTTTTTTTTCTTTTTTTTTTTTACATTTGGCGTGGAGTTCCCCTTAAAATCTTTACCAGCCCAAGGGGCCTAGTATGGACTTGGGGGGCGAACCCATGCTATATATCACACCAACTAGCCTGCCTTTAGCTAACCTCTCTGGTTCATTACACTATGTACGGCCGCCCTGTAAGCAGCATTATACAGTGTGGGGCGTGGACTTAGCCCCTTGAGCCACGATTGGCTAAATGCACACTACCTTTGGCCAATCATGGCTCTCACAGCAGAGTGTGCTGCGATTGGCCAAAACACGCAGGTCAGTGGCTAATCATTAATGCACTACGATTCTAATTTATTCTAATTATGGGGCATTCCGCGGCTCTCGAATTTGCCGCAAACGTCCCATAATGTTCGGTATTCGCTGAACGGACGAATGCCGCAGGTTGAGCACCCATGCAGAGTGTATGGTCTATGGCAGGCATCAATAAATGGCAGATTGCGGTTAGGATACAGACTGAGTCACTGTCCCATCCGGGCCACTTCGGTCCTGCCATTTAGGAGCAGATTTGTCTTCCCCGACTCCACTGCTGTCCCTATCACAGCGACAGTCACTGGGGAAAAAGCCGTTCCGAACAGGGAGCATAAGGCACAGAAGCATTAAATAGAGGGTGGAAGGGAGAGCTGCACGTGTGGCGATTGGTTGCTAGGATGCTGGGCAGTCCAACTCTCCCAATCAAAATTGATTTGTCATGCTGCTAGCATTCGCTGAGAGAACCCAGACCCAACAATGCAGATGAGCTGAAAGAAACTATCAAAGAAACCTGGGCTTCCCTACAACCTCAGCAGTGCCACAGGTTGATTGTATCCATGCCACACCACATCGATTCAGTAATTCATGGAAAAAGAGCCCCAAGTATTGAGTGCATACTATACTGTACATGGACATACTTTTTCAGTATTAATAATTTTTTTTATTGGTCTTATGTAATATTCGAATTTTCTGAGATTCTGAATTTTGGGTTTTCACTAGCTGTAAACCAAAATAAAATAAAGAAATGCTTGAAATATATCATTCTGTGTGTAAATGCATCTATATAAGATATAAAAGTTTCATTTTTTGAATTGAATTACTGAAAAACCTTTGATGATATTCTAAAATTAATGAGATGCACCTGTGTATGTTTGTTTAGGGTAGAAGTTAAGAACAGTCGGAAAAAAAGAAGGATTAACACATGAAGTAAACTAATTTCAGAAGCTGGGAAACACAGAGGCTGCCACTACTGACTTTTTTTTTTAATACAGGGGGTCCCCAACTTACGAACCACTCCTACTTACGAACAGGGCTCTGTGGGGACCCTCTTCCATTCTGCATGGACAATCTGCCATACTGCGCATGCGCGGCCAGACTGAGCCTCAGGAAATGTCAGAAACGTCCGTAATTTGCCGTGCCTGGACCGAACGGCATGTGATGGAACATTGGAAATGGCCGTAATTGTGGTTCGGCGCATGAGCGGCCAGAGGGAGCCTCTGAAAATGACGGAAATGTCTGTAATTTGCTGTGCATGTGCTGAACGGCATTTGACGGGACATCGAAAATTACCATAATTGTTCTGCGCATGCCCCGCTGACTTAGGCACATTTCCGGATTACAAAAACAGGAGGAAAGTCCCTAACACTTGGAGCACAAGTGGCAGCGGATACCTGTCAGAATCAAGAGCTTGCCTTTTTTGGCAGAGTTGTGCTTTAAGTGTCTGGTTCCTATGTACCTTAAATGATTTAAAAAAAAAAAAAAAAAACTTTAGTGTAATCATATGAATGCCACCTTAGATTTACATAGGTATTCTTTAATTTTTTATTATGCTTCACTTAAAATTTTAATTAAGTGTTACGAAAATTGACACATTAAATATGCATTCTGACATTTACTATATAAAAGTCTTTACAAGCTCTTCTAGCTGCTTAGAAATAGCAGTTGTGTGTTCTAAGCACAATTCCTGGACTAAGGAGATACCTCTGGTTAGAAGTACTCTGAATCCAAATCAGTACAACTAACTTTCATTGCTGACTTTAGCAGAACCAGGAAAATTTGTATTTGAATGTGGCAGCACTTCATTATAGGATGCCAACTACTGTTTTAGTCTCAGTAAAACAAATTATTCCAATTTATAAACAAAACATATAATGTTGACTTTTACAGGTCACGTTAATATAATTGGTAAAGTAAATTATTCCGCTTGTACATATTTGGGCAAGGTTATTATAGTTCCTTAACTATTAGTGGAATTTTCAAATGACTTGTTGCAAAATAAAAATTGAAGACTATTTACTGATACAATATAATAAAGAAAAAAAAATGCAGTTTATCATATTAGAAAAATCATAATAGCTATTGGCCGAGTCATAATTTTTTGTGGCGTCAGTGTGACAAAAGCCATCTCACAATATACACATGAGCTCTGCTATTAGCAATAACTCAGCAAACCTCAGACAAAAATCATATGAAATGCAACAAGACAGCAACAATAGACATCTATTCCGAATAGTCCCTCTTCACATGAATCATTTACTTTATGGGTCAGGCAGGCATGCAAACCAAGGCCTTCTGAAAAGGGGAATGAAGTAGAGCATTAACAAGACACATTTTACTGACCTGTGTGTAGCCATTCTTAAATAGGCATACATTTTACATTTTATCATCAGCATGCAACAAGATCATTCACTAATAGAATTGTTTAGCCTACCCTTTGAAATCACTTTTTTGTTAAATCCCTTTTGTGATAGAGTAGAAAAGCCAGAATGCAGTTAAAGATCCATATTTAAAAGGTTATTTACTAAAAGGTAAATACATCCAACATGACAAGGACGCTAATGCATTGCGCCCATTAGGCCTTAATCATGAGTCATCCTGGTCATGCTGCATGTATTTGCCTTTAAGCTTTGAATACAGAGCTTTAGCTTTGTGGAAGCTTCTATTTGGAAACTGTTTGTGGGCAGACAGGCGCCCTTTCTGGTGGCCGAAAGCTGCCGAGAATGGCTGAAAGCCGTCTTGAAGAGCCGAAGGCGGCCGAAAGCCGCCCAGAGGCTCAGAACTGCGGGGGATCGGCGTATAACACGCACCCGCGATTTTCTTCTGCTTTTAAGGGGAAAAAAGTGTGTGTTATACGCAGATAAATATGATATATATCTATCTATCCACAGGCTGCTGGCTCCAGGGATCTGAGCATCATATACCACAAGTCTTCAGGGAAGACCCAGAACGCATGTACTGCCAACCCACACACATTTATTTTGTAAAGCTCTGGGCAAACTGTTGGCACATAACAACAATACATTATTATATTATAATAATGTGCACTAGCCAAGAAACAATATTGTTTACAAGTTGCCATAGTATTGACAACATGTAAACAATATGATTCTCCATGCAGAGCACTCAGGGGGTTGATGGCACATGGGCTGCCAGCGCTCTAGCCAGGTGTGTGACCTGGTATGCTGCAGTGGAGTGGCAGATCATAGCGGAACAGGCCTGGATTAGCTGAGCAAATATGTTTGAGGATGAGGCCTGGTTCACATCTATGCATTTTTCAGCGTGTTCAGTTTTGTAGAAATGCACCACAGTCCATTAAACTTGGTTTCCTATGGGTCATGTTCCCATCTCTGCATTTTCGTTCGGTAAATATCAGGGGGTGCTGGGGGGCCTGCTGAAAACAGGAGTTTTTTTTTATCTTAATGCATTAAAGTAAAAAACCTTCAGCCTTTACAACCACTTTAAGCCTAGTACACACAACTGTCGGGCAGCATTCAGCCCATTTGTACTGGAGTCGGGTCAGCCAGCTTCTGTCGGAAGACCGAAAAAGGTCTGCTGGTTAGCTGAGAGCGCTGACCGGAGTGTTCTGGCGGGGTGCCTGTCACAATTGAACACCAAGGGAGATCGCTGTACCAATGTCAGACAGTACTCCCAAGCTGTCAGTTTTTTTTTGGGGGGGGGGGGGGGGGGGGTTCAGCTCAGCCCTGGTGCATTACACGAAAAAAAATAAAAAAAAATAAAAAACCTACTGGTGTGTACAAGACTTTAGAGAGGAGAGTGTAGGGACTTCACATTGAGCCAGGAAATTAATAAGGATGAGTTAAGGTTTGGTCTGAACCAGGATTCAAAATCACTCCCGTCCAATCAGCACCATATATGTGGCCATATTAGGTCAATAATGTCATGAGAATCTGTGTGTCTGTACATGTAGCGACGTGAGTACATGCGAGACATGGAATACCCTGACCACAGTTTACTGGGTGGCAGTGGATGGGAATGACAGCTCCCCTCTGGGTCCAGTAAAAACCCAAGCTCGGACAAAACTAGAGCTCATCCTTAAAGGCGTTGTAAAGGCACAAGGTTTTCTATCTGTCAGGGCTGGGCTCAGCCCTCCCTTCCCAGAGCTCAGATGTTGGTTAATTGCCAATACACTTCATTCCACAGTGACTCACCTGATGATCATATCCTGCTCGACAATCAGCCTACTAGCATCACATCTCCTTTGCCTTTCTCAAATAATACAGATACTCTCTGCTGTGTTTTCCTGTTAAATACTTTTGCCTGGCTGACTTCCCTTCTGGTTCCTGGTCCAGTTGGCTGCCTCTGACTATGCTCATCTCTGGATTCCTGTTTTACTGGCTTGTTCTGACTACTTTCTCTGGTTACCAAACCCTGGCTATATTTTGCCTACATTTGCACGGTTTGTACCATTGATTAAAGTGCGATTTTTACTGCACTTCTGTCTCAGTCTGATTCATGGTTCCCGACATTTCTATGCATTAAGATAAAAAGCCTTTTGTGTGCAGCAACTACCCTCTTACCGGAGGTCCTCTCTGTCCAGCAATGTCCATGATTGTCTCAGCCGCTTGAGATTCTCCTTCCGGATTGGCTGAGACACAGCAGCGGCACCATTGGCTCCCACTGCTGTCAAAGTCAGCTAGCCAATCAGGGGAGAGAGGGGGTGCAGCCAGGCCAGGGCTCTGTGTCTGCTTGCTGTGGGGGCACTGAACAAGAGGAAGGGGCCATAAGCAACAAAGAAGAGGAGGATCCGGGGCTGCTATGTTCAAATCCACTGCAACAGAGCAAGTATAACATGTTTTTTTTCCCTATAAAAATAAAACACAAGACTTTACAATTACTTTAAGCCTCGTAAACACAGCCCAAACATCGGGCGGTATTTGCCTGATTAATAGAAACTGGCCAATATTCAGCCCGTATGTCCAGCAGCCGGTCCAGCTTATTCCAAAGAGACATGACCAGAAAGGGTCCGCTGATTGGCATCCATAAGCGTTCTCAGCCAAAGGCTGAGAACGCTTACAGGTGTGTTCTGGTGGGGAGCTGTCCCCCGGTCAGAACAGCTCAGTTGGGGAAATTGTTGTACTAACAATCGGGTTATAAGTACAGCAGCTCTTCCCAAGCTTAATTTTTTTTATTCAGCCCACTGGGTTGAACGAAAAAAATAAAAAAATAAAAAAATAAAAAACAACCTGCTAGTGTGTACCAGGCTTTAGTAAATAATACACGTCACGAGTTCGGTAACACTTTGTGCGATTACCGGTTTTCCACATTGGATAAAAGGGAGGTCACTGATAGGACACATAAAATCATCTTCTATGGGTCTCATTCACACAACGCTAGTGTTATGTACAATCTAATGAATGGCAACGCATGTCACCGAGCAAAACAAGAATGAACTGTCACTACGTGATACTTCAAATAAAGTTAGAAAAATGTAAAAAGTAAGCAGTGCTATGAGCGTTTTAGCTCCTTGCTGAGCTCATATCGACAGCCACCTGTCTAGTAATATGCTCCTCATTACCATGCAGGCTAGTGTGAACAAGGCCTCATTTTAGAGTTCTGCTTTTGAATTGTCATCTTGTAACATTTTGCTGAACGTCGGGATGAAAAAAAAAAAATGATTTTCTAAATACAAGAGGTAGAAGTATTCATACTTGAATCTTGGTGTGCTTTGTATATTTCTTCCAAATCTGTGCAGTAATCCAGTGTGAAACTTTGCCACTCTGCAGAGCTTCCTGTAATAAAGACTGGTCACTGCTGCTCTCTCCTCATGCAGGGTGACTGGTCATGCCCCCAGCCATTCCTGTAGTTTTCTGCAGGCAGCATGTAGTGGGTGGAGGCTGCTGGGCGCCTCCCACAGCTTTGTACAGAATCTTTAAGATTTCACTGTGACTTTACAAAGTAATAAAGTTTGCAAAGGCATTTTGTGCATGCAAATTGGATTTATAGCCTTTATGGATGTTGAGGTATATATTTAAAGTGTTGGGTCACCTTTACAGAAAATCTGTAAAGGTGAGCTAACACCAGACCTCATTCCCACCCACCACCGTATTTGCAAGATAATGACACTGCAATCTAAGGGGTCCAGAGGTACAGATAGTCAGCGCGGAACATATTCCAGAGGGTAGTATTGGCGGCATTAGTGGTAGGTTGACTAAAGCACATAAACCCAAGGTAAGTATAGTAACAAGTGTTAGTTGCAATCTCAGAACACCCAATAAGAGGATAGTATGCGACCGGTCTAAACTACATGGCATGTTCACCAATGCCAGGAGCCTACCGAGCAAGATAGGTGAACTAGAGATACTGTTGTACAAGGAGGATTTGGATTTTGTTGGAATTTCAGAGACCTGGTTCAACAGCTCTCATGACTGGCTGGCAAGCATCCAAGGGTATTGCAGGGATAGAGATGGTAAAAAAGGGAGAGGGTATGTCTATATATCAGGCATAATGTACAAGTGAAAGAGATGCGATCACTAAGGGAATTAGGGAGGAGGTGGAATCCATATGGGTAGAGCTCCAAAAGGGATGAAGGGGAAAATACTGGGAGTATGCTATAGGCCCCCAACCCAAGAGAGGCAGCAAAGGTGCACCTCTTATCACAATTTGGATTAGCAGCAAGGATGGGAAGTGTCATCATAATGGGGGATTTTAATTATCCAGACAGACTGGGCGGAGGGAACCTCGCCAGTTCCTAAATGTCTTGCAAGACAATTTCATGGGTCAGATGGTAGACGCACCAACTAGAAATAAAAAGTGTTATAGATCCAATTACCAACAATACAGACTTGATCATGGATGTGGAAAGCAAAGGAGAAGGCCTTCAAAAAATACAAGGTTGCGGGATTATCATCAGCATTCAGACTTTATAAAGAATACAACAAGAAATGTAAGGGTGCAATTAGGGCATTTAAGATAAAATCGGAGGAAAGAAAAAAAAATCCCAAGAAATTTTTAAGTATGTAAACAGTAAAAAAAAGGGGAGGACAGACCATATTGGCCCCATAAAAAAAATGAGGAAGGACATCTGGTTACAAAGGATGGGGAGGTGGCGAAGGTATTGCATTTATTCTTCTCCTCAGTCTTTGAGGGAATCGGGGGGGGGGGGGGCCTTTAATAACCCAAACTGTAGTGCTTATCCTCATGACACATCACAGGAAGCACCCTCATAGCTAACAGCGAACAGAATTAGAATTAGCCTTGGGAAACGTAACATTAATAACTCACCGGGACCGGATAAATTGCACCCAAGGGTACTTAGGGAACTCAGGTCAAGTATTTTCCAGACCATTGTTCCTAATTTTTACTGACAGTCTACTGACTGAAAATGGTACCAGCGGATTGGAGAAAAGCCAATGTAGTACAAATATTTAAAAAGGGCCCAAAATACATCCCTGGGAATTACAGACCAGTTAGCCTGACATCAATAGTATGCAAGCTCTTGGAGGGGATGATAAAGGAATACATAAAAAATGTTAGTAATGATAACAGTATCATTAGCAGTAATCAGCATGGATTCACGAAGAACCGCTCTTGCCAAACCAATGTTTTAACCCATGAGGAAGTGAGTTGCCATCTAGATGAAGGAAGGCCGTAGACGTGGTGTATCTAAATTTTGTAAAAGCATTTCCCCATGAACGTTTACTGTACAAAATAAGGTCCATAGGGTGAGTACATAGATTTAAACCTGGCTACAAGGGCGAGAGGGTAATGATAAATGGAGAATACTCTTAAATAGTCAGGGGTGGGTAGTGGGGTCCCACAGCGCTGTCCTTTAATTTATTCATAAACAACCTGGAGGATGGGGTAAACAGTTCAATCTCTGTATTTGCGGATGATACTAAGCTAAGCAGGACAATAACATCACTGCAGGATGTGGAAACCTTGCAAGAAGATCTGAACAAATTAATGGGGTGAGCAACTACATAGCAAACAAAGTTTAACCACGTTAGCCCAGAAAGAATTTGCCCCATTCCTGACCAGACCATTTTTTGTGATGGGGCACCGCTTCTAATTAACTGACAATTGCGCGGTTGTGCGATGTTATACCCAAACTAAATTTATGTTCTTTTTTTTCCCTGCAAATAGAGCTTTCTTTTGGTGGTATTTGATCACCTCTGCAGTTTTTATTTTTTGCACTATAAAACAAAAAAAAAAAAAAAAAAGGAAGAAGAGCGAGAGTTTTAAAAAAAATAAATAAAAAATTATATATATTTTGTGCTATGATATATATCCCGAAAAAAATTGTCTTCATTCGTTTAGGCTGATTATGTAGTCTTCTACATTTTTTTTTTTGCCAAAAATAACACACTGCAATAAGCGTATATTGATTGGTTTGCGCAAAAGTTACAGTTTCTACAAAATAGATTTATGGCATTTTTTTTTTTTTCATAGTAATGGTGGTGATTTGCAATTTTTAATCGGGACTGCAACATTGCGACGGGCATATCAGACACTTTACACTTTTTTGAGACCAGTGACATTTATACAGCGATCAGAGCTAAAAATAGCCACTGTATAAATGTCACCGGCAGGGAAGGGGTTAACACTAGGGGGCAATCAAGGGATTAACTGTGTTCCCTATGTGCATTTCTAACTGTGGAGGAAATGTGGCCGATTAGAGGAGACAGATCATGGTTCCTACTTAGTAGACACACAGATCTCGGTTCTCGCTCTCACGAGCGATCGTGGGTGCCTGGCGGTCATCACGCCCACAGGGCATGCGCATCTGCCCCGGGGATACACTGCAGGCGGACAGCACAACGTCTTAAAGAGCCAACATACAGCTATGAAGGCTCGCGCAGCTGTGCCACAGTATAAATGCAGCAGCTGGTTGGAAAGTGGTTAAAGTAGAAAAATGTAAAATAATGCATTTGTGTGGCAAAAAAATGAAGGCAATCTATACACTGGGGGAGAACCTCTGGGGGAATCTAGGATGTTGAAGGACCTGGGGGTCCTAGTAGATGATAGCAGCAGCTTGGGATTGCATGCCATTGCTGAGCCTAACAAAGCAAACAGAATATTGGCATGCATGAAAAAAAAAAAAAAAAAAAAAAAAAGGAGGAATTAACTCCAGGGATAAAGTGATCATTCTCCCGCTCTACACAACTCTGGTCTGGCTGCACCTAGAGTATGTTGTCTAGTTCTGGGCACCAGTACTCAGGAAGGATGTACTGGAAATGAAGCGAGTACAAAGAAGGGCAACAAAGCTAATAAAGGGTCTGGAGGATATTAGTTATGAGGAAAGCACTGAACTTTTTCTCTCTGGAGAAGAGACGCTTGAGAGGGGATATGATTTCAATTTACAAATGTATTGGTGACCCCACAATAGGGATAAAACTTTGAGGAAGGGAGTTTAACAAGATACTTGGCCACTCATTAAATCTGGAGGAAAGAAAAGGTTTAACCATAATAGAGGTCTCTTTACTGTAACAGTGGCCAGGATGTGGAATTCCCTTCCACAGGCGGTGGTCTCAGTGGTGAGGGGGGGGGGGGGGTGGGGCAACAATAGTTTTAAAAAACGATTAGATAAGCACCTGAACGACCGCAACATACAGGTATATACAAGGCAATACTGACTTATAATCACACACATAGTTTGGACTTAATGGACTTGTGTCTTTTTTTCAACCTCACCTACTATGTATAAAACAAATTATGCAATTATGGCTGGCAAAAGAGCTCTCTGCTTCCACTCACTGTGCCTGACTAGCGGTCTCCACCCCACAACACAAGAGTCCTTCCATGTAGATAAAGTTGGCAACCAGGTAAGGATTAATTAAAAATGTCATCCAAGTATACATGTTCCAAACAAAGCCGACACTAACGCATTTCAGCCTATCAAGGCCTTACCCATGGTTACCTCCTGCAAGCCTGGGGGGGGGGGGGGGGGGGGGGGCGGGGGTCAGTGTTGGGTAACCCTTTCAAAAAATATTTCTGTAAAAGGTGCACTTTAAAGGTTTAATGAACAGTTGAGCTTTTTTTTTTTTCTTCTTTTAACCCCTTGGAACCGACACCTCCTGGTGTTTAAGATCATGTGACCGCCATTATTTTTTGGGGGGGGGGGTCACATGATTGGAAAGCTCCTGATCGCAAACAGCTTTTGTGAGCCTTCCGTTAGCTGCCGGTAACTGTGCCTGGAGAGCGCTCACAGCTGTATACCACCAAAACACGCAAATATGCGGCCGCTCAGCGCCAAGGGCCCCCCCGAGCAGCCGCATATCTGCGTGCACCCGGTGCCAACAGGTGAACCAGGTTTAGCTGAAGTTTCTCTTTAAAATGGAACTCCAGTTTACACCTAACTAGCCTTTGAAATACCCACTCCATCCCCTCCGCGCACACATGCTGACTAACCTGTGTAAGAAAGGTGTGTATACTTACCTGTTTTCAGGCCGCTCTGGTCCAATCATGTGATCCGGCTTCCGTGTCAGGCTGCAGCAGCTGCAGGGGGGGGAAGAGGGAGTACTGATTTTGAAGCTTGTGGGTGAAGTCACCCCTCCAGCCTTTAGTAGCCATTGTTAAAAGCACTCTCTTCTCCCCTGCAGCTGCTAATGGTTGACACAGGGGAGATCGTGTAAATATATTATTATTATTATTATTATACAGGATTTATATAGCGTCAACAGTTTACACAGCGCTTTACAATATAAATATAGGCAAGTAAATACAGCTTCCTTATCCAGGTTAGTCAGTACCAGTGTGGGGGTGGTTTTATGGCTAGTTAGGTGTGTGTTGTGGTTTAAAAACAAGAATAGGCAATAACATTTCATTGGCATACATATTACTGTATGTATGAGCAGACAGCACACATGCCTAGTATACAGCAGCATGGTGAGGTGAACACCTGAGCACTGCACACAGCTGACCTGTGCTCAGGGGATTTCCCTGTATGAGGCTCTACGACTAGGAGTTTCATCACCTCAGAACACCCCATACATGACAGGGCTGCCACAAGCTCACACCTGACCATTGCCCCCCATTTAAGTTGCAGGTATAGTTCCACCTGAGGTCCCCCTCCCGCCCTCCTCCAGCCTGCACTCCTACCTCGCTCTTGCTCTGCTTGCAGGCAGACAGGGATAGTTTTCTTCCAGCCAGGCATGTTCCCAGAGGCACGGCTCTCCTTCAGGGCTCGCTGCACCTTTGGCACATAACACCTCCCAGTCACAATGGAAGCCGGTGGCGGCTCACACCGCTTTCCTTGTCTGTTCCCCGGGTGCCGGCACTTGTGTCGCCTGCTGTGCTCTGTGTCTCGAGGGGGGGAGAAGGCTCGGGTAAGGAGGGGGCTGCAGGAGCAGCTCACGGAAGGCACTGGAGTAGGAGGAACAAGTGCACGGTGATAGAGGCACACTGAGAGAGAAGGGGAGGGATGTCAGGGGGCGGGTGGGGGAAGAAAACTTCCCATAGAGGAGGAGTAGTGTGCTCAGTGCTGTGCTCAATGCTCACACACTTCATTCCCGCCGGGCACACATTATTCTATGGCGGCGTGCTCTGCCCGTGTCAGTATACCGGCTTCTCCACTCTTCCATTCATGACTAGAATAGACACTCCCATCTGCCGCCAGCCTCCATTAACCCCTTCCTAGAGCGCGCCTTCCCCTCCAAGTGCTGCTGTCAGCGCTATGGAGCACGTTGTGTATTGTCTGACAGAAATACAGAGGAAGGGAGGAGGGATTCTGCATCCACTTACCACACTGTCCCATTCATCTCTGCAGGACTGCACCATTCTACTGCCTCTGTGTGTGACCCCAGGAAGAAATGGGGTGGCATTGTACCACTGGTGCCTGGCACATTTGGTGATAGACAGCTCTATATATATATATATATATATATATATATATATATATATATATATATATATATATATATATATATATATATATATATATATATATATATATATATATAGATACTGTTTATATATATATATATATATATATATATATATATATATATATATATATATATATACAGTATATATATGTATTCATCTCTGGTAAACCATTTTACTCACCCTAAGTTCATACTGGCATGGGGGGGCTTAAAAACACCTATGCAAACGATAAAATGGACCACACACATAGTTAGTCAGGTTGAAAAAAGACACAAGTCCATCTATTTCAGCCTTTCTGCACCTTTGTATCCCAGGGGAACCCTTAAAATAATTTTCAGGTCTTGGGGAACCCATGATAAAACCCATTCATTGGGGGTCAGTGGAAACAATGCCCCTTACTTTGGTGGTCAGTGTAAGAATAGCCCCCTTACAGAGAGTTATAAAGATCATTGGTGTCATACCACTGGCTCCTCCAAGTGGCATTGGCTCAGAATTATGTAGGCACCATCAAACAGGAGGTAAATCAGCCACAGCTCAAGGAACCCCTAGCCACCTCTGGAGGAACCCTAGGGTTTCCACGGAACCCTGGTTGAGAATGGCTGATCTAGTTCAACCAATATAAAAAAAACAAAAAACTTACAACCCCATATACACAATCCTTCACCTACAGTTGATCCAGAGGAAGGCGATAAATCCCAGCAAAGCATCATCCAATTTTCTACAGCAGGGGAAAAAATTCCTTCCTGACCCCCAGATAGGCAATCAGAGTTTCCCCGGATCAATTTTACCTATAAATGTTAGTACCCAGTTATATCATGTACATTTAGAGCCTTTTCACGCTGCTAGCGCTGGTCCATATAGTGAACTTGGTTCTGAGTTATTCACTTTAAGCGCCCCGTTAGTGGCCGAAAAATGCTGCTATAACAGCAGTAAAGCGCTGCTAAAACTAGGAAAGGGTTAAAACCCACCCGCAAAGTGCTGTTTTCAATGGCAGGAGCGGTGTATACATCGCTCCCGCAGTGCCCCAAAGACGCTGCTTGAAGGACTTTTTTTTTTTGCAGTCTTGCAAGTGCACTGCCCCAGTGTAAAAGCACTCTGGCTTTCACACTAGGGAGGCTTGAGAGGCACTTTACATGCGCTATTTTTAGCGCTAAAGCGCCCCAAAAATGCCTTCAGCATGAAATGAGTCTTAGGAAAGAATCCAGTCCTTTTTTAAAGCAATCTAGTGAGCTTGCCAGGACCACCTCTGGTGGGAGTCTATTCCACATTTTCACAGCTCTTAGCCCTTGTACACATGGTTGGACATTCCGACAACAAAATCCGTCGGATTTTGTCCAAAACCGGTGTTGCATACACACGGTCAGACAAAGTTGTTGGAAAATCCGATCGTACATAACGTGACGATGTTATTTCGTTACAACGGGACTACGTTCAGGCTAGTAGCCAATAGCTTTGGTCTAGGAATTTGATCTGAGCATGCGTGGCACTTTGTCCGATTGGAATTCTCTACACACAATCGGAAAAAGTCCAATCGGATCATGTTGTCGGAAAGTTTTATAGCCCAGCTCTAAAACTTTGTCCGTCGGATATTCTGACGGAAACAGTCCGATGGAGCCCACACACAGTCGGATTATCCGACAACACGGTCCGATCAGACATTCTCCGTCGGAATGTCCAACCGTATGTACAAGGGCTTAATGTGAAGAAATGTAAAGAGTGCCCTCTTGTTCTCTGTGATGACCTTAAAGAGAATACCTCAACACCAAGTTCACTATATGACCACTTATGTATTTGTACATGGTGATCATATGCCCCCTTAATCTCCTTTTCTCAAGAGAGAATAAATTCAGTTCCTCTAATCCTTCCTCATAGCTGAGCTCCTCAATGCCTTATCAGTTTGGTTGCCCTTCTCTGCAGTTTCTCCAGTTCCCCAATATCCTTTTTGAGGACTGGTGCCCAAAACTGAACTGCATATTCCAGATGAGATCTTACTGATGATTTGTACAGGGGCAAAATGATATCTCTCTCTCCTGAGTCCATACCTCTCTTAATACAGGAAAGGACGTTGCTCGCTTTGGAAACCGCAACTTGGCATTGCATACTATTACTAAAAGAGAAGTGTATATTTTAATTATACTTACCTAGGTGGATGCTGCATATATAACGCTTTTGCAAAATCCAAGTATACCAGGTCCACCGCCACCCCTCTGTCCAAGGTTTTACTTACCGTCTCATAAAAAGAAATCAGGTTTGTCTGACAAATTTTGTCTTTCATGAATCCATGCTGTCTGTTGCTTAAAAACGTTTTCCCTGCAAGAACTTATCTATGCAGTCTTTTATTAAACTCTCCAGTATCTTTCCAACTATAGAAGTTAAACTAGCAGGATTATAGTTTATTTGGTAAAGACTTTGATCCCTTTTTAAATTTAGGCACCACATTGGTCCTATGTCAGTTCAGTGGTACTATTCCAGTCATTAACAAGTCCCTAAAAATGAGAAACAATGGCTTTGAAATGACAAAGCTCAATTATTTTAGGATCTGTGGGTGGATGCCATCTAGTCCTGGTGCTTTATCCACCTTTTTTCTGTCTAAATATTTATGGTTCGTATCACTTTTGAGCCATTGTGGATCTTTTGGGGCTGTGTCAATACCATCCCCATTATGGACATGAGCTCCCCCATGCACCTTTGTATACACAGAGCTGAAGAAGGTATTTCATAAATTTGCATTCTCTTTGTCCCCAGTCACCCACTCCATATTATTTTGTAAAGGGCCTACACGCTCAGACCTAATTTTTACTATTGATATATTTTAAGAATTTTTGGGGGTTTTTCCTACTAGCTTTTGCAATTTAAAATTTTTTGCATCCTTTGATTTCCTTTTTATATATTCTGTTATATTCTTTGTAACATTAAAACGATGATAGTTTTCCTTTATTTTTATATTTTTTCAAAAGCTCTTTTCTTATTATTTGTAGCTTTTTTTAACTTTGGCCGTGAGCCACATAGGTTTTATTTTTTGCATTTTAAACGTATTGCTCATGGGATTATACTTTGCAGTGAGTTCACATACACTGTTTTTGAAGAATTCACAATTCCCATTTCTGTTCTGTGTTCATGTGATGCCAATATTCCCTCCCAGTCTTTGACCCCTTTCACACTGGGTGGTTTTCAGGCATTTTAGCACTGGAAATAGCCTCTGCTAAGTGCTTGAAAACCGCCTCCCATTCATTCCAGTGTGACTTTTCACACTCGGGTGGTGAGCTTGCGGGATGTTCCGAAAAGTCCTGCAAGCAGCATCTTTGGGGTAGGTTGAGAGTGCTGTATTTAGCGCTCCCAAAACGTCCTGCCCATTGGAATGAAAGGGCAGCGCTTTCAAATCGCCTGAAAAGCTTTTTTGGGGTTAAATGCGGCCCGCTAGTGGCCAAAAAGCAACGCATTAGAGCTAATTTTCTTGTAATAGGTTTATACATTTTTGCCCTTTAACTGTTCCAGCAGTGCCATTACTCCAGTCAATTTCCGAGTAGTTAAAATCCCCCCCCCCATTATTATCACTGTCCAGCCTTTGCAGCCCTTTCTATCTGTGCAAGGAGCTGCCTCCTCATTAACATTGTGGGGTCTATAACAAACTCCAATGATAACTTTTGTAGTACACACACCCATGTACATTTCCATCAGTGGCGGAATTACCAGGATTGCAACAGTCGCACATGCAAAGGGGCCCTGGCATTCCGCCACTGTCGGGGGGGGGCCCCAGAGGGGTTGCTAGTTGCACGGCTCTGATAGGAGAGCGTGTCTCTCATGGAACAGCTCAGAGGTGGCATTGACAGACAGTTCTATCTCCCCCTCCATTGTCTTTCACACAGGGTGACAGAGGACACAGCTGATCTGCTCCGCCTTCTTCCCCCTCCCCTCTCCTGTGTGTGCTCATGGGAAATGTGAGCATGTTAGCTTTGCACTTGACTGCCCACGGAACACACACAGGAGAGGGGAAGGGGGAGCAGATCAGCTGTGTCTTCTCTCATTCCGTGTGAGACAGGAAAGAGGGGGAGATAGAACTGTCAATGCCGGCACTGTGCTGTTCCAGGACAGATGCTGTCAGCTCAGAGCTGTGCTGAGAAGGCAGACGGCACTGATAGGAGGCACTGATGGGTACTGATAGGAGGCATTGATGGACACTGATAAGCACTGATAGGATGCACCCATGGACACTGATAGGAGGCATTGATGGGCACTGATAGGAGGCACTGATGAGCACTGATAGGAGGCATTGATGGGCACAGATAATAGGCACTAATGGGCACAGATAGGCCACATTGATGAGCACTGATAGGAGGCACTAATTTGCACTGATAGGTGGCATTGATGGGCACTGATAGGTGGCACTGATGGGCATTGATGAGCACTGATAGGCAGAACTCATAGGCTGCACTGATGAACACTGATAGGCAGAACTCAGGCAGAATTGATGAGCTCTGATAGGTGGCATTGATGAACATTGATAGGCAGAACTGATGGGCATTGAGCACTGATAGGTGGCACTGATAGATACTGAAAGGTGGCATTCATGAGCACTGGTAGGTGACACTGATAGATACTGATAGGTGGCATTGATCAGCACAGATAGGTGGGACTTATGAGCACTGATAGGCAGCATTGATGAGCACTGATAGGCAGCATTGATGAGCACTGATAGATGGCACTGATGGGCACCATTGCAGAGTACTGGTAGGTGGCACTGATGGACACTGTTAGGCGGCATTACTAAGCATTGAAAAGTGGTGCTGATAGGCAGAATTGATGAGCATTGATAGGTAACATTTGTAGGCGGAATTGATGGACACTGATATGCAGCACTGATAGGCAGCATTGATGGACACCGACAGGCAGCACTGATAGGCGGCATTAATGGTCACTAATAGGTGGCATTGATTAGCATTGATAGGAGGCACTGATGTTTGGGGCACTGATTATCAATGTAAACTATTTAGTGACATTCTTGATGGTTAACGGCAGTCCTTTCCTCAAACAGACACAGCGTGGGAGGAAAGGGCTGTATATAACTGGAAAGTTTGTTTACATGTGATCAGCTGATCACATGGTAAAAGGCCGCTGTTATTGTGCTGGATGCATGCCCCAGGGGGCATGCGGGAGGCAGGGTTCTTGGGAGGATGTCCATTGTGATGCACTAGGTGTGCTCGCCTTTCATTTCTGTTTTTCTTGTAGTTCCTTTGGGATTAACCCATCTGAGGAAGGCAGCATCCACCCAGTTTTGGATACCATATATATCTTTCACACCATCTGACATCTGTTACTCCACACCTTGGAAGACCTATTAGCGCTGGAAGTGACTGTGTTGTCAGCCAAGCCTGGGTTTGTTTGATCTGGGCTGGGAGTGGCTCAGGGTAGTTCTGAGTGACTCACAGGTGGCATCACTAGGACCTCCTACTTCTTTCTATAATCTTCTAGTATTTTCTGGAAAGAGTGGCTGGAGGGGAGGTGGAGCCACCTGGGGTATTCTAGGGAGCCCTGACCTATCTCCAACTTGGATTGGCAGGAGGCCAGCCCAGTTGGAGAGGAATTGATCCTGGAGAAGTATTGAGCTGTAGTGTTAGGCTGTCGGGGCCTTTGAGGGAGCTCCCTTGTCTCAAGGGCGGTTACCAGGGGCGTAACTGTAGGGGGTGCAGCAGTCGCAACTGCAACTGGGCCCTGTGCTGCAGGGGGCCCATGCAGCCCCCTCTACATATGGCCGGCAGCAGCATAGGCAGCTAGTGGTACCAGTGCACCATGCACACAGGTGGCTGGAGGTGGAGGGTGACTAGCAGAGCTCCATGCTCAACTAACGCACTGGCTGCTCTTTAGTTGTGCATTCCTGCATGACCTGTGTCCTCGGCCGGTTCCTCAGAGTACCGCTCTCCTGCTACATGCATTGCCGCTTAGTCGGATGTCTGTTCTCCCCAGCCAGAGTCGCGCCCCCCCGAGTCCGGCCCACACTGCACTGCATACTTCTCCCAGGTAAACAAACTTTAAGCACACAGATGCAGTGCAGCCCTATGAGAGCCGGCTCCCCGGAGGACACTGCAGGCTTGTCTGCCAGCCCCCCTCCTCCCCCCGTCATACACAGATGATGAAAGGTCTTTCTGGGAGATATGCTGATCACCCGTCCAGCACACTGGATGGAGCCCAGGCCAACATGGATGAGTGCACAGCTGCAGCTTGGTCATGGTGAGTGAGAGGACCCCACCCCCCACACACCATTACATACCCCCTCCATCTCCCCCTGGGGACAGGGGCCCCTTCTCACGTGGGGACAGGGACCCTCATCTCCTCTGGGGACAGGGACCCCTTCTCACCTGGGGGCAGTAACTTCATCTGCCCTGGAGAAAAGGACCTCATCTCTTCTGGGGACGGGGACCCCATCCTGCCTAGGGACAGTCCCCCAAATGGGGCACCTAAAAATAAAAAAAACTAGTGATGCCAGTGGTGAAACGACAGGGCTCACAAAGGTCATACCTGTGACCACACCCTGGAGTTCCACCGCCGGACTCGGAGGGAAGGGCCCTGGCGGTAACATTGGGCCTAAGCTCGGGTGTGGACTGGGTCCTCCTAAAAAAAAGTGAAGGTGTCCTGGACAAGAGAGTACAGTAGGAGAATACTGCCAGCAAGTCTCCAGGAGTTCCACAAAGGCAGCCAGGAGGGCTGGTGTGCAAGCACATTGTCGGGAGGACTGGGAGGCATGCTTGAGAGGGCTGAGGAGCAGTCAGGGATGGGTGCAGAGCCAGTCTAGAGAATGGTGGTGTCATGGGCAGTGGAGTGAGGCAGCTGCAGCCAGGAAGGCTGGCAGTGCCTGAAGAGATGGTACTGGAAGCAGTAGCCACAGGGACAGCTAGCACTGGGACTTTTCTGTTTGCTACACCAAAGGGGCCCGCGGTCCCTGCTTGTAAAGGGCATTTGCTTTAGGCCTGTGTCAGGCCTATAAAATCAGTATTAGCTAATCTGGAGAGATAAAGAGAGGAAGCGATGTGCAGGAGGTGTTTGGAGTGATGCTCAAAAGAGAGGAAGCGATGTGCAGGAGGAGAAATTGAGTGATGTATATACCAGATGTATATAAAGTCCCAAATTGCAATGTTCTGATCACTTTGGCATCTCATAGGTCCTGTTGTGAGTGTGGTATGGAATCTTAATTAAGATCTCAGTGTTTTGTTTCTCAGTGCCTCCAACCTTACGGTAAATTTTGTGAACCTAGTTCAGAAAATCAGTACATACCACAATCCTTTCCTGAGTTTATTAATTTATGGAGTTTTCTTACCAATGTATAAATATCTCCCAACAAAATTAATAAGTAGATAATTTGACTTTATTAATTAATGAGTATAGCTATACAATTTCAAACAGAATTGGAATTTCTGGTGATTGATATTTCACACACTCATTATCAAAACATCAACAATTTACTCAGGGGAGCCCAAATTGGTCTGTTGATAAAATATGTGCGGTAATCACGCTTTATATTCAAGGACACAATATCCCTTGTCGCTTGGGGAAACAGTCCTCTGAATTTCTCCGGCTGGAAGGAATCCAAAGTATGTGTTATGGAGTCAACAGAAAAATATTGCCAATTTGAAATAAATATTAAACCAACAGAGCTTACTAAAAATTAAATGGGGCAATAGTACTCTCCCTGGGACCGCAGAAATTTAAATTGATGTAAACAAGTTTGTCTGAATTCCCCCAAACACGGTTACAATAATACGCGGCCTAGACAATCTATTAATGTCAATACATAAACTATAGAATATAATCCCTACAATTTTGAGAGAAAAGATTTCATCGAGTGGTTCCAGTCACAAGGTCCAGCAAGATGGGGAGTGGTCAAATTTCAGCAGACTTCTTGATCATCTAGGGGTTTATCCAACGTGTGGAACTGTGATCTTTCTCTATGGCCCTCACATCCTTTATACCATCTGGGACAATAATGTCATAAAATTATCATACGTTCAGCCCGGAAGGTTTGGCTTATTCTCCATTGGTTTGAGAACTTTAATGATTTACCTGGTAAACTTCGGTAATATCATCTTCAGCCACTAGGTGTGTCTGAGGACAGAAAATGTGTTCTAAACTATTTATTAAAAGAAGTGTGTTTTCTTTTATAATGGGTATTTATCTATATATCGGGGCTCATGAATATATGTCTATATTGTTTAGGGACCCCAGCAATTGGTACAAAATATAATACATTTAGTGTACATTTGATTAATTAATATCACACACAATGGATGTATACATGGATAACTGCATGACTCCTGCATATCCTATGAAAACCTATTTGTCTTGGGACAACACATGTCATATGGGTATCTAAACACAATTCTTAATTTATTCTATATCAAAATTTATATTTCTACTTTATGATCATATATATTTACAATGCTACATGTATAAAGATTATAAATGTTCCCCTACAGCATTCAAAATGAACCTTTGGATATTTCAGACACATTTCCATTATTGACTTTTCCGATATTTGTGCCTGTTTGTTTGTTTTTTGGTGTAAAATTAACTTTGTGTCTCAGTCATTGTCTGAAGGAAAGCTTGAGTCAACATTGGGGTTTTGACTAAAGAGGCAATTTCATACTCTGAAAAAATGGGATTATTTACCCAAGTTTTTTTCTTTAATTAAAAGTTTTGTAACTTTGGTCTGAAACACATCTTGACCATACTCATCTGGTTTCATACCAGACATCATTATTGTTCATGTTTACTTGGTTTCAACATGAATTCTGTTTCTTGACTTTAGCCTTCCAATGGATTGTATAACTTAATCATCCATTTCTGTTGGGAAGGGAAGTGCTCTCCTGGAGCGATAACTCAGTTAAAGTCTAAATGAAAAAAATATGATATTTTGATGTGTCTCGGCCATGACAGTCCCCATCCCTACCCAAGATTAATACCCCTCAATAAAACAAACAGAAACAAAGTGCAAGGACTGCTTTATATTTTTGGATGTTTTTAGATGAGTGACAAGAGTGTGCCTGGCAGGGGCAGGGTGACAGACAGACCACAATACTTAGCAGCTCCTACAGGGGTACCGCAACACATGCAAAACAAAACCAAAGAAATTCCTAGATCAACTTATCGACCAGCCTGCTAACCAACCAAATTGTCCTGTCTAAAGTATGCGCTAAAACGGGTTTAGTTTGCACAAATTTTCATACACATGTGTAAGCTACAGTGCTCCGTCAAGACACCCCACGGCCTATAGTCCTAACTATAAATTCTTCTGCGTTTTAGTGTATTGGTATGCCCATAGAAGTCAATGGCAATGTATCAAAACACATAATACATGCATTTCCTGTTCTCCCTGTGCCTGCATGATGGGTTTCTTCTGGGTATTCTGGTTTTCTCCCACCCTCCAAAGACATGCTTGTAGATTGATTGGCTCCTGTCTAAATTAGCCATAGTATGCATATGTGGGAATGTGAGCTAGGTACCTTCGATTGTAAACTCCTTGAGGGCCGGCACAGCTGTGAATGTACATTATACAGTATGTAAAGTGCTGCGTAAATTGCCCGTGCTGTAATAAATAGATAAATAAATTAATTTTAATGCATTTGTAACAAGTATTAATAAGCAATGGCCAATGGCTGGTAAAAGAAAAGTATGGCCAAAGCTTTTTTTGGCCATACAGTACTTCTCTTGCGAAACACAGTAGTACACCTGCATTCATTCTCATGTGACCCAGGGTCAGCTGATGGCAGGCTATTGCCCACTATCAGCTGATAGAGCAGAGCTGCCCCAGACTCTGCAAGGATCCCAACAGGATCCACCCTGCTGCTTGATTGCTCCGCCTCTCTGTACATCACTAAAAACCACAGCCATTTGCTCACACCACCTACCTGGCACTATGATGGATGCTGACAGTCACTGCTCTGTAGCAAAACCGATATACATTGTGCAGGGTTCCGGGGTCTGGGGTGGGTAATGTTCATAGTACAGGGGTAAAGTGTGGTTATGTACAGAGTAAGGGGGCCAGGAGTGGGTAATTCACAGAGTTTCGGGGTCAGGTGTATGTAACTTGCATAGTTTAGGAGTCAGCAGTATACACAACTCTGGGCACAGCACCCCCATTGATTCTTTTCACCACCACCCTCTTATACATATGTAGTGCTGATATTTTTGCCTACTAATGCTTAAATATGTAAACCAAACCTATGGACAATGTTATAACTTAGTATTTGGTGCCATCTAGCGGCCAGGAACAGGAAATGGACGTGGATGGTTTTCCTTTTCTAGAGCACAGAACAAGAGACAGGAAGTGACTGTTTACTTTTTATTTGTGACCTATCTATCCAGAATGCCAGTTGACCTACCCATGGTCACCCTCTTCTGAACTCCATGCTGGGTAGGCTATAAAAGGACATGCATGGCCATTTTCTTTCTCTTCTGGACACATGGCCTGCCTGTAAGGATCACAGAGGAGGTCTCCAGAGAGCACAGCCTACAGCCACTGTGGAGCGCAGCAAAAACAGACTCTGCCATTCACCTGATCGCTGGAGAGACTGAGTGACCGGATTGGGAAGGATCCAGAGACACCTGTCGGATCACCAGAGGGACCCGGTTCACCTTGCCGAGCGGAACAGTGTGACGGAGCCGGCCGGCCGGAAGCAAGACACAGTGCATCGCAGCAGAGCTGTTGTATTTATTCAGATCCAGTTGGTGAGCGGGCTGCGGCCCACAGTTTATTACGCACTTGCATACAGTTAGACTCCTACACAGTGTTGCTGGGACCTGTAGTCCCACGGAGGAGGATCTAACAAAGACTGACATTAGGCAGGCCTAAAGCCTACCCTTCATTGCATTTTAGCACTGTGTCATACCAGAGGCTATAACAATTGGAGTATCTCACAGGAACAGTTCCAGTTTTCCTTTTTAGTTAACCCTTATCTTCTCACTCTTTGGATTACAAATTATTACAGACACTAATAGCTAGCAGAAGAAAGAAGATCAAAGACTGTATTTAGTACTTCAAGGACTTGCACCTTTATTAAAGTAGGGGGAGCTCCCTTGCAGTTGTGTTGTGCCATATTTGTATATTGTCTAAATCATCTGTACTGTCATGTTATGTTGATGTGACAGTGCAACTGTTGAAATTACTACTTTAAACATAACCATAGTAAAGATGCGTTTTGGTTAAGAACTTTGGTGTGGAGTATTGTTCCTTTTCCAGCAGGTGACGCTATTGGATACTCAGGCAATAACAAATGTATACTGTTATTATATTGTACATTGTGGGGTTATCTTTCACCCTTAACTCCACACCAACATTGCACCACAGCTGTGTCAAGAGAACTGAGCCAAGTCAGTGGGGGTTCATTAGCAGAGTACAGGCCCAAACAAATTCAGCAGCTCCTTTGAGGGTCAGTGCTACACATAGCACAGCAGTAACACCTATATGCATACTTATACAGTATATGCAACATTGTACATACGCACCACATACACATGCATACAACTTTTATACACACAGCATACAAATGCATACAACATACATACAAATTGCATACACATGCATACAAAATAAATACACATGGGTTTGATTTACTAAAACTCTAGAGTGAAAAATCTGGTGCAGCTGTGCAGGGTAGCCAATTAGCTTCTAACTTCAGCTTGTTCAATTAAGCTTTGACAAAAAACCTGGAAACTAGTTTCTGTGCAAAGCTGCACCAGATTTTGCACCCTCCAGTTTTAGTAACTCAACCACACTGCATACACACGCATACAACATACACAGGGCAGCCATCAGAAATTGTGGGGCCCCTTACACAGCTTTAGGCCTGGGCCCCTCCCCGAGCCCGACCACCAACATTCCCCAGGGTCCTGCCCACTGGCTGTCCCACCAAGTCCTTCAGTGCCTCAGCCTCCCTCACACCTGTACATGCTCAGCCCCCCTCACACCTGTGCACTCACAGCCCCCCTCACACCTGTACGCTCTCAGCCCCCTCACATCTGTATGCTCTCAGCCCCCTCACATCTGTACACTCTCAGCCCCCTCACACCTGTATGCTCTCAGCCCCTCCTTACACCTGTAGGCTCTCAGCCCCTTCACACCTGTATGCTCTCAGCCCCCTCACACCTGTAGGCTCTCAGCCCCCCCACATGCAAGCTCTCAGCCCCCCACACTTGTACGCTCTCAGCCCCCCCACACCTGTATGCTCTCAGCCCCCCACGCCTGTATGCTCTCAGCCCCCCTCACACCTGTACGCTCCTAGCACCACTCACGTGTGTATATGACAAGCACGTACACACAGAGGCATGTACACACACAGGCATGCACACACGCAGAGACATGTACACACACAGGCATGTACACACAGAGACATGTACACACACAGAGACACACACAAGACATGTACACACACACACAAGGCATGTACACACACATAGACGTGTACACACAGGCATGTATACACACAGGCATGTACACACACAAGACATATGCACACACACAGAGACATGTACACACACACACACACAGACATGTACACACACAGAAATGTAGACACACAGGCATGTACACAATCACACACACCCCCCGCACAACAGCCCTTACTTGTAAGGTGGTTCTAGTCCCAGCTCTTGTTTCCATATGCAGAGGGGTGCACATGCAGGAAATGGCCAGAGGGGACAGCAAAGAGCAAAATGTTGGCTCATGACAGAGCAGCAGCCTTCTGACTCGCACACATCTCGGAGCATCCACGAAGCTCCTCTGCACCTGACCCTGCCTTTTCATATCCCTACCAATCGGCCGGGCCCGTCCAGGCGCTGGGGCCCCTTAGAAGTGTATGGGCTGTACCCCCCTGATGGCGGCCCTGAACATACATACACACTGAATACACAGAAATCCAACATCTAGCCCAATATCAATTTGTATGATATTATTGTTTTTCACTTAGTATATTGTTTACGGATTAGTCATATTATTTTAGTAGCACAGCACTGTTTGTTGGCATATCTATACACACTGTATATACATGCATACAGCATACATACACACTAAATACGCATACATACAACATCTATACACACTGCATACACGTGCATACAAGCTCCTCCTCCTTTGCAGTTTAGCATGGATGGGGTTATTGAGTGATTTTTCTTGTTCAGGTCTCGGGACTGAATGGGACATCTAGCTGTGTATGGCTAGCTTTACTATAAAAAAGTGCATTCTCTTTCATATTTTTTTTAAGTATTAGTTCAGTTACTGATACAGCAACATACTTATTCAGCAAGCAAAACAATGGACGCACGCTATTTTGTATCATTTATAATTTACAATTCAACCACAATTTACAGAGATTACTGCAGCCTAGTGCACTTAAAACATACCAAACCATATGTAGCATTAAACTGGCCATGGACAGATTATTAAAATGCACATTTTAAGTCTAAAGATTATATTTGGTTCTGCTAATGGGCAATAAAATGGTAGTTGGCATTTTTTATGTCACATGATAATAGCACAAATTGTGTATCAAATGCATATTTTCAGTACAAAAATCAGATCCGCCTGTGAGTTTTTTTCAGGCGGACCTGAACGGGTGTTCCATATATCTCTATGAAGCAATGGATGTCAGCGGTGACATGCCTGCTGACACCCAATCTGCCCCGATCCACTCCTCTCCGCTAAATCCAGATGGATGGAAACCCTATTTTCCATCCGTCTGGCCGGTCGGATCGGATAAAAACAGACAGGCGGTCCGTTTTCATACTATCTCCCCATAGAGGAGAGCGGAGATCTGATAGGTCTGTTTTTGCACAGTGTGCAGAGATGGACTTGTCATCCGCTGGCTCAGTGGGAATCAATGGATCAATCTCTGCTGAGCAAGCGGATGTCTGAAAATAGATCTGCACGCGTGAAACAGATCCGCACGTGTGAAAGAGACCCGAAGGTAGTTTTAGTGCACACAAATACAATGTAATATCCAATTGTTGGTAAAATATAGAAGATGAGATTGAATCAAGTATATAGATACAAAACATGTCCAGGCTTAAAATTACATACGCTCCTAAAATGGAGACAAACTTCGGTACTTAGCATTGTCCATACGTGATGCTTTATGCCTTTTGCTGCCAGAGCCATTTTTGCATTTTTTTCTTTGCGCATATGATTAAAACATCTTTTTAGTCTGGAAGATTAGTTAAAACCCCCAAACATTGCTGTCAATGTCAGCAAAAGGGTAAAAGTTTTTACAGGCCATTATTTTAGAGTTAACCATGAATGATGGTGCTCGAAGAGCCTACTGGGAGATATGAAGTAAATATCTTAAGAGACTCCAGGGCCAGGGACACATCATTCTAGCCTATGTCAAAGGCAGGACAGGAATAAAAATAAGAAAAAAACGATATAAAGACAATAACATTTTTTTATTTGTGATTGTGGGGGGGGGAGAAGGGTTTAAATTAACTTCCTTTTGGGGGTAAAATATATCAGGGATCTATTGGACCCCTAATGTTACCTATAGTCAGTAAAGCTGAACAAGCAAAGCTAATACTGGACCAGCATTATCTTGCTGCCAAAGGATCCGGGAAATGACAGCTTTGAACCAGAAAATGACATAATATATGTTGCTTTCAGTTTCATTAACCAGAGAGGATCAGTAAATTAATGTTCACTGAGCTTCCTCTGCTTTACCCATCAACACCCACCATGTCAGTCCAGAGACCACAGGAAGGATAGTGGGACCCCGAATACATGGCAACAATGTAAAGCAACAGGGAGTGTTTGAAAGTACCCCAACATACTGTATATCAGTGGCAGAAAAAGGGTTAAAGTACAATTCCACTTTTTCTACAATATATACATTAATATATATACAAAACTGGTATTTATGTCATTATGTAATATAAAGCTTTACTCTAGGCATAAAAACGTTCATTAAAATATAGTCCTCAATAGCCAGGAGGATACAAATTAGAATGAGCAGAAGAGTATCCTGAAAGCACAATAAACATGTCAAATGTAGAGATAAGTCTATTAGGTGGCAGGCACCTTGTTGGACTTAACAAATGGTAAGCCTGCAGTTTTTACTAGTTTAGTAGCTGAATTAAAGTTCGCCTTTAACTGGTGAACCTGTCATACTAGAATCTTTTTCATAACTTCCTTTGATAGGGTAACAACATTTACTATTCAGAAACCATCACTGAGTTGTCACTCATACTTCAGGCATCTGTACATAGACTGCAGCACAATGTGCTCGGGAGTGGTGGCACCAACAATCACAAATCATGCATGGTGGCACGAATCATTGTCAACACTGAGACAAGCTATTAGCTTGTCTCTCAGCTGCCCATCTCACATCTACACGCCCCTTTATGTAAATTAATACGTGATTAGGGTATGAAATGCTGGGAAATAAAATCCACTCCTATCACATAGAGCAGTGACGGCGAACCTTTGCACCCCAAATGTTTTGGAACTACATTTACCATGATGCTCAACTTCACTGCAGAGTGTATGAGCATCATGGGAAATGTAGTTCCAAAACATCTGAGGTGCCAAGGTTTGTTATCACTGACATAGAGGGTGACTTTATGGTACTTGATGGCCCACTTCAGACTCACTCAGAAAGCACATTGAAGATGGTCACATGGGTGCAGGCTAGAATTTTCAAAGAGGAAAAAAAATAAAAAAATTTCATATAAAAGCCATTACAGACTACTGTGAAATTAATAATATAGCACGGGGCTGTTTTTATTACACTTTAATGTTATTTCAGTGCAGCTACTGGGATCTCTTAAAACTCTTAATATTCAAATTCAGCATGGAAAACTGGGGGTGTCCTGTACACAGAACTCCAACTGAAATCATAATCCCTGCTTGTGTGATTGGCTCATTGCTTTCTCCAGAAATCTGCATTGTTGATGAGCTGAACTGCTGTTCCGTTCGAGCAGTGTTTGGCATACTTCAAAAAAGTTTGGGCGTTGAACCTGAAACCCATTGAAATCAATGGGAGCCAAATCTCTCAAATAAAAATTCTCATTTTCTGATCTAACATGCATGGGGGTGGCCACTGTCATGGATGAAAATGGGTCACAGAATAACAAACTTCACTCCTGTGATCCACAGCCAAATGAGCTTTGGCTGTACTTTTCCTTTAATGGGGAAAAAAAAAAAGCATGATGTTCCCCAGGTAATTCATACCAGACCCTTCTGATCACCCGTCTAGAACAAGCACTCAGGATTAACGCTAATGCCGCCTACACACGACTGGACTTTCCAGCAGAAAAGGTCAGACGGAATAATTTCATCGGATATTCCAATGTGTGGGTTTCATCTGACTTTAAAAAAATAAAATTCTGATGGACCTAGAAATAGAACATGTTTTAAATCTTTCTGACGGAATCAATTCCTATTGGAAAAAACGTTCGTCTGTGTGCTATTCCGACGGACCAAAAACGACGCAAGGGCAGCTATTGGCTACTGGCTATTGAACTTCCTTTTTCTAGTCCCGTCATACATCAATGCATTCTAAACAAACGGACCTTGGTGTGATCGCCTGTAGGCAAATCCGTTTCAGCGGAACTCCGTTGGAAAGACCGTCAGAGTTTATTCCGACAGAAAAACCGGTTGCGTGTACGCGCCATCAGACTTTTTAGGATTCACCTGAAAAAAAAAAACACATTTTAGAATTCACTGTTTGCATGCTAGTTCCAGGTTTGTGACTGTATAGTGCAGCAAAGATGCAAATTACAGTCCTAGAACCTACACCTTTTAAAATTAGGCAGTGGTTGTCAAACTCATATTTATATTCAAACAGACTCACTTTAGGTGTCAAGCCCATAGCAATAAATGGGTCATTTTAAAGTGGGGTACCCCCTAAAAAAAAAAAATTAAAAGTCAGCAGCTACAAATACTGCAGCTGCTGGCTTTTAATAATCGGACACTTACCTGCCCCAGGGTCCAGCGATGCGGGGGAACGAAGCCCCCCCCTCGCTCCCCGCTCCGCTCGCGGCGCCGTCATGCATACTGTGGGCACCCGGCTGTGGCTTCACAGCCGGGCACCCACTGCGCATGCGCGAGCGGCGCAGGGCGCCGTGATACGCCGTACAGTCACCTGGGACACATGACAGGTCCCAGGTGAATGTGCGGCGTGAGGGGAAGTGATGTCACCAGCCCGGGCAATGAGGAAGGCAGATTACGAGGGACCCCCTAGCAACCGGTATTTAGAGGTGAGTAAAAAATTTTTATTTTTTGCCAATTATTTTTTTTTTATTTTTTTTACGAATTTTAAGCAGTTTTAATTTTTTGGTGGCAACACCACTTTAAGAACCAGGCAGGAGCATTTAAACCAGTGAACAATTTGAGTGGCATTTACATAGTTTACACAGCCAACCTCCTCTTACTAATTAGTGATGTTCTCTTTTAAAATATCATATCTCTAATTGCTCACGCTGCAGTTGATAATAGTATGTAGAGTCTGGATCATATTTCTTGATTGGTATGAACCTCTTCCTCAGCATTTTTCCTCAGCATTTCCCCACAGATGACCAGGCCATTTTCTTTTTAGATAAACTCTGCTAAAAATTGTCTCGTTAAATAATTCCACCTTACTAAAGAGGGACAATCTTTTCTTAAGTAAATAAAACAGCTGATATTTGTCCTAAAATTTCTTATTTCATTATCAAAACATTTTTCTAAATATTGCAGTTTTGACCAAAGTGTAACTAATCCCCAAAATAAAGATTTGAAACATTGCATCTTGCCAGTCCTTACATGTTGTGGCTGCATTTGTTTTTTATTTTTAGGCTAGAAATATTTTCAGCAAGTGCAGAAAACAAAATAGGTAAAAATAAGGAGCATATACCACGCTAATAGTGAAAAATAATTGAAAAAAAAAAAATTCAATAAAGAAAAAAAGCCGTGACACATAAACATGCTATAACCATGCAAGGAAAATGAGTGTAAAGGGAAATAGTCGTGCTAATTAGAAAAATATCAAATTTCCTAAACCAGTCATAGATTAATGTATATATACAAAATCCAATGTGCAAAAAATCTTTTACTTTAAATACATGTTAAATAAATATAAAACATGTCACTCATATATATAGTGCAGATAAATAAAAATACAAATAATTATTAAGTGCAAAGTCCACTTATAGTGCACTAAATAATTAAACTGAATTAATCATAAAGTGCAAAGTCCACATATGGTGTATGTTGAATCCAATTCCACAATCTGAAGAGGAATGAATAGAAATTCAAAAGAGCAGGTTGAAAGACAATTCCGCCACCATCAAGAGGGTAAAGGGTGAATCTATCCTTAGGGTGCACACCACAAAAGAATAAATTAAGGACCCTTACCAGATGGAATGGACCTCCTATTCGTAGCGAGGTATTTAGCGCCTGCAGATATAATCCTCTGCGGGGTCTTTGCATCAATCCGGGATGTCCATCCTCCAGATAATTCCTCCTCGCAATGCTGTCCGCTGCACAGAGAGAACCCGGCTACAGCGCGGTCGGCTTATTCTGGGAGGGCGTCCATGGACTTGCTCACAGAATCTTGCTCCCGCGTGCCCTTTGGGGCATGCACCCGAAAACATCTATGACCGTCGGGTCCGGAAAACCCAGCGCATCATGGATCACGGCAAATGGCCGCTGATAGCAGCCATTTACAACGTGATCGCTCTGTCAAATGACGGAGCAATCACAACAACAGATCGGGGTCACGTCCGGTTCCTCCCTCCCCTCTCTGTACCAATCGGTACAGTGTGAGGGGAGAGGGTAGAGATCACTTGCAGCAGTGCTGTGGGCTGGATGTGTAGTGCCCACAGCGCTGCTCAGTGCCCATTCCAGCCACATCCATACTCTGCCCATACTCTGACACTGCCAATACTCTGCAATACTCTGCCATAACCTCGAATACTCTGCAATACTCTGCAATGCCCTGCCATACCCTGACATACTCTGCAATGCTCTGCCATACCCTGCAATACTCTGCCATACCCTGAAATATGCTTCAATACTCTCCCATACCCCACAGTACTCTGCCATACCCTGCAATACTCTGCCATACCCTGAAATACTCTGCCATACCCTGAAATACTCCGCCATACCCTGCAATACTCTGCAATACTCTGCCATACCCTGAAATACTCTGCCATGCCCTAAAATACTCTGCAATACTCTGATATACCCTGAAATACTCTGCCATACCCTGCAATACTCTTCCATACTCTGAAATACTCTGCAATACTCTGCCATACCCTGCAATACTCTGCAATACTCTACCACACCCTGAAATACTCTGCAATACTCTGAAATACCCTGCCATACTCTGCCATACTCTGCATTACCCTGCCATACCCTGCACCCATACTCTGCCATACTTATCCATCCATACTCTGCAATACTCATCCATCCATCCATACTCTTCAATACTCATCCATCCATACTCAGCCATACTCAGCCATACCCAGCCATCCCACCCACACTCAGCCATACCCACCCAGCCATACCCAGCCATCCACGGCTCATCCATGCCACATCAGTTCTCATCCATGCTACTACAGTGCCTCAAAGTGTAAATAGATTTATGCCCCTAGAACTCCTGCTGGTGCTCCCTGCATGTTGGGCCTCTATATGTGGCCATGCTGTGTAAAAGTCTCACACATGTGTATCACCATACTCAGGAGGAGTAGCAGAATGTATTTTGGGGTGTAATGTGTGGTATGCGTATGCTGTGTGTGAGAAATAGCCTGATAATATGACAATTTTGTGAAAGGAAAAAAAAAAAGAAAATAACTTGATTTTGCAAAGAATTGTGTGAAAAAAATTAAAACTTCAAAAACCTCACAGTGCCACTTTCTAAATACCTTGGAATATCTACTTTCCAAGAAGGCTAATTTTGGGGGTTATTTGTACTTTCCTGGCATGATAGGGTCTCAAGAAATGAGATCAGTACTTCAGGTGTGATCAATTTTCAGAGATTGGCACCATAGCTTGTGGACTCTATAGCTTTCTCACCGACCAAATAATATACACCAATTTTGATTATTTTTACCAAAGATATGTAGCAGTATACATTTTGGCCAACATTTATGAAGAAAAACTACAAATTTGCAAAATTTTAAAAGAAACAAAGAAATGTTTTATTTTTATTTTTCTACAGAATTTTCAGTATTTTTTGATTTATAGCGCAAAAAATAAAAAACGAAGCAGTGATTAAATACCACCAAAAGAAAGCCCTATTTGTGTGAAAAAAAGGACAAAAAACGAATCTGGGTACAGTGTTGCATGACTGAGTAATTGTCATTCAAAGTGTGAGAGCACCGAAAGCTGAAAATTGGTCTGGTTAGGGAGGGGGTTTAAGTGCCCAGTGGTCAAGTGGTTAAATATGCCTTAAGACACATTTGAAGGACTGGAGGCCTATGATTTAATAAGTGAAGGTTTTGAATGAATGCTGATGAAAGTCTATTATTGGCCTTGCATGTCCATATATGAAAAATATAGCGGGGTATTCAATAGAGCTGTTGCACCACTTTTTCTAGCGTTAATCCCTCTTGTTAATCTATTGCACCAAATTAATGAAGCATTTGTGACACTTTTGGTTCTGACAGCGATTCATACACCAAATTCAGCTAGTTTTTAAATGTGCCATTTTTACATTCTGGCACAATGAATGCGCCAAAGACAAAATAAAACACCACCAGTTTGTAACTTATGAAAGTGGAGCTGATTAAGGATCCTTTCACATGGGGCAGACTCAGCCTGTGATCCGATTGCTCAGCAGAGGATCTGTCCAGTGGACACAGCCATCTCATCTCTATGGGTGGTTGGATGTGGACGAACTGCCTGTCCACTTACACCTAATTGGGTGTAGGCAGGTATAAATGGCCACATGTCCGCTCCATAGAGGTGAATGAAATTTCCAATTGGGTCCGCCTAAAAAACGGACAGGTGGACTCGATCGGAACATTTGTATGAAAGGGCGTTAGACCAACTCTCTTTTGGCATACAAAAGAGAGAAACTGACACAGACAGATTTTGTGACAGTGTCTCATGTGCATTCTAAAGGTTGTGCATCATATGCCAAATTCAAAGTAAAAAATGTAGACAAGGACATAAATTTGACATATGCTGCACCACTTTTAGTATTCCTGAGAGACACTTTTGCAAAATCTGTCTACTCTATTATTTATGAACTCCAGGGACTCTCTTTTGGTGTACAGAGAAAAACTGGCTCAGACAGATTTTGCAAAAGTGTCTTGAGTGTATTCTAATGCCTTGTACGTACGATCGGATTGTTGGCCAACAAAAAAATGGGATTTTGTCAGAAGGGTGTGGCTCAAACTTGTCTTGCATACACACGGTCACACAAATGTTGGCCAACAATCACAAACGTAGTGATATACTACGTGGTTTTTCAGCTCTTTAGCGCCACTCTTTGGGCTCCTTTTGCTAATTTAGTGTTAGCAGAAGTTTGGGGAGTGTTGATTCACGCTTTTCTTTTCACATTTTTCATTTATCGCTTTTCGTTTCGTGCTTTTCAGTTGGTTTCTAAACGGCCGTTCGTCAACCAGACATGTTGCTGAATTGGAGGAAATAACGTGTTATTTATTATTGGCCTTGGAGTTATTGCTTTGACATTATTTCTTTGGTTGAATAATGATTTGATTTGTTATATTTTCTATATTTTTGTATGCATAGAATGCACTTTTTGGTTAAGTTCTATTGACAGATACCATGTCTAATTTTATTTGTTTTCTTTTTTAATGCACAGTAAAAAAAATTGTGTAGACCAATACTTGGCTATGTGTTTTACTTCAAATGACAGTTTGGGAGTAAGGGACACTAACATAGTTGTATCTTTGATATTAAAAACTATGGGATAATGGTGTTGTGGTAACTTGCCCAAATAAAAAAAAACTTAATAATATTATTCGTGATATCATTAGAAAAAAAAGCCTTTGAAAATGTGTTTGAAAATGTGTTTGCAATAACTCCATCAGTATCACGAGCTAAGCAGCCTCATTATTATCCCATTAAAGAAGAAGAGAATGTGCGCTGCATTTGGAGATTTGATAATTTGCCATGTCACGAATGTTAATTCTCCATTACGAACACTAGTTTACAAGACTGACCACTTCTGGCTCATCCTTGCTTCTGAGCATGCGTGTTTGTACTTTTGACTTTTGTCTGATGGACTTGAGTAAACATGCTCGGAAAATTTGACAACACACATTTGTCTGTGGAAAATTTGAAAACCTGCTAGCCAACATTTATTGGCAGAAAGTCCGCCAACAAATGTCCGATGGAACATACATGTGGTCGGATTTACCGAAATAACAGCCTTTCATCGAACATTTCCCATCGAAAAGTCCAGTCATGCGTGCGGGGACTTTAAAGTGGCACAGCATAAGCCAAATTCAAGTACAAGTTCTAGACAGGTAAACGAGTTTGCCACATTCTTCACCACTTTTAGAATGCATTAGGCACACTTGAAAAACCTGTCTGCACCAGCCTTTTTGAGTTACAGGGATAGGGTTTCAAGGAATCAGCCATATATTTTTACTTGTATTTTATGTTTCCCGGTTGTTTGAAGTTAAAGTGGTTCTAAAGCCTCAACGTTTTTTCACCTTAATGCATTCTATGCATTATGGTAAAAAGCCGTCTCTGCTGAAGAATCCCCCTAGCCCCCCCTTATTCTTACCTGAGCCTGATCCAATCTAGTGATGTGCACAAGAGAAACTGCTCTAGCCTCTGTCTCCCTCCTCATTAGGCAGATTGATAGCAACTCAACTCCTGTCAATCAACTCCAGTGATGAGAGGACGAGGGGTGGAGCCATGCCCAGTTGTCTGTGTCAATTGGCGCAGCAAGGGGGCTCGGGAGTGGGCATGCACAAGTACCCCCTTGGGAAGAGGCTTCCCATGGGAGCACTGCACAGACATGAGAAGATGAGATGTATAAAGATGTTTGTTTTTTTAAATTTTCCTTTACATTCTCTTTAAGAAGTTGAAAAGAAGTTAGCATGATAAATGCAGGTAATGGATTTGACAGAACTCTTCTTTTGTAATTGGTCAGCTTAGCTGACTGGCATGTCAAATAGCTGACAAGCAGGTGAAGCATCCAGTTACCGAAGAAGTGAAGTGAAGATGATTTCTTCCAGTTTCAAAGTTGAAAGAGGACTCAAGGGACAACTAAGATATATTAAAGATACATTTTATCTGGAAAGTCTATTGCTGAGTGCATAAACCCTTAAAAGAAAAAAAGGGCTGCCATTACATACAGTAAACATATACTGACTTAGGCAATAGTATCTATTGGGACTGAAGATTAGGAGAAATAGTTTGTAAAACTCATATACTAAATTTCTCATAACCTTTTAAACAAATGACACATAAGGGCTGATTTACTAAAAAAAATATATAAAATAATGTGAATATTCTCTTAAATTATCCAAACATGTGCAGATAAAAAACATAAACAAGGATCTTCCTTTCATATGATTGGATAATTAAAGTGAATCTTAACACATTTTATTATGTGAGCATTCTCAAATCCTATACTTAATCAGTCTTATAATATTTTTGCTAGTCAAGCCAAATTTGACAGTCTGTCTCATTGCAATAAATTTACCTAATAAAGACCAATATCTGCTGTACCCAATGTCATACTCAATGCCACTGGACAGCACAATGTAAATTAGATTTCCTAGTAATCCACACCTATACAATCCATATATCCTTTTGGTACACTTATGTCCCGCTCCAGCCAATCCTTCATAGATATTGTAATTCATATAATCTACTTTCTATAACCAAATCGAAAGTCATTGGCTACTAGTATAATATGGATAAAGTAGTAACCGTATCTATTCCTTTTAGGTCAGTGATGAATGTCCAATAGATCATTTAGATTATAGTGCACTGTTATATTGGCTTTAAAATATAGTTGGAAGGTTTGCTAAATAAACAAATATTAATTAAGAAGTACTACAGTATATAATATGGAAACAGATGTGTAAACGCTCAGTCTGTCAGACTGCCGATGCCTCTAAGCAACATGATTTACAAGAGGAAAAGTAAATGCTTTATTGACCGTTTGTTTTATGCCATTCCAAGTGCCGACTTTTTCTCTTGTGAATCGTACTACAGTATAAAATATATAAAATCACTCTGTAGTAACAGCTTCTCTGGAAGGCTAAACTACTGTGGGGAGCCCCTCCCCAATTCCCACCAGGGTTCTCCAGTTTCAGTGGGGTGGCATTTAGTCCTCAGGCCTTGGAACCCCTCCAGCTGTTTGCCGGTATTACCAGAGCTGCCCTGGACTTCACAGTGGGAGATGCTGTTTATGAGGATAATTGCGAGTAGCTGTGTTCTGAACTGTTTTACTGAATTATTGATTCTCAGTTAGATTCTGTTATAGATTCTTATAGAGACTATACTATGCAGCCACACGGTACCCTGATTGAGTACAGAGACATTGCTGTGAAAAGCTTCCATCATTTTGCGTTTTTTTATTTTTTTACCATCCTGAACCTGTTTTGCATTAGTGCTGCTAACTTTGCACCTGTTATGTGAAAAGCTAGTTACATTTACTCCATGTCTGATCATTTGGCAAATCACATTTCCTGGGTCACCTCATGTCAGCACATAACAGGTTAAAACCTCCTTTGGAGCCCCACCTGACCACATGTTCCAAGCTGAATAAAAGACAGCCCCTCCCCCAACTAAGATGTTCTTTTTTTTTGGTCAGCTCCAGGCCACATGTTGATTGCAATTGGTAAGTAATTTGTTTGCTGCATCTTCCTGCCAAACCTACCCCTCCATGCTCAGCCTCTCATGAAGTTGGAAGACCCTGAATGCTGGAGGTAAATCCTCCTAAGAACTGGGTGCCTTTTTGTGCGAAGGCCACGGGCAAAATGATGCTTAAACAGCATTGACATTGTACAGGTATGGTATTATAAGAGCTCTACAGTATTATCATTGCCTTTCCCTTTGGGTTTTTCCCTGTTTTTATATGCAGTGCACCGCATTGATCACCTTGCTTTATTGTCAGTCTAAGAGCAGCAGTGAATGGTGTCATGGAGTGCGGGGAGATTGGCAGCACAGGATGGGAACCGCCAGACGCCATGCAATGGTGTAAAGGATCTTGGAGGTCTGCAGTTGGGAGGGCTTCTATCCATCTCTCTCTGCAGTCCTGCCAGGTAAAGGACTTACCTCAAATTCTGACTGAGTCTCCTGGCTGCTTCTGGATGTGTTGTCCTGGCTCTCCTGCTGTGCTGTGTACTTCTGTGGGTTTGACAGTCTGACTATTTTTTTGTCTCAGACTCTGACTGTGTCTGCTGTCTGCCTTTAGATGTGCTGCCTGGGCTCACCTATGGCTGCTTCTGAAGTGAGTGAACGAAGGCAGATGGCTCTTAAGGAGACAGTGTACCTGTTTTTTGGTGAGAGGTAATATGCTTTTCTCCATATATTTTGTGCAAATATGAGCTTGCCACATCTGTTAGTGGTACAAAAGATTAGCAAAGGTAGGAGGGGGCAACATGGGATATGTTTTTTTTTTTTTGCTCAAGGAAATTATGCAAATAAAGGTGTTTTGCATTATTTTAGGAGCAGAAACCCAGAACGCAAATGCTCCAAAAAACATAAGACCTGCCAACGATCATTTTATCCTGACCAGGACGATGACACGTAACAGGTTGTCACATTCATTAAGCATGTGGTCAATACACTCTAAGTCCTTGTACGTACAGTCGGACATTCCGACAACCAAATCCGTTGGATTTTGTCCGACGGATTTTGTCCGAAACTGTTGCATACACACAGTCGGACAAAGTTGTCAGAAAATCCGATCGTACTTAACGTGATGGCGTTATTTCGTTAGGACGGGACTACGTTCAGGCTAGTAGCCAATAGCTTTGGTCTAGGAATTTGATCTGAGCATGTGTGGCACTTTGTCCGATTGGAATTCTCTAGACATGATTGAACAAAGTCCGATCGGATCATGTTGTCGGAAAATTTTATAGCCCAGCTGGAAAACTTGGTCCGTCGGATACTCCGACGGAAACAGTCCGATGGAGCACACACACTGTCGGATTATCCGACAACACGGTCCTATCGGACATTGTCCATCGGAATGTCCGACCGTGTGTACAAGGGCTAAAGGAGTCATTTCCATTTACCCTGTAAAAGGACAGGATCCAGGAAATTGGCACATGCGTTTATGCCAGCATGATAGAAAATGCCTCAGCAAGCTCAGGGTGCATTATGGGCTTGCATGCAGTCTGCAGTGGCAGAGAAATGAAATTGCACAGGTTGCCTCACAAGGATGTGGTTTGTGCAAAATCATAAGCTCTATTAAGGTGGCTATAGCAAAAAGTATGCTGCAATTATCCACACCACAAGCAACACCCATAATGATAGATCGTAAATTGCTCATTGATGAATGATCCACTGAATGAACCACTGAATCCATTTAATTTATGTCCAACAGATCTCAGAAGAGAAAATGTTTGCAAGATTTGTATACTGCTACAAGGCCATCATGCCAGTGATGCCGAAAACATAGGAAGGCAGGAGCCTTCTGGCCTGTCTCAGTTTGAAGGAATCGAATGTGTTCATATACACCAAAAAGGTTCAAGAGGTTCAAGATGGAGTCCATGCAGACAGTCACAGGGACATTTCAGCAAGAGGACCAGTTGGTATCAATCGACCGGCCCACTCATATTTCCATGTACCGATTAATGCCAAGCACCAGAGGCATGTGAGTATTGCGGTGGTCACTTCCAGTTCATGTGTCTGCCTTTTAAAGAATTGGCACAGCCCCAGAAATCTTTTTGAAGATCTTGTTGGCAGTGGTGTTACCTTGGGCCAAGTGGCACATGAGGGAGTTTCAATTTGCCTTCTTTAGCCTATGAGCTTGGCTGTCTATGAATCAGAAAATCTTTGTGCCTATACAAATTCAACAAGAACTGGAATTTTGGACATCGCCACTTGTCTTCTTTCTGAGGCATGCCTCTCAGCCCAGGAGATAGGATGATTCTGAAGCCAGATGCCAGTCTCTGGGGCTTGGGGAGTCCACAATCTGAAGAAACAAGTGCAAGGCCATTGGAAAGCTACATAGGAGAGGATATGAAAGAAGTCTGTTTTGACTGCTCAGCAAAAGCTTTCTCTCCTGTGTTCCCTGCTCTAGCCAATATCCTTGACATTTCACAGTCAGCGCTAGAGGTTGGTCTGGCATACAACTCCATTTAAGGTACAGATCTCTACTTTATCTTTTCACAGGTGGCAGATGGGTGCAAAAGCCAGTGACCAGATGCTTCTTCCAGATGACAATCCATATGACCTTGAGGAAAATCCTTGTTTCCTCTGTGGGACTTAGGCTTGGATATGGGAGCACCCTTTGCTCCAATAAGTTTAATTTCCTTTATAGTATCTCACAGTAACACTGTCCTCCTGACAGCAACTACTTCAGATAGAAGGATGTTGAAGATTACAACACTTTCCTGCAAGGGCCCTTTGGTTTTTTTTTTGTTCTTTTTTTCCTTTTTACTAGAGCTAGGGATAAGACGTCTATCTCCACAGTTCAATTTTAAAGTATTCAGTTTCCAGAAAAACTGGGAAGCAGTTCTTTTTTTTTCACATGAGAGGCACTAAGTGCACAGCAGGAAGACTTACGTTTTCTTACACATGGTCAAGTTACTAACTGTACACTTTCCTCCTTTGACCAAATACACTATCTTTTCCCTTAGCCATCAGGCCCTCAAGAGTCGTCCAATCTTGGGTTACCAGGATGATTAGATCGGCATGCAGGAAGTAGGCCTTTCTGCTCTGAAACAATTGCAAGCCTATTTGACTAAAGGCTGGAGGCCTTTGGGGCAGTTATGCCAGGATTGCTTGGAAGATATAGGTAAGGATTAGCTTAAAGGTTTGTGTGGCCTTCATTCAACCTGACAAACTAAATACGCAACCAGCAAGTTTGGGACAAGAGAGATTAATTCTTTCTGGCTTTAGCATCTTTTCTTTGATTGTCAGTGTCTCTTTTTATTTGTTCTCTCCACCCTAAATTATCTTTGGTATATCCCATTATGTGCTGATGTGAGGTGGGCCAGTAAAACTGAAAATTGTTATCACTTACCGTAATTTTCTTTTACTGGCCCATCCTAACATCAGCACAGGACTCCCTCCCTAGTGTCCTGTTGCAGGGTAAGTTATCAAATATCTTAGTTGGGGGAGGGGCTGTCTTTTATTAAGTTTGCAACATGTGGTCATGTGGGGCTCCAAAGGAGTTGTTAACCCGTTATGTGCTGATGTGAGGATGGTCCAGGAAAGGAAAATTACTGTAAGGCCGCGTACACACGGGCGGACTGTCTGACGAACTTGGTCCGTTGAAACGTGTTTCAGCGGACAATCCGCTCGTGTGTGGGCTTCAGCGGACTTTTTCAGCGGACAGTCTGGCGGACTAAGTCTTTCGGAATTTCCGTAATATTTTCCGTCCAAACTTGGTTTCAGCGGACAGTCCGCTCGTGAGTAGGCTAGTTCGACGGACTAAGTATGGCGCATGCTCAGAAAGGATTTACACGGCCGAAGGTTGCATTGCAGTGTATTGGACGTTATATTTCTAGTCCCGTCGTACGTGCTGTACACGTCATCGCGCAAGCTTTCAGCGGACTGTCTGTTCATCGTGTGTGGTCAAGTCCGTTCATTCAAAAGTAGGACGGACTGTCTGTTGGATTGTCTGACGGACTTAGTTGGACGGACAGTCCGCCCGTGTGTACGCGGCCTAAGTGATAACAATTTTCCGTTATTCTGTTAAAAGTTCAGAAATAGTTCTCACTCTTTTCTCAGTGACAGCATGGATGCGTAAGTCTCATGAGTATGTGCTTTACATTTTTTAATGGATCTTTTAATGAGGCTTTAATTTTAATTTTTTTTTGAAAAATACAATATAGTAACATATCTACAAAAATGCAGCTACCACAGACAGGATTTTATATTTTTATTGAATAAGGCAGTGTGTCTTGAGCTATGGGTCATGACCCAAATTGGGTCGTAGATGAATTTGTGATGGGTTGAAACTTGACTGTATAGCCTAGGTTGTCCAAATGTGAAATGAATGGATCAGTGGATAGTGATATAGCAGAATGACTGTGATTGACAGCACAGACACATATGGGGAACTGGAGTGTGTGTGAGGTAGAGGCAGAGGGAATTACACAGACAAGATCTGATCTCTGCTGTACAAGGACTGCAAAAGGCTGAAACCAGGTCAAATTCAGGTATAATACTGCTTGCATTAAAAACAATCCTAGTATTTTACACTTCAAAAATGCATTGATTTATTATTATTATTATTTACATGGAGATCTGCTTTAAAAAGTTTTTGTATATGAATCAGCACGTAAATGAGAATGACACGCAGGAATCTGTTATCTCTTTTGAATTACAATTTATGTTTTATTAATAACATGTTAACTTTTTACTTTTCTGCATTATAAATGGGGAATAAGACCTATATTTTTTTTATTTTAAATATCATGTTACAATATTTTTATTGAAGATTTTGAAAGAATAAAGGTGTATACATACAGGAGGAAGGAGGCATACTGAAAAATAAGACAAATTAAATAGAAGTTATCTAACAATTTTGTTAACAACCTTGTGGTTTTCACAGACAGTCTGTTGTTCCTACTGTTTGTCATGATGATATCCCACTGTTCGGGGAATCCAGACTGATAGTATAAGGCTTAATGTACACGGGACGTTTTACAACCTTCCCTGAATTTAACTTGACAGATAGTGAACAATGTTTAAAAACATAAATTTTTCCACTTCTACATGCCGCATTTAGCCGTTTGTGTTTAGGAATGTTTTTAATTTAATTAAATTTTTACAATTGTCAAAAATGTATCTCCATTAAAAATGCCTGTGAACTAAACGTGAGTTACCACGTTTACTCGCATTTACAAGCTGTTACAGGCATTAGGCGTTTCGTTTGCCTCTGAACTTTCATCCTGCTTTCCAAAAAATGCGTCTAAACTCAACTGCCTATAAACGACCCTGTGTACAGTGCCTTGCGAAAGTATTTGGCCCCCTTGAACTTTTCAACCTTTTGCCACATTTCAGGCTTCAAACATAAAGATATAAAATTTTTATTTTTTGTGAAGAATCACCAACAAGTGAGACACAATTGTGAAGTGGAACGAAATCTATTGGAATTTTGAAACTTTTTTAACTAATAAAAAAATGAAAAGTGGGGCATGCAAAATTATTCGCCCCTTTGCGTTAATACTTTGTAGAGCCACCTTTTGCTGCGATTACAGCTGCAAGTCACTTGGGGTATGTCTCTATCAGTTTCGCACATCGAGAGACTGAAATTCTTGCCCATTCTTCCTTGCAAAACAGCTCGAGCTCAGTGAGGTTGGATGGAGAGCGTTTGTGAACAGCAGTTTTCAGCTCTTTCCACAGATTCTCGATTGGATTCAGGTCTGGACTTTGACTTGGCCATTCTAACACCTGGATACGTTTATTTGTGAACCATTCCTTTGTAGATTTTGCTGTATGTTTGGGATCATTGTCTTGTTGGAAGATAAATCTCCGTCCCAGTTTCAGGTCTTTTGCAGACTCAACAGGTTTTCATCCAGAATGGTCCTGTATTTGGCTGCATCCATCTTCCTCTCAATTTTAACCATCTTCCCTGTCCCTGCTGAAGAAAAGCAGGCCCAAACCATGATGCTGCCACCACCATGTTTGACAGTGGGGATGGTGTGTTGAGGGTGATGAGCTGTGTTGCTTTTACGCCAAACATATCGTTTTGCATTGTGGGCAAAAAGTTTGATTGTGGTTTCATCTGACCAGAGCACCTTCTTCCACATGTTTGGTGTGTCTCCCAGGTGGCTTGTGGCAAACTTTAGATGAGACTTTTTATGGATATCTTTGAGAAATGGCTTTCTTCTTGCCACTCTTCCATAAAGGCCAGATTTGTGCAGTGGACGACTGATTGTTGTCCTATGGACAGACTCTCCCACCTCAGCTGTAGTTCTCTGCAGTTCATCCAGAGTGATCATGGGCCTCTTGGCTGCATCTCTGATCAGTCTTCTCCTTGTCTGAGCTGAAAGTTTAGAGGGACGGCCAGGTCTTGGTAGATTTGCAGTGGTCTGATACTCCTTCCATTTCAAAATGATCGCTTGCACAGTGCTCCTTGGGATGTTTAAAGCTTGGGAAATCTTTTTGTATCCAAATCCAGCTTTAAACTTCTCCACAACAGTATTACGGACCTGCCTGGTGTGTTCCTTGGTCTTCATGATGCTCTCTGCGCTTTCAACAGAACCCTGAGACTATCACAGAGCAGGTGCATTTATACAGAGACTTGATTACACACAGGTGGATTCTATTTATCACCATCAGTCATTTAGGACAACATTGGATCATTCAGAGATACTCGCTGAACTTCTGGAGTGAGTTTGCTGCACTGAAAGTAAAGGGGCCAAATAATTTTGCACGCACCACTTTTCATTTTTTTATTTGCTAAAAAAGTTTAAAATATCCGATAGATTTCGTTCCACTTCACAATTGTGTCCCACTTGTTGGTGATTCTTCACAAAAAATTAAAATTTTATATCTTTATGTTTGAAGCCTGAAATATGGCAAAAGGTTGAAAAGTTCAAGGGGGCCGAATACTTTCGCAAGGCATTGTACATGTGCTAATAAGATAACATAGAGGAGAGTTCAGGGGCAGCTGAAAAAAATGGCAAACTGCTCCTAAACATACCTTTGCAAGCAGCAGTGTACATGAAGCCATGGGGGGTGATTTACTAAGATGAATGCACTGCACTGGTTCATAGCTCCATTTGTGCGCCAGGTAAATTTTCAAGTGAGCGTATGAACCGGCGCACGCATAAGCGCAACACATAATATGCCAGCCCAATTCATAGTAGCAAGCGCCTTGAGTGTGAATCACAGCGCGACTTGCGGCAACTTACAACACGACTTTAAGTCAGGCCAGGCCAGGCGGCTTTCATGTAAAAAAAAAAACGGCATGGGTTCCCCTCCAGAGCATACCAGGTCCTTCAGGTCTGGTATGGATATTAAGGGGAACCCCGTGCCAAAAAAAAATGGCGTGGGGGTCCCCCTCAAAATCCATACCAGACCCTTATCTGAGCACGCAACCTGGCAGGCCGCAGGAAAATAGGGGAGTACGAGAGAGTGCCCCCCTCCTGAACCGTACCAGGCCACATGCCCTCAAAATTGGGAGCGTGCTTTGGGGTAGCGGCCCCCAAAAGCACCTTGTCCTCATGTTGATGAGGACAAGGGCCTCATCCCCACAACCCTGGCTGGGGGTTGTGGGGGTCTGCGGGCAGGGGGCTTATCGGAATCTGGAAGCCCGCTTTAACAAGGGGACTACCAGATCCCGACCTCCCCCCTGTGTGAAATGGTAAGGGGGTACAAAAGTACCCCTACCATTTCACCAAAATAGTGACAAAAGTGTTAAACATGACAGGAGATGGTCTTTGACAAGTCCTTTATTAAAGTCTTGGAACCATGCGTCAGAGGGGGGCAGGTCACTGGGTGGTATATAAGACCTGTCAGAAGAAGAGAAGCGTCACACAGCGGGAGCCTCCCATTGCGCGGAGCGAAGAAGAGACGCCGTGGAGGAAGGTGCTGGACGAGAACACCGGAGCAAGAAGAAGCGGATCAGAGGAAGAAGAAGATGGAGGAAGAAGATGAAGAAACCAAATGATGAAGAAAGGAAGAAGGAAGAACACCGGAAGAAAGAAGATGAAAGAAGACTTTAATAAAGGACTTGTCAAAAACCGTCTCCTGTCATTTTTAACACTTTTGTCACTATTTTGGTGAAATAGTAGGGGTACCTTTGTACCCCCTTACCATTTCATATGGGGGGAGGCTGTGATCTGGGGGTCCCCAGGGTTGTGGGGATGAGGCCCTTGCTCTCATCAACATGGGGACAAGGTGCCTTGGGGGGGGCGCTACCCCAAAGCACCCTCCCAATGTTGAGGGCATGCGGCCAGGTTGCGTGCTCGGATAAGGGTCTGGTATGGATTTTGAGGGGGACCCCCACACCATTATTTTTTTGGCGCGGGGTTTCCCTTAAAATCCATGCCAGCCCTGAAGGGTCTAGTATGGATTTTGAGGGGGACCCCGCGCTTTTTTTTTGGTTTTTTTTGGCACGAGGTTGCCCTTAATATGCATGCCAGACCTGAAGGGCCTGGTATGGAATTTCTGGGGACCCCCACGCATTTTTTTGTTGAGAGGTGCGCCTGTTCAACTTATGCAAATTAGCCTACGTGACTTGACATTTACTAAGATTTTGCCGGAGCAGTGAACCAGAGCACTTGAACGGGCGCAAATTCCGTTTGCGCATGTGCAGTGCATAAAATGATCTCATGCAGTTCCGATTGTATTTGCAGGCGCAGCAGGCTTGCTCAGAGAAAGTTAATATTCTGTCCTATTTTGGCCATATTTGTTACTTGGACAGTCATATGTATTCTTCCTCACATCACCCCCATAATATTCGCACTTCCAGCTTCTTTTAATTCTGAATTGAAGATGCCTTGCGCCAGGTCTATAGTGGCGCACAGATCGCGGCAGCCCGTGCGCTGGCAACATGATATTAAAGGGGGAATTGCGCTGTGTTACAGGCGCAAATGCTTTGTGAATACAAAAAACGGCCGCTGGGTGTCGGCGTGCGCCGCTACTCATGGTGCAAATGCTTTGTAAATCAGCCCCATAGTGTCTCATGAAGATACTTAAAAAAGTTTGTAGATGTAAGAGGCAGAATAGGTGGCGAGAGAAGGAAGAGAAAGAGGAACTGGAAGTAAGAGGATAGTAAAATGTGGTAAAAATTTGAATCATAGAGGAGGAACAAAGAAGGGAAAGGATGAACAAAGAAAAAGAAGACACATAAAACAAAGGGGAAAGACAGGGAATTTGATCTGGATACTTTTTACATTTTTACAATTACTGTCTATAATTCAGATGGTTTATATGAAATGACATACAGTGAGATATAGAAGGATATAAAATATCACAAATTAGCATAACATTGGGCAAATGAGTGTAGATTGTTATTTTAATGGTGGTCGGGTCTATTGTTAAGGGTGAGAATGCTGAGGGTGAAATGGGTTCTATGGTGGTTCCACTGCTAAGGGTAAGAATGGTGGGGGTAAATAGATTTTTAAGGTTGTTTACTAAATGAAAGGTGGGGAACAATGCAGAGACCATCAGGATATGTTGTGGGTGGGCAAGACATAAGAGGGATATGGCGATGGGCGAGAAGGCATATGTGAGGGGGAGGGAAGTGAAGTGGGGAGGAAAGGAAGGGGGGAAGGATAATAGCATTGACAAGAAGGTAGAAATAAAAGGAAAGAGGGGTTGGGAGTCGGGGGGGGGGGGTAGTACCTGAAAAAGTATTGATACAAGTTAGTTTACTTAGTTAATTTATTCTCCCATTGCAGATACATCACATGTCTACTCCTGAAGAGCAGTTTAAAGCCGTGAAACGCCTAGAGCTACCAGATCTCATGTACTTCAATTACATGCCCAATAAGATATGTGCTCATATATACAATTTTTATTGTGACAAGGATCCGAAAGACCAAAGACTGTGCAGGTGCTATGTCACGGCTGTGCTCAGCCTTTCCTTCTCAAAGCTGGCCACTCAACTGTCGGCTAATTGCCAGCTGCTATCTCTTCACAGTGACTCACATGTTGATGATATCCTGCTCATCAGTCCTGCCTACTTAAGCCATCCAGTCCTGATGATCTCTGCCTTCGCCCTGGTCACATCTCTAGAGATGCTCTCCTGTGTTCCTGTTAAAGACTTGCTTGGCTGACATTCCTTCTGGCTCCAGATCCTGCTTGCTGTTCTACTACGCTCATCTCTGCCTCCCTGATGTTTTGGCTTGTTCGACTATCCATTCCAGTTCCTGAACTCTGGCTATGTTTTGACTTTGTTTACTCTGTTTACCTTTTTTTATTATTATTAAACAAGTGTGATTTAACTGTACTTCTGTCTCAGTTTGATTCATCATTCCTGACAGTAGGCGAAGGCCATTAATTCAGAAGATGCAGTCAATCCACTTGTTGGTAATATTTTTTCCAGATTGCAAGAGCAGGATCACCTCATGGATCAGTTTGCCATAGCGTTGCAAACACACTTGAGTCTCACAGCTCACCTGGAATCTCCCACTGTGGCTGCTCCGGTACAACCTGTGTTGCAGGCCTTCCCTGCTGCTGCTCCACTCTCTGTGCAGGCACCTGCCTCGAGTATTATTTTAGGGCCATAATTTATAGTTAATTCTAAACTGATAATCTGTATAGGCTTTTAAAGTGTTGCCTGTGGCCATTTTTGGGCTTTATAGTTTTTCACCATTTAACCACTTCCTTACCGGCCATAGTAAAATGATGCCAGCGGAATACTCTCTCCCTCCGGGAGGGGGTCGTATGATGTCCGCCCATTCTTAGCACACAGCCGGGGATGAGGTGTGTCCCTTGGAAAACAGCCCATCCCGATCAGTGTAAAGAGCTAATAAAAATTACTCTTTACCATATGACCAGCTGAGGCCAATCACAGCCGATCACATGCACGGTCCTTGTACACACCTTTGGCACGCAGAGCAGCGATTGGGGATGAGGTGTGTCACTCTGACACAGCCCATCCTGATCGGGGTAAAGAGCCAAAGAAATTAGCTCTTTACCACATGACCAGCTGTGTCCAATCACAGCCGGTCACAGAATGTAAACAGTAACAGGTAGTTACTGCCTAGAGTACGCACCAATACAAACTGATTGCCCCCAGTAATAAAGAGGACCCGTTACCAGCCCATCTGAGCACCCATGTACCTGTCAAAACCCCACAGGCCCAACATGCAGCTGATTGGCCCTGTGCTGATCACATGCATCCGCTCATGAATAAAAAAAACTCATAGCAATAAACATCAAACTGAGCATGTGCACAGTGCCCTAAGGTTCTGAAAAGGTGAAAAAAAGGTGTTCTAGGAACATAAATTACGCATATCATTTCCTAACGTTTTATAAAATTTTGAAGGCCCTGGAGCACCAGGACAGTGGAATTACCCATAAAATTATCCAATTTTGGAAAGCAAAACACCCAAACGTATATTATATGAGGCATTATGAGTCTTTTGAACATGTAATTTTTTTCCACACGTTTTTGGAGAATGTGGAAAGAAAATTAAAACCTATTTTTTTTAATACAAAGTTGTCAATTCATATGAGATTTCTAACACATAGTAAAATTTACACCCCAAAATACATTCTGCTACTCCTCCTGAGTATGGCGATACCACATGTGTTAGACTTTTACAGCCTGGCCACATACAGAGGCCCAACATGCAGGGAGCACCTAGGCATTCTAGGAGCATAAATTACATATCTAATTTCATTCCTGCCTATCACACTTTTGAAGGTCCTGGAGCACCAGGACAGTGGAATTACCCACAAAATTACCCAATTTTGGAAAGAAAACTCTATGAGGCATGGGCTGCAGATAGGTACTCAGGTACTCTGATGGGCCTTTCTATGTGGCCAGGCTGTGAAAAATTCTCACACGTGTTATCGCCATACTTAGGAGGAGTTGCAGAATGTGTTTTTGGGTGTAATTGGAAGAATGCATATGCTGTGTGTGAGAAATAACTTGTTATGACAATTCTGTGTAAAAAAATAAAAAAATAATAATTTCTTAATTTCCCAAGAATTTTACGAAAAAATTACAACTTCAAAAAACTTGAACTCTTACTAAATCTTACTAAATACCATGGACTGTCTATTTTTAAAAAAGGCATCATTTGGAGGGTATTTGTACTGTCCTATACATTTCAGGGCCTCAAGAAATGAGATAGGTGGTCAGTGCATCAGGTGTGATCAATTTCAGTGATTAGCACCATAGCTTGTAGACTCTATAACTTTTTTTCCAAAGATACGTGGCAGTATAAATTAAATTTTAATTTGGCCCACATTTATGAACAAAAATGACTTATTTGCAAAAAACTAAAAAAAGTGTTTTTTTTTTTTTCAAAATGTTTATTCTTTTTTAACCTATATTGCAAAAAATAAAAAACCCAGTGGTGATTAAGCACTTCTTTCCCCGACCATAGTCAAATGACATCCCCAGGAGGGATCTCTCATCCTGGGCGGGCGTCATATGACGTCCTCTGCTTTCCAGCCATCTGGGGGGCGTGCGCACGCCTGCCGTGTCACTCGGGAGCTGATGCGTGTGTCCGGCGGCCGTGATGTCCACCATAAACACACAGATCCACAGGGGAGAGGAGACCGATCGTGTGTTCCCAGTACAGAGAAACACCGTTCAGGCTCCTTCCCTTGTGAGTCCTCTCCCCCTACAGTTAGAAGCACTCCCTAGGTAACACATTTGACCCCTTGATCGCCCCCTAGTGTTAACCCCTTCCTTACCAGTGACATTTATACAGTAATCAGTACATTTTGATAGCACTGATCGCTGTATAAATGTCCCAAAATAGTGTCAAAGTGTCCAATATGTTTGGCACAATGTCACAGTCACAATAAAAATCACAAATCTCCGCAATTACTGTTAAAAAAATTAAATAATAAAAATGCCATAAATCTATCCCCTATTTTGTAGACGCTATAACTTTTACACAAACCAATCAATACACGCTTATTGCGTTTTTTTTTACCAAAACTATGTAGAAGAATACATATCGGCCTAAACCGAGGAAAACTTTTTTTTTTAAATTGGGATATTTATTATAGCAAAAAGTAGAAAATATTGTGTTTTTTTCAAACTTGTCACTCTTCTTTTTTTTTATAGCGCAAGAAATAAAAACCGCAGAGGTGATCAAATACCACCAAAAGAAAGCTCTATTTGTGTGAAAAAAAAAAATATTTTGGGTACAGTGTTGCATGACCGCGCAATTGTCATTTAAAGTGCGAGAGCAGTGAAAGCTGAAAATTGGTCTGGGCAGGAAGGGGGTATAAGTGCCCTGTATTGAAGTGGTTAGTGGGCGCACACAATTATTTATGTATTATTGTTTGAAAGTTGAGTGCTGTTTATGATAATTTTTTATTTTCATTAACAGTTACATTTCAGATTTATGGGGTCTACCCCCTTTTTGTAAATGATCCACAAGGCAAAATGTTAAATGATAATTCCACGTTTGCAGCCATATTGGGATAATACCTACTTTATAAATGTTGCATGTCCCTATTTACTTAACATAACATAACTTAAAAAAACAAAAAACAAATAGAAATGCAATGTACCTTGTTTGGATGTTCTTTTCTGGAACTTCCAGCAAGGAAAAATTATACTAAGTTCTAGGGCTGTTACAGATTAAAATGTTCGCGTTCGATTAAACAATTTTTTTTAAATCGATTAATCGACTAATTTCGATTAATTATAACACGCATACAGATCCAACTACTTTTAGCTGATCGCCTTGCATTGCAGCTCTGCATTAGTCAGTGGTAAATGTGGTATACACTATATACAATCACCCGACACTAGTTAGTTTCCACAATCCATGACTTAACTTCACAGTTCACACAAATACATTTTAAATTCAAACTGTAGCACTGACGTAGTATTTTTTTTTCCACAGTAGCGTGACAATCCCTCCACCTCTGGTCTAACTAATCACTCTCACCTTATGGCATGGACCCCTGTGCAAACAGGTGGTCATGCAAGTGGGTATCAAAAGGGTTAACACGAACCATAAACTTCTCTCATGTCTCCTTAGATCTCGGCAAGGACGTCAGGTTATGGGTAGAAAGAAAAGATCTAAGTGCTCACTGCTTAAGTATAAGATTTCATTTTTGTGTTCAAACACAAGCTACTCACATAAAGATGATAAAAACACAGCATGTAAAGCCGACAATCGTGTTAGTTCCGTGGGGCAGCAGCAGGTGACGTCATGCGTAGCTCCTTCCCCATACACGTTACATTCAATCAGAACTTCAACGTCATTGGACTCCTCCCCCCTCTCCTTCATTAGCAGACGGAGGCACTTGGGGAAGGGGGGAGGAGTCCAGTGATATCGATGTCCATGACGTCACCGGATCTCCAACGGAACTCCCTGAAGACCTGGAAGCTGGCGGAGAGGTGAGTACCAATCAAAAGAATTTTGATTGATCAAAAAAAAAATTGGATTAATCAATTTCCACAGCCCTACTAAGTTCTCATTTTTATGAGGGAGGCTGGGTAGCTGTTTTGCCATAATTTACCTGGTCTGTACTGTGCAGGCAGATGCCATCTAATCATCTAATCAGCTGTACTAGATATGAATACTGTCTGTCTTAACAAAATGGTAAAGGTTAAGAAGCTGTAGATGCTGACTTTTAATAAACAGACACTCACCTGTCCAGGGATCTAGCGCCATCCTCACCTGAGCATGTTTCATTACCAGTCTTCGGTCCCCCGAACTAGCATATTAACTGTTTTCTTTGTTTAGTTTTTCTTTTTGAATTTTGTATGCTTTTTACATGGCAGCTTGTATGCTGCAAATTTTTGTATACCCTTTAAAATTCAATGAGAAAAAGGATAGTGTTCCCCCTTACAGGACTTTTAAGGCCCTGTTGATTGTTTGTACAGTCACCACAAATATTACATAATCATAGTGAAAAGTAGAAAAAAGTATGAAAAAAATATAATTTTATTATAGAGAGATACATTTTTTTGTCAAAATACATGTAAACATAATACGTGGCTGTGCATATGCACGTCAAAATTGCACAACAATGTTGTATACAACTGAAAGGTTTTGGACCACCGTGGTGATAAAACTGAGTCCTTGAACTGCACCCATTTCAGAATTTCTTCTTTCTTCAGGTTTTTTTTATATACAATGAAAGATGGACAGCAATTACACTAAAATGCAAGCAAACTGAATTTAGAGGATAATATAGTATACATCGTACATAATATAAAAATCAGAGACATTGCTTACTATAATTGTTGTGTCCAAATAAATTCACATGTAGACGAATGAAAAGCAATATAAAAGCCACAGCAGTTTAAAAGCAGCGAACTTCATTCAAGGGTGGCTAGAGATCCAAAACCAACTCATCACATCGACAGGTCCAACCACAGGCCCAGCAAGACTGTGCCATGGGGAGATTATATTATATATACGGTAGCCTAAGTTGGTAGTTTCCTAAACATGTACGTGGAAAAACGATAAAAAAAATAAAAGTCCATAAATCTATACCATAGTTTGTAGACACTATAACTTTTGCGCACACCAATCAATATATGCTTAATGGGATTTTTTTTTACCAAAAACATGTAGCAGAATACATATTGGCCTAAATTGATGATGACATTTTTTTTTATTTTTTTTTATTTGGGTATGTTTTATAGCAGAAAGTAAAAAATATTGTATTTTTTTTTTTTTCAAAATTGTCGGTCTTTTTTTGTTTATAGCGCGAAAATGAAAAACCGCAGAGATGATCAAATACTACCAAAAGAAATCTCTATTTGTGAGAAGGATGTCAATTTTATTTGGGTACAGAGTCGACAACTGCACAATTGTCAGTTAAAGCAACGCAGTTCAGTATCGCAAAAAATGGCCTGTTCAGGAAGGGGGTAAAACTTTCCGGAGCTGATGTGGTTAAAGCATATGTAAACCCTCACGTTGTAAAACAACCCATTCAGTTTAAAATAAAAATGAAAGGCAAAACATTTGTGTATAGATATAAAAAAGAGTTTTTCTTTTTTCACATTCCCTCTGTTCTCAGGTGCATAAGAGCTCAGGGTGTTGGGGGGGAGAAGCAGCTGTACACTGAGCTTTCCAGTGAAAGGCTATACAAGTGGATGTGTGTCAGGAGAAGTCTGCTCATTGGAGGGGAGCAGACTGAGTTCCCAGCACAGCTAGAGAACTGACCACAGTGTGTTCTCTTGCTTAGTGTGGTCAAGTTTTAATAGAAAAGCAGAGGGACCGTCAGGAACACTGGGCATTTTACACAAAGGAAGCAATACAAAAAGAACAAGATGCTTTTTCTTACGAGTACTTGGCACATATGAAATGTTGGGTAACATATTCTTTAAAGGGAGAAAGTTGATCAGATGGGGAGGAGAACATTAATATGGTCAGATAAGTTGATCAGATAAGGAGGTGCACTAATACTAATCATAAGGAGGTGCACTAATAATACAATCATATAGCCTAAGTTTTAGTCCCAAAATAGTTCTCCTATTCAGGCCCCATTGATAAGGTAACCCTCCTGAATAACTGCAAGGTTAAAGTCCCACTATGCCACTAAAATGACAATGTGATATTTTATGAGCTGCACAAGGAAAGAAGCAGCAATATTTTTTGGAGATATAATGTATATGTCAAGATTGATAAAAAGGCAGATTCTTACTTCTTTATGGCATCAGTAAAATATGTTTTTTTAAATATTCCAAATGGTATCAAAGGTGACATGTCAAATGTTTTGTGTATGAATTATGGAATGCAGGTACATAAGTCATTACAATATTTACGGAAGGTTGAGATTGCTAATTTCTTCTGTGGGATTACCTGCAGATATTTTCAATTAGTTCTTCTCTCAATTATGTGACGCAAACAGGCAATGATTTTACTAATGTCAGAATTCTATTTAGGTCTGAGGCACCATAAGCTCAATAACCTAGAAATGCATTCAGCAGAAATATCCTTAAGGTAACTGAACTGACTCTATTGTTGGAGATGGCTTTTGGATTTATAAATATGCCTTTTAACATTTTTTGGCATTTATATTTCAGTTTTTTCGAAACTGAGGCAAAACGAATGAAAAGACAATAATGCCTCCTAGCATTCTTCCCCAAAGAAGAAATCAACATTGCAGCGTGAAATTGGAAAGAAATACAATATTTTTCCATTTTGTATCATTCATTGTTAGTGTACAAAGATTTCTGATGAAGCAAAGAAATTCTATTAGCAGCTATTGACTTGCACAGAATGATTAATGATTCTTAATTGGTGTAATTACAATACCAAATATAATATGCAAATACTTAATTTGGGGGGAAAAATACTTCCAAACAATGTAAATTATTATAACTCAGTGAGCAGAGATAATTCTAAATTCTTCTTTCTATAATTTTGCTCATTGTGCTCAAGTTGTTTGCAATGACACTTTTGTCAAAAATGGTAATTGAAATGATAAAAAAGTTAGAATTATACTCACAGAAGTTGATTCGTAAAAATTGGAGAAAGGAAATAAGTGGTATTATCCATAGCAACAGTTTCTTTTTCCTCTGTAGGTGCAATGACATAAAGCCGGAATTTGATTGCAGTAGCTAACAACGATAGTTTTGCTTCCACTTCTTTCAGTTCATCAATAATGGACATATTTCATCAACCGAAGACATAAAGCTTTGTTTCTTTTCCTTTCTCCTCCTTTTGTTAACATTTTCTGGCTATCTAATGTATAATTGCTTCCCCAATATTAAAGGTTTTTCAATTTAAACATAATATGAATCACTGGTTTAAGCTTCTCTATGTACTGTCTTTGAGTCCCCCCATTGCCATATCCCCCTACTTTTCATAAGGCCAGGGCCCACTAGATTAGATTTCACCTGCAGAATTGACTTGGCCCAGTATTTCCTATGGCCTTGCCAGGTGGTGCATAATGGTACTGTTTATTGAAGCAACCTGGGAGCTGTTCTGTATTTGTAATAATATTGGATATTAGTGAGGATAACCCACTATATTATCTAGTATTTTTTTGAAATCTTATTACTTAGACTTTCCACGTTTAACAATATAAAATATTTTCCATGAAATCAAAAGCAAGAACATACAGTTTTTGCAGACTGGTTTGCATGTGGCCTCTTAGGCCCCTTTCACATGGGCGGATAGAATTCAGATTTTAGCTGCGGATAGATCAAGCTATCTACCGCAGCTAAACTCACACAATGCTTTCCTATGGCCCTATTCACACACTGCATTTAGCAACAGTTTTGTTACATGGGGTTTTGTGCGGTTAAAAAAAAAAATTTGACGGCGTCCAGGACCGATTTATTACAGCTATCTGCACATAACTGCAGGTAATCACATGTTAAGCTGGCCATAGACAGTTTAAATCTCAATGAGTTCAGCATGGACCGGCCGAGATTTGAACCATGTCTGGGCAGGCTGATTGTACCCAAATTAAAGGGTAACTCCACTTTCGTGGGGGGAAAAAATAGCAAATAAGGAGAAAATAATATAGCACATATAATTGTGACACTAATCATATTGTAATTGAATGTTATTAAAAAATACCTTTCCTTTTCAATCTGAAGCTCTGTAATTTTCTGAGCATGCATTGCAATATGGCTACCTGGGGTTGTTCTGTACACAGAGTGTGTACTAACCACTCCTCAGAAACATCATTTCCTGCTTGTGTAATTGGCTCACCAATTTTCCCAGAAATCTGCAAGTCGGATTTCAGGCATCCCCTGCAACAAAGATTTAATTTTTGGAGAGATACTTTCAATAGGAACCTGTCTAAAGGGATGCAGGCCCAGCAGATTTCCTCAAATAATTATGAAACCAATCCCAGTAGACCCACTCAGAACAGAGGCAGAGACAAACACAGAATAACAAAAGATAGGAATCTGCAACAAAGGTTGTTATACTCCTTGCAATGTACATAGATCACCTACAGGGAAATATTTTTTTTATCAACAAAAGTGGAGTTACACTTTAATTGATTGATCAACTTGGGTACAACCAGCCTGTCAAATGTTTTATGTTCTCTTGGCTGAGATGGCTTCCCCCACTGGGAGAACACAATAATACCTAATTCCATGGGAATCTCCCCATCAACACAGTCAAGATGGTTGCAGGAAAGAAAATGCACCATTTATGGTAGGCTTTACTCTGACATGTAAAAAATATGGAAAAGAACTCCACATCTCTGAAGAGGGAGTAGGGGGGTGTAAGATTGTTAGAGAATACACAAAAATTGAAAATACACCAAATACATAGATGTATGTAGAGCCTAGTGGACCAACGTGTTTCGCATAGATCCAGTGCTTCTTCAGGATCCACAAGCTCTCAATATTGATATATGGATACAATATCTACAATATATGGAAAATAATTCAAAAATAGTACAACACATTATTACATATTACAATTGCACATAAAAAAGCACATTGTGGAGAGGTACCAAGCCACAGATGTAGAAAGGAGAGGAAGTCTGGACAAACCAATCATTATAAACTGCCACCACCATGTTTAGACACAGTTCCTCCTCCCACTTATATAACTTTACTCTGACATGTGTGCACTGAATGCTCAGTCATGCAATCCTGGTTAATATCTTTATTTGCTACTCATGTGTAAGAAGCCCCTGTCTTCTTTCAGACTTGAGTTATATGTTATAGTATAAGAAATCACAAATATGTCAATGTATTTTAAAATTTTGCTAGTATGTTATGCGAGTCACAATTTTCTGGATAAATCTTTTCAAGCACTGGTTGTTGTATTATTTATACCAATGTACTTCTATTTTTTGCTTCTGTTGTAATTTCATTGGTGTTCTAATCCTGTATATGTTTAAGCCACACCTGCCAAATGTCACTGCTGTCTAACTCATTTTTTTCATAAAATGAACATTTACTACCATAGTTGAAAAAATATCAGACATTGCTTTTCAAGCTGACTTGACCTGTGTTGCCTTCAAACTGTTCACGGACCAAGAGCAATCTATTTTAGGTTCTGGATTAATAAACAATAGTTGACATTTTTACAGAAGAATTTTGGTCAGAGATTTGACAGTCTGCCACATTCGTGTGTCAGCTTGCCGAGACATTACTGAATCTATAACTCCATTTCATACCTGGAAGCATTTTATCAAACCAAGTTTAGGATGAACTTCTTAAAAAAAAAAGTCACTGATGTCAATGTATATTTATAACAGAGAAAGTGAAATAGACTGCATAGTGCAGTGCATAAAAACACATTGCCATACCTGTGCATTTTTTGGTTATGACTTTATATTTAAAGGAAAAATATAGTGTATTTTTACTGAGCACGTATTTTGTAGTGCTTTTGTGAGTCACTTTTACATGGTTACTAATTAGTGTTTGGTTACTTTGTCACATATAATAATTGGTTGATTAGCGAGTAGAATGAGCAAACTCTCAATTTCCTTTTAATCTGCCTCTCTTTTAAATAGCTGCTAAAGGAGGAGTTTTACTAAATCCGGGGCACACAGAATCTAGTGCAGCTGTACATAGTAACCAATCACCTCCTAATCTCAGCTTGTTCAAATAGGCTTTGATAACAAAACTTGGAAGCTGATTGGCTATTTTGTACAGCTGCACCAGATTCTGTGTGCACCAGTTTTAGTAAAACTCCTCCTTGGCAGTTATTTAAAAGAGAGGCTGAGTAAAAGGAAATAGAAAGTTTGCTCATCTCCCCTAAAGTGTATCTAAGGTCTGCAATACTTACCTGTGCTTCATCGGTCCAATTAATCTTTTCCCCTGGCTTCTTCCAAGTGCTGTTTTTCTGCCATATTGATTGGACAGTGCAGGAAGACATCACTCCGCAGTGCACACAAGCACTGTCCTAGAATGTAAACTGAACTGCGCATGCACAGCTCAGTGTACATTCTACAGAAGGTTGTGAGCGGGCTGGTAAGTTTCTTTTTTGCAGAGACTTTTTTTTTTTTACTTTAGTTGCACTTTAAGATATCAGGCAGACAGGGAGTGCCTTGCTTTTAGTGAGTCAGCCCATTCATACACTTGCTTTGTACTCAGTCTTTGCTTTGTTTGTGCATGTACATCAAGGTTAATCACCTCCAGTCCTCAAGTACCCCCAACAGGTCATGTTTTCAGGCTTTCCATTATTTTGTACAACTGATTTGATCAATTTCACTGCCGTAGTAATTACCTCAGCCGTTTCAGCTGAGGGAAATCCTGAAAGCATGACCTGTTGGGGGTTACTTGAGGACTGGAGTTGAGAAACATTGATGTACATAATAAGCAAATATTGGTGTCCCTCTCTAATTATTTGCACATTTTACTTGGTTAATGTGGTAGTTGATAATATTATTTACTTTAAAGTGGAAGTCCACCCTAATGCCCTATACACACGGTCGGACTTTCCGACGGAAAATGTGCGATCGGATCTTGTTGTCCGAAAATCCGATTGTGTGTGGGCTCCATCTGACTTTTTCTGTCAGAGTTTCCGACACACAAAGTTTGAGAGCAGGATCTAAAATTTTCCGACAACAAAATCCGATCGTTTAAATTCTGATCGTGTGGAGACAATTCCAATGGACAAAGTGCCATGTATGCTCAGAATAAATTACGAGACGAAAGCTATTGGCTACTGCCCTCTTTATATTCCTGTTGTACGTGTTCTACATCACCGCGCTCTGAATGATTGGATTTTCCAGCAACTTTGTGCGATTGTGTGTATGCAAGACAAGTTTGGGCCAAAATCCGTCTGAAAAAATCCATCGGAATGTCCGACCGCGTGTACAGGGCATAATACTTAAATTGTGACCCTGCAATCATTAATGTGAGCTAAGTTCAGCCTTACGTCTCAAAATTTTAAAAAATCCCAGTTTTTCTATCTTTATTTTGCAGAATCCAGTGCCGTCACATGACTTCAATTCTACTTCTTCTAAACCTAAAATCAGCCAGTGGGTGTGGTTACTGAAAGCTAGTGACATCACTTACGGGGAAGGACACTGTTCCTGTGTAGCTAGTGGGTGTATACAGGATGAGAGGAGCTATTCATTGGCTCCCACCCAGTGTTCTCTCATTGTACATCCTAATTCATGAGAAAATTAGGAAATAAAAAGCTCCATCCACACAGGACCGGTGGGGGGAAGGTGCACATATACAGTATTGCTGTGCACAGGAGAAGGGAGCTGGGCATAGGGGGGGGGGGTGCTCTCAGTGTAGCTGGAGGTGCTCTGGGGTCTAAGCTCACAGTCTACAATGATACAATGATCATAGTACAGGCAACCACATTAAGGTTCCATTTACACTAGTGCAACTTGTCATGCGACTTTGTACACAAAGTTGCATGACAAGTCACAGCCCATTGATTTCAATGGCATCCGTTCCCATCTGTGCGACTTTGAAAATCAGCAACTTTGAAATGGTACCTACAATGCTTTGATGCGACGTTTGATGCAACTTTGATCCAGAGATTGTAAAGTTGGATAAAAGCTGCACTCAAAGTTGCATCAAAGTCACACTCTAAATTGTGAAACTTTGGGGTCGCAATAGTGGAAATGCAGACTAAGGCTCCATTTCCACTAGCATGCAGTCACAGCCTATTGATTTCAATGTCATCCGTTCCCATCTATGCGACTTTAAAAATCAGTGACTTTGAAAACGTACCTGCAATGCTTTGTAGCGTTTGTCCATAGATCGCAGTGCACTGAAAGCTGCTGATTGGTCAAAGCAGGCACCTGACCTGTGTGCTTTGGCCAATCACAGCGCGGTATACAATGAGAGCCATGATTGGCCAAAGGCAGGGCCAATCATGGCTCAGGGGCTAAGTCTACACCCCATATTCTATAAGGCTGCTTACACAGCTGCCGTGTATAGAGTGCATTATTGGAGAGAGGTTAGGCAGGGTAGTTAGTGGATTGAGCATGCAGTCAGTGTAGTGTATATAACCCAGTGCAGAGTATATAGTGCAGCCAGTGTAGTGTTTATAATGCAGTGCAGAGTTTTTAGTGAAGTGCAGAGTATATAGTGTAATGCAGAGTATACAACGCAGTGCAGAGTATATAATACAGTGCAGTGCAGAGTATACAGTGCAGTGCAGAGTATATAGTGAAGTGCAGAATATATAATACACGGCACTGCAGAGTATATAATACACTGTATTGCAGTGGTTCAGGGTAACCCTATGACAGAATTAAGAAAAAGAACGGCATGGGATCTCCCTCAAAACCCATACCAGGCCTTTTGGGTCTGGCATAGATTTTAATGGGAACTCCATGCCAAAATTTTACAAAAAATGGCGTGGGGCCATGTTGATGGGGACAAGGACCTCTTCCCGACAACCCTGAGCTCTGTGGCGGTCAGGGTCTGCGGGCGGGGGGGCTTATCGGAATCTGGAAGCCCCCTTTAAGAAGGGGTCCCCAGATCCTGCCCCCCTATATGAATCAGTATCGGGTACATCGTACCAATACCCATTCACCAAAAAAGTGTCAAAAAGTAAAAACCACAAAAGACAATTTTTGACAAATCCTTTATTTAAAAAAAAATTACGTCAGAAGGGGCAGGGTCACCCGGTTATGCCACTGGGTGGTCCCCGCCCTTGTCTATGTAAGAGCTGTCAAAGATAAGGAAGAGCAGTTGACGGGAGGCCTCCCATGGAGGTGGAGCATTTTCAATTTTTGCTATTTTTCTGGTCCATCGGGCGGCGTGATTGACAGTGGATTTACATCCTTTTAATAAAGGATTTGTCAAAAACGGTCTCTTGTGGTTTTTACAATTTTTCTGTGAATGGGTAGGGGTATGATGTACCCAATACCCATGCACATAGGGGGCGGGCCGGGATCTGGGGGTCCCCTTGTTAAAGGGGGCTTCCAGATTCCAATAAGCCCCCCCACCCGCAGACCCCGACAACCACACCCCAGGGTTGTCAGGAAGAGGCTCTTGTCCCCATCAACATGGGAACAAGGTGCTTTGGGGTGGGGAGTGCAGAGACCATGTTGAGGGCATGTGGCCTGGTATGAGTCAGGAGGTGGGGTGCTCGCTTGTCCCCCCCACCTTTTCCTGACCTGCCAAGCTGCATGTTTGGATAAGGGTCCAGTATGGATTTTGGCGGGACCCCACGCCGTTGAAAAAAATTATGTTTTTTTTTAATCTGTATTGCCGGGAGCTGGCAATACACCACAGCCACGAGCAAGTTTAAATGAAATTTTTTTTCTTGCTGTTCCACCATCATCACCCTGCCCATCATTAGGTGTTAATGATGATTTTTCGTTATAAATCAAATGTAAAGGTTGTTAACTGCTTGCCGACCACCGGCTGTCAAATGACGGCCAGGCGGTGTGGTTCTCATTGCCGGAGGGCGTCATATGAAGGCCTCCCATTTAAACAGGGAATGCGTGCAATCGTACAATAAAAATGAAATATTCCTTTAAATATCGTGCCTGGGGGGGGGTCCCCCCGTAGTCTGCATGTAAAGCAGCTCATCTGTGATGAGTTTTACAGCAAAATGACATTTCTAAAGGAAAAAATGCAATTTAAACTTGCTCACGACTGTAATGTATTGCTGGCACCAGGTAATATAGAAAAAAATCAAGAAAAAAAAAATGGGTCCCCCCCAGTCCATACCTTGGTATGAATATTAAGGGAAACTCCACCTAAAAAAAAGCCCCCCAAAATCCATACCAGACCCTTATCCGAGCATGCAGCCTGGAGCCCCCCTCAGGCACCATACCAGGCCACATGCCCTCAACATGGGGAGGGTGCATTGGGGTCTCCCCAAAGCACCTTGTCCCCATGTTGATGGGGACAAGGACCTCATCCATGCAACCCTTGCCCAGTGGTTGTGGGGGTCTGTGGGCAGGGGGCTTATCGGAATCTGGAAGCCCCCTTTAAAAAGGGAAAAAAATATATACTACTAAGCCGCGCTTAACTTATGCAGACAACTGATTGTGCACAAAAAAATAATAAATAGAAAACACAGTATGATAACCATATATAAATTAGTGAGCATGTGTGCATAATGTAAAGCACATATAAAGAACTTTGAACATAAAAATTAACCCTTACAACATAAATTTCCGTTATGTGGGCCTCTATCGGCATAAAAGAAAATAAAACAAAAACATCCAGTATTTAAACAGTGAGTCCATATACATAAACCACAAAAACGATTATTATAAAGTGTGAAGAAGAAGTCCTTCCAAAACTAAACCACCATATTCATGGAAAAAACAGCCACTTAATCCAATGAGAGGGTAAGTGTTCAATCCGCCACCAACATGTGATAAAAATTTGCCGCTTACCAGAAAACCATGACCCCCCACTACAGAGGGTCACACGAGACTTGTAAGAATGACTTCCGGCCAGAGGGGATCCTCACTTTCCTCCTGGTTCCACTACTCCAGTGGGAATTGGGAAGAAGGTCTGTTCCTAAGCGTATTCCTCAAAGACCCAAAGAAGGACTCAAAAGAAGGGACATCGGGACCATAAAGGGAAGATAAAACTCCAAATAGTGTAAAACCCTTTATTTCTCAAAATAAAAAAAGTAAAAATGCACTTACAAATGTCTAGAAGAAAATAAGCCTTAAGTCCGTTGCGCCAGCCGGACGCACACAGAAAGACCCGTTCTCCTGGAAACCGTCACAAACACGAGGTGATGTATAGCGTACCACTCAGCCCTACGCGTTTCGCAACAGATTGCGTCATCCAGGGGCACGAGCGGCACGCTGCGTCACCTCCATTTATATTGTCTCTCTCCTCCAAACCTCACTCTGGGCACCTGGCTGTTCCCACCAAAACCAAGCCTCATTCTGATGTCCATACCTGGTTGGTCGGATCCCCACCCCCTAGACCAGTGATGGCGAACCTTGGCACTCCAGATGTTTTGGAACTACATTTCCCATGATGCTAAGGCACTCTACAGTGTAGTGGAGCATCATGGGAAATGTAGTTCCAAAACATCTGGGGTGCCAAGGTTCGCCATCACTGCCCTAGACCAATCTAAGACTTGATCCGGGTCAGAAAACCACACCCCCCAAAGGGCAACCAATCGCATTAGTTTCCTAATGTCTATCCAGACTATGATGGAACCAATGATCCAGTGCACAAAAAAACTGGTATATGTTATCCTACCAAGTCTCATGAGTCACACAGCCATCCACACTAGTACATACCTCCAATTATAAAAGAGGGAAAGAGGAACGTGGGACATCATGTTAAAAATCCTCCCGCCCCACTTCCAGTCTACTACCATCCTATAAAACCAAGCCTCGCTTTCAGTCTATGATGACTTCCGGTTCGGCGAGGTCCGGTATGCAAACTCCTAGTATTTGGTATTTAACTATATTCAGTGTAACGTGTGCCCATCTAAATTAGTGTACATCCCTATTTCTTTGGGAAAAATGTTAAAAAAAGGGGAAATAAACATGAAATACTGTATTGGGACCTCTCCCGCCCCACTTCCGGTTTACGGATGCCCCACTTCCGGTTTGCGGCCGCCCCACTTCCGGTTTGCGGCTGCCCCACTTCCGGTTTACAGCCGTCCATTGAAGCCAAGCCTCGCTCTCACTCTCGGCTGGCTTCCTGTCCGGCGTCATCACTCAATAGATGTACCCACAATACCCGCAATCGTACAATAAAAATGAAATATTCCTTTAAATATTGTGCCGAGGGGGGGGTCCCCCCGTAGTCTGCATGTAAAGCAGCTCATCTATGATGAGTTTTACAGCAAAATGACATTTCTAAAGGAAAAAATGCAATTTAAACTTGCTCACGACTGTAATGTATTGCTGGCACCAGGTAATATAGAAAAAAATCAAGAAAAAAAAATGGGTCCCCCCCAGTCCATACCTTGGTATGAATATTAAGGGAAACTCCACCTAAAAAAAAGCCCCCCAAAATCCATACCAGACCCTTATCCGAGCATGCAGCCTGGAGCCCCCCTCAGGCACCATACCAGGCCACATGCCCTCAACATGGGGAGGGTGCATTGGGGTCCCCCAAAGCACCTTGTCCCCATGTTGATGGGGACAAGGACCTCATCCATGCAACCCTTGCCCAGTGGTTGTGGGGGTCTGTGGGCAGGGGGCTTATCGGAATCTGGAAGCCCCCTTGAAAAAGGGGGCCCCCAGATCCGGGCCCCTCCTTATGTGAATCGGTATCGGGTACATTGTACACCTTACCCATTCACCCAAAAAAGTGTCAAAAATAAAAAAAAACAGAAAAGACATTTTTTGACATTTCCTTTATTGATAAAAAAAAGTGTCCCACAATGTCCATTCTTCTTCAATCACGGCACAGACAGACCCGAAAAATAGAAAGAAAAAAAGCTCTGCCTCGATTGGAGGCATCCCGCCAACTGCTGTCTTTTTGCGGTGACAGCTGTTATAAAGGCAAGGGAAGGGCCACCAGCTGATGTAACCAGATGGCCCCGCCCATGATCATATAAGCTGTCACCACAAAAAGACAGCGAGATGCCTCCTATCGAGGCAGAGCTTTTTTTTTCTATTTTTCAGGTCTGTTAGCACCCTGATTGAAAAAGGATGGACATTTAGGGTCTCTCGGATACCATCAAGGATGAGATAGCAGCCCAAGATATACCCACTGAGCTGGAGAAGTTGACCACCTTTTCCATTCTTATTGAGTTCAGACTCAGAGAAAGATTCTTTTAAAGAGAGCTTACGAAAGCCTCCTGTACATTTGTCTCGGAGCTGTGCAGTCCCACCCTTGACTTTCTCACGTCCCATGTTTCATGGTACCAAGTCGGTCAGTGAAGGTGAACCCATGCACTTGGGCTTCCCCTTTCTCTCTGCAGATGAGAGAGCCCTTAGGAGGAGGGAGAGATTTTGCCTTTATTGTGACCAGGCAGGTCACTTTTCGAACTCTTGTCCTACCCAACCTTGTATTGATTATAAGGGTCTCAATTGTTTCACAATTAAAGTGGTTCTGCACCTAAAAAAAAAATATTAAAAGCCAGCAGCTACTAATATTGCAGCTGCTGACTTTTAATAAAATCACACTTAACTGTCCCAGGGTCCAGCGATGTCGGCGGCAGATGACGAGCGATCGCTCGTCTCGCTGCTGCCCCTGCTGCCATCCTCTGTCAAGGAATCGGGAAGTGAAACATTGCGGCTTCACTGCCCATTTCCCTACTGCGCATGCGCGAGTCACGCTGCGCGTCTCTTCTGGTCCCCCGCTGTGTCCTGGGAACTGTGTGTTTCCCAGAACACAACAGGGGGGCGGGGCGTCTGCGGGGCGTCTGCGGGGGTCTGCTGCGGTCTGCCCGGAAGTGGGTGCAGATACCTGGATTATTCAGGTAACTGCACCCCCCTCCCCCTGAAAGGTGCCGATTGTAGCACCGGAGGGGGGGAGGGATCAGATTAGTGGAACTTCCCCTTTAGGGTGAAGAACCGCTTTAAGAATGCTTATCTGATTCAGTTGATTACAGAGTTATTTGACTGCCTCAAGGGAGCAATGGTTTTTGCAAAGCTTGATTTAAGAGGGGCATACAATCTCGTGAGGGTTAAGGAGGGCGACAAGTAGCAAACTGCATTTAATACCACAACAGGCCATTACGAGTACCTCGTAATGCTATTTGGCCTTTGTAATGCTCCAGCAGTTTTCCAGAAATTTATTAACAATGTCTCCCGAGATTTGTTGCAGTTATGTGTGGTGGTTTATCTTGACAATATCCTCATATTTTCCAAGTCCCTGGAGAGCCACCACACAGATGTCTGTCGTGTGCTTCAGAAACTAAGAGAGAACAATCTCTATTGTAAATTGGAGAAGTGTGAATTCCATCGTGAACAGGTTACATTCCTGGGTTATGTCATTTCCACTGCTGGAAATTTCCGTCAGTCAGACAGTGGCCCCGACCTGTGGGTTTACGTCCTCTGCAGCGTTTCCTGGGCTTGCCAACTATTATCGGAAGTTTATTCGTAACTTCTCGTCTCTGGTCAAGCCTCTGACTGATATGATCAGGAAGGATGGTAACCCACAGAGTTGGTCTCTGGAGTCCATTAAGGTTTTTGAGAGTCTCAAGGCTGCCTTTGTTTCTGCTCCTGTGCTGGCACATCCTGATCCTATATTACCTTTTATCCTGGAGGTTGATGCTTCTGGCGAGCCGTTTGTGCAAAGTTGGGAATTCAGCTTGCTTTCTCTTCTGCGTATCACCCGCAGTCTAATGGGGCCACAGAACGAGCCAATCAGTCTGTCAGGTCACCTTGAGGCCAGGTGACAGATGCACATCGTAGGGATTAGGAGTGCACCGCAAGGTTGTGGACCCTACGGCTGACTGCTGCGGACGGGGGTCAAGGTGATAGGAAGGCAGGGCCACCAGAAGACTAAGATGGATCCCACCGGGGTTAGAGCGTAAGATTCCCTGGGGCGCGGAGTCTAAGAGCCAGCAGGTGTTCACCAGAGCCTCGAGTGGTGAGGATGGACTTGGCTGCAACTAGCTCCAGGTCGCGACCCCCAGGGTCCCCCAGCTCACACCCACAGTAGGCAACGGGAGGATAGGGATGGTGAGGGACAAAGCCAAGGTCGGGGCCACAAGCAGACAGGAATAGTCAGGGACACGCCAAAAGGTCAGGATCACAGGCAAACAGGGATGGTCAAGGACACGCCAAAGTCGGTAACGGAATAACAGCAGAGCACACGGCAGGTAACAGGAAGCTAACACACAAAGGTTGATCAGCAGGGCTGGCCTGCAGTGCACAGGTTAATATAGAGTTCTCTGATAGGAGCTAGGGTGGAGCCATGCCAGAGGATGGATTATAAAAGCAGTCAGGTTAGGGGCGGCTGGTCTCTAGAAATGAACACATGGAGACAGGTAAGCAGACGAACTCTATTGCATAACCATGACACAGTCGTTGGAGCAGTTCCTACATTGCTATATTAATGATCATCATAACAACTGGTCAGACCTCTTACGTGGGCGGAGTTTGCTCACAAAAATGCCTTGAATTCTGCTTCCCGATTTTCCCAGTCTATGGTGAACTATGAACTTTCCAACCTTCCATGTTGCCTGACTCATTTGTTCCGCAGAGTATTCCTGCGTTAGAGGAGCATCTCTGTGGTTTTCATTCCACAAGTCCAGGAGGCTTTGTGACATGCTAATGATAGATACAGACTCCATGATGACCACAGACACCACCCTGCGCCTTCCTACCAGGCTGGGGACAGGGTCTGGCTGTCATCTTCCAACCTCCGAATTCATTTTCCCTCTCTGAAGTTTGTACCTCGTTTATTGGGCCTTTCTGTATTCTCTGCAGGATTAACCCAGTGGCTTACACGTTAAACCTTCCTTCCAATATGCGTATCTCGAATGTATCTCATGTCTCCTTATTAAAACCTTTGGCCTGCAACCCCTTTACCACCTCGGTGCCACATCCTCACCCCGTACAGGTTGAGAACCATGAGGAGTATGAAGTACAGTATATTGTTGACTCCCGTAGGTTCCATGGGCGCATACAGTACCTGGTGCATTGGAAAGGGTACGATCATCTTCGGACATGCATGCCCCTGTCCTCCACTGATTTCCATAGACGATTCCCCTCAAGCCTAGTGGCCCTCCGAGGGGGAGGGGTTGTTGAGAAGGGGGTACTGACAGGGCTTAGCTCAGCCCTTCCTTCTCTGAGCTGGCCGCTCAGCTGTCTAATGGGCAGCTCCTAACTATGCACAGTGACTCAGCTGTTGATGATATCCTGCTCCTCAGTCCTGCTTACTTAAGCCGTGCAGCCCAGATGATCTCTGCCTTCACCTTGGTCAACATCACAGAGACTTCCTCTAGCGCTCCTGTGAAAGACTTGCCTGGCTGACATTCCTTCTGGCTCCAGATACTGTTTGCTGTTCCACTACGCTGATTCCTGGCTTGTCTGACTATTTGTTCCGCTTACCGAACATTAGTTATATCTACTACACTGCCTGCACTTACTTAATATAGAGTCTACACTGAATATCTAGTCTACACTGAATGTAGGGTGTGTGTGTGTGTGTGTGTGTGTGTTTATATATATATATATATATATATATATATATATACAGTGCCTTGCGAAAGTATTCGGCCCCCTTGAACTTTTCAACCTTTTGCCACATTTCAGGCTTCAAACATAAAGATATAAAATTGTTATTTTTTGTGAAGAATCACCAACAAGCGGGAAACAATTGTGAAGTGGAACGAAATCTATTGGATTTTTGAAACTTTTTTAATTAATAAAAAAATGAAAAGTGGGGCGTGCAAAGTTATTTGGCCCCTTGCGTTAATACTTTGTAGAGCCACCTTTTGCTGTGATTACAGCTGCAAGTCGCTTGGGGTATGTCTCAATCAGTTTTGCACATCGAGAGACTGAAATTCTTGCCCATTCTTCCTTGCAAAACAGCTCGAGCTCAGTGAGGTTGGATGGAGAGCGTTTGTGAACAGCAGTTTTCAGCTCTTTCCACAGCTTCTCGATTGGATTTAGGTCTGGACTTTGACTTGGCCATTCTAACACCTGGATACGTTTATTTGTGAACCATTCCTTTGTATATTTTGCTGTATGTTTGGGATCATTGTCTTGTTGGAAGATAAATCTCCGTCCCAGTTTCAGGTCTTTTGCAGACTCCAACAGGTTTTCATCCAGAATGGTCCTGTATTTGGCTGCATCCATCTTCCCCTCAATTTTAACCATCTTCCCTGTCCGTGCTGAAGAAAAGCAGGCCCAAACCATGATGCTGCCACCACCACGTTTGACAGTGGGGATAGTGTGCTGAGGGTGATGAGCTGTGCTGCTTTTACGCCAAACATATCGTTTTGCATTGTGGGCAAAAAGTTCGATTTTGGTTTTATCTGACCAGAGCACCTTCTTCCACATGTTTGGTGTGTCTCCCTTGTGGAAAACTTTAGACAAGACTTTTTATGGATATCTTTGAGAAATGGCTTTCTTCTTGCCACTCTTCCATAAAGGCCAGATTTGTGCAGTGTTCGACTGATTGTTGTCCTATGGACAGACTCTCCCACCTCAGCTGTAGTTCTCTGCAGTTCATCCAGAGTGATCATGGGCCTCTTGGCTGCATCTCTGATCAGTCTTCTTCTTGTCTGAGCTGAAAGTTTAGAGGGACGGCCAGGTCTTGGTAGATTTGCAGTGGTCTGATACTCCTTCCATTTCAAAATGATCGCTTGCACAGTGCTCCTTGGGATGTTTAAAGCTTGGGAAATCTTTTTGTATCCAAATCCGGCTTTAAACTTCTCCACAACAGTATTACGGACCTGCCTGGTGTGTTCCTTGGTCTTCATGATGCTCTCTGCGCTTTCAACAGAACCCTGAGACTATCACAGAGCAGGCACATTTATACAGAGACTTAATTACACACAGGTGGATTCTATTTATCACCATCAGTCATTTAGGACAACATTGGATCATTCAGAGATCCTCGCTGAACTTCTGGAGTGAGTTTGCTGCACTGAAAGTAAAGGGGCCGAATAATTTTGCACGCACCACTTTTCAGTTTTTTATTTGCTAAAAAAGTTTAAAATGTCCAATAGATTTCGTTCCACTTCACAATTGTGTCCCACTTGTTGGTGATTCTTCAAAAAAATAACAATTTTATATCTTTATGTTTGAAGCCTGAAATGTGGCAAAAGGTTGAAAAGTTCACGGGGGCCGAATACTTTCGCAAGGCACTGTATATATATATATATATATATATATATATATATATATATATATATATATATATATATAGTCACAACAGATATTATAAAAAATTTAAGTAAGGAAAAATAAGGATAAAATATAACATTCCATAAAATTTAATTAAGGAAAAATAAAATATGTGTTAAGCATTTTAAAAAGAATTTAATTTTTTTTAGCATTTGAGCCTGTAAATGTTGAAACATTCAAATTGGATGATTTACATCAGCATTGCGCCAGTTCAGGGCAGTGTAGGAAATTTTGCATTGGGGCACATTTCAGTTTTTTTTAAATACATACACTTTGCTTTTGGTTTGTATGCAGTTCTAATTAGAATGCATTCTGTATGCAAGGCCACTGAAAACAAAGTATAGAAAGAAACTGTATCATTATGGCACATAGACCCTGATTTATTAAAAGGAGTAAAAAATGTTCACTAAACTAAGGAAAAATTCACTTTGCAAAAAGAATGTGAGCATGTTGTGTTGACTTCAGTTTTCCTTGCATTTGATTAGAATCTAATATATTTTGTACAACTTACATTTTCACTTTGAAAGTAAACATGCTCATCTGCTTTAATAAATAAAACCCATAGAGGGTAGAAATTAGCCCTTAAAGCAGATACAGTTTTTAAAAATCTTATGGAGTTTAATAAATACTTATTTACTATATTTTAGTAAACATTGTTTTTCTTGATCGTGGCTATGGAAAGTGGGGGAAGTTTTAAATGTTCTTCTACAGAGTTTAATATTGGGAAACTACGAAAATAGCAAGTCTAATAGACTTAGGCTCGAACTTTAATTGTTAAAAATGTTTCAATAGCAAACCATACATTTTATATTATTGGATGCCAATTAAAATAAAAAATGCAATCATTCTCTCTCTTAGCCAATATTTTTGGAATGCTTATGAGCTGTAGATTAATGACTTTTTAGACAAAGTATAATTGGAATCAATTGGCAATTTTGTTGTTTGGGTTACATGTCAGAAAATTCATTTATAATTTAAGTTTAATTTCATGAACATTCAGATTATTAATTTGTGCAGCACTTGTTTTTAATAATAGACATAAAGCGATGGCAGCAAAGCAAAATTAATACATAGCTTTGGGAAAAGTTATGTAATTGATGGTATTGAAATCAAGTTTAAGAAAACAAAACATGTTAAAAATAAAGAAATACGTGGGCGTGGCCTGGAGCTTCATGGTGTAGGACGTGCTGAGTGAGAGCTCCGTCTGAGACCTTATCCTTTTACCTTATCCTTTGGGGATTTTTCTTAGCTATTTACCGTACAGACGCCCGGGAACCTTGTGCTCACTTTGTGCCTCATGTCGCCGACTAAAAGACCCTCTGAGGCGGCCGCCAAGCTGGCTAAGTTCCGCCACGAGGGCCAGGGAGCGACGGAGCAAGATGGCGCCGGCCCCGCACCTACCGCGGAGGAGTCTCCTGCAAACGACACCGCTAAGATCCTCGAGGCCGTCTCCTCCTGCCAAACCGCCCTCACTACCAAGATAGAGGAGGTTAAGATGGACATCTCCCATATTCGGCATGACCTGCAGAAGCTGAGGGACAGGGTGTCCGAGGCCGAACGAAGAGTGGAACACGTGGAGACGGACATCCCTCCTTTACAACACTCGGTCGAACGTTTGCAGCACCAACTTAGTGTCGTCCTTCACAAGCAGGACGACATGGAAAATAGGCTTCGACGCTGCAATCTTCGTTTCGTGGGCCTCCCGGAACGATCGGAGGGCTCCGACCCTCCCACCTACCTGGAAAACCTCCTCGTTAAAACCTTCGGCAGGGAATCTTTCTCCTCCACGTTCGTGATCGAACGAGCGCATCGTCTGGCGGCCCGTCCGCCTCCAGCCGGCGCACCCCCGCGGACTTTCATTGCCAAGCTACTTAACTACAGAGACCGGGATACGGTGCTTCGCCTCACCCGCGAACGTGGAAATATCCCGGTTGACAATGTTACGGTGGCAGTGTTCCCAGATTTTTCGGCGGAGGTCCAACGAAAACGAGCACAATTCACGGAGGTCAAGCGCCAGCTGCGAGTTCGCCATTTGCCATATGCAATGTTGTTTCCAGCTCGACTCCGGGTGACCCGTGAGGGCAAGACCTATTTCTTTGAAGATCCTGCTGCGGCCTCGTCATGGTTGGAACGGGATGCGGTGCAAGGCCCTGCTTGACAGCTGACCACTACAGCCCCCGAGTAGTGCCTACCTATCCACCTTGGCTACCGTGAGTGATCCCTGCCCTCTCCTGTTCCCTCTACTATACCCCCCCTCTTTTTTTCTCTTTTGACCCTATGGATTGCCTCCATTTTTGCTGCTATCACCCCCTGCATGGGAGAACGCTGTGCTGATTGCCCTCTGCGGTGACCGCCGCTGGACTCTCTCTGTGCCCTGAATTCACAGGTTCTGCCTCCCCTCCTTTGTCAGACTCCCGTGCACCCTTCATTGTTTTCTCTGAGATGAACACCGGTGTGATGGCGCAGATCGTGAGGGGGGCCATGTTCTGGGACGTGCCACCCCTGCCCCTGTCTCGCTCCATTTTTTCACTCTCCCCTCTCTCCCTTCCCTCCCTATTTTTACTGATGCACACGGAGGTAACCATGTACTGCTTGAACTCCTTGTCTCCCCTATTGGGCCCATTTTTTCCACATGCCTGGGTTCCCCCCCCCCCCCCCCCCTTTTTTTTTTTTTTTTCCTGTCAGCCCCACGCGTTATGCTTCTACCTGGTCTCTCAGACGACCTGCTGACTCTTGCTCTGGAACGTACACCCACTGCAACCTGCTGCACTGTCTGCTCTGCAGTTTGTTATAATTGCGCCCATGTTTGTGTTGTTTCCCTGGCCAGCAGTCACTACCGCGGCTGCGGCGAGTGACAGTTTTTTTGTTTTGCCCCGCTGGTCCAGAGTAGGCATTGTTATGACTGTTTTACTGGTTCTATGTGTTTTATATTGTGTTATTTACAGCTGTAACTTTATTGCAAATGTGTTCTTGTATTTGTTGCTGCCAGCCATGGAGGATCCGGAGGTTGCCCAGGCGCCCTGCATGCCCGAACTTTCTGGGCCGGGGGCCTACACTAGTTTAATCTGTGCCGACATGTTCCATGGCTGCGCTTAAATTTGTAACCTGGAATGTCAGGGGCCTTGGCGCTAAACCCAAGAGATTAGCCGTCCTTACTCACCTCAAACGCCTGAAAGTGGACATCTCGATCCTCGTCGAGACTCACCTTACAGGCCAGTCCCAAAGGGCGCTTAGAAAACCTTGGGTCGGCTGGATGTACAGCGCCCCTCACACTTCCCATTCCCGAGGTGTAGCCATTTTAATTGCTAAAACTGTGCAGTTCCAGTTACATGACCTATGCTCAGACCCTCACGGTAGATTCCTATTTTTACATGCCACTGTGAGCGGCCTGACGATGCTTATTATGGCGTTTTACATACCACCACCTTTCCAGTTTCAGGCCCTGCACGAAGGTCTTAATTTTATGACCAAATTCCCTACAGTTCCGGTAATCTGGATAGGTGATTTCAACATGACCATCAACCCCGGTCTCGACCGACTTGGCGCACCTGACCGCACGTCTTCCCCCCCTCATACCACTAGATTCGGCAGATTTGCAGCTGAACTGGCCATGACAGACTCCTGGAGACATAAGCATCCAACAACACAGGCCTTTTCTTGCTTCACCCCCGCCCGCCGAGCTATGTCTCGTATAGACATGGCCCTGCTCTCTCCCTCCCTGCTTCCCGAATTATTGGAGGTCGGCTTTGACGCCAGGGTGCTGTCGGACCATTCCCCATACTGGTTGACGCTGAGACTGCCTGCGACTGTCCCCCCCCGTGTGTGGAGACTGAACCCCTTCTGGCTTACGGTTATCCCAGATCTGGAGGACCTACAGAGGGAACTAGTTTTTTTTCTCCGCTCAAACGCGGGATCTGCGTCCCCTGGGTCAATATGGGAATCATTTAAGCTTCATGCTAGGCTGCTCCTGATCACCCGTATTAACAGGTACAAGGCTAATTCTGGACAGGCACTGACACAGGCTGAGGAGCGCCTACAATCCCTTGAGCAACTGTTTGTGACGGACCCTTCCCTGGAACATGCCACCCAGCTCCGCCTCCAGTCCCGACTGACTGATCACCTTCATTACGAGAAAGCGAAGCAGGGCCTTTTCTTTAGTAGACAGCGAGTGTTTGAACACGGCGAGCGGGCGGGCAAACTGCTAGCTTATATGGCCCGGCTTGACCATAGCCCTCCGGTGGTGGTTCAGCTCCGTGGCGCCGCCGACGACTTGATCTCTGACCCTGACCTGATTCTACGTGAGTTTAGAATGTTCTACTCCAATCTATATACCTCCACAACCAGACACACACACGCTGACCTCACCCAATTCCTTCACTCCATAGATTTCCCCTCTATCAGCCCGGAGCAGAGAACCCTCCTGGAAGCCCCCATCTCCCCTGACTGTATTGCCGAGGCACTTGCCTCCCTCCCATCCTCCAAGGCGCCTGGCTCGGACGGGCTGCCCCTGGAATTTTATTCTCATTTTCAAGACACGCTAATCCCAGAACTGCACACGTTATACACCCATATGTTCGACACAATGTCCCTTCCCGCCTCCATGGGGGAGGCCCTTGTTGTCCTCATACCCAAGCCCGGTAAGGACCCCTACTACCCAGAGTCGTACCGCCCGATTTCCCTCCTACAGCTGGATGTAAAAATCCTGGCTAAAATTCTGGCCCTGCGACTCAATAAAGTTGTCCTCAGCCTTATACATCCAGATCAAACGGGGTTCATGCCTAATAAAAATACTGCCTTCAATCTCCGCAGACTCTTTATGAATCTGCAGGCCACCCACGATAACATCGGTTCCCGGGTAGTCGTGAGTCTGGATGCCGCAAAGGCGTTTGACTCCGTTGAATGGAGTTACCTATGGGAATGCCTGACTAACTTTGGCTTTGGCCCTAATTTTATTAAGTGGATTCAGCTTTTATATAGCGCTCCCACTGCCCGGATCCAGGTTAATGGCAGGATCTCGGATCCTTTCCCTCTGTCTAGGGGTACTCGCCAGGGTTGCCCGTTGTCCCCCCTCCTGTATGCCCTCGCGGTTGAGCCGCTGGCCATTGCCATTCGTGCTCACCCGCAAATTAAGGGCCTGCGTTCGGGCCTTTTGACAGAAACCCTCAGTTTATACGCTGACGATATGTTATTATACCTCGAAGACTCGGGTCCCTCTTTGCAAGCAGCCCTGCGATTGATAGAGCAGTTTGGGGAATACTCTGGATTACGTATTAACTGGTCCAAGTCCCAGATCCTCCCTTTAGACTTGGGTGCCCCGTCCGCTGATCAGGCGGCAATGCCCTTGGTCAGGGCAAGTCAGGTGAAATATTTGGGAGTGCAATGTTCACGATTGCTGACTGACTACACCCTTTTAAATGTGGAACCCTTATTCACCCTGCTCAAGCAAAAAACCCAGATTTGGTCCCGTCTCCCCCTTGGGGTGATGGGCCGTGTAAACTTGGTCAAAATGATTCTCCTCCCCAAGCTGCTCTATGTGTTTTGGCATGCTCCCCTGCGCATCCCTCTCAGAACCTTCAAATCCTTGGAGGCCATCTTAAACACGTTTGTTTGGGGTTCGTCTCGACACAAGCTCTCATGGAGTGTTCTGAAATGTCCTACCCACCTGGGCGGCACCGCCCTACCAGACCTGCACTATTATTATCTGGCCGCTCAACTGTCCCATTTCTACTATTTCAATCAGACTGACAAAGATCGCTATGCCTCACTGGTATGCTCCCCACACTACACTCTGGTCGTACACCCGCTCCGTCTCCTTATGCGTGGCTCCGGGGGACCTTCCGTCCCGATGAGAGACATGTTGTCCCACCACTGTTTGATTTGGCAGCAGGCCACGTCCATTACTGGGGCCCCTAGGTTTCACTCCCACACCCCCCTTTGGGACAATCCCCTACTTCCCGAACTCTCTACGATCCCCGACCGCTCTGTGTGGCTAGCCGGGGGCGTTATCTTTCTGTCCCAGGTTATTACCAATGGCTCTGTCAGACCCTTCCAGGCCCTCAGAACTGACTTCAACCTCCCTAATAGAATGTTTTTTAGGTATCTTCAACTCCGCCATGCCCTTAGCTCTCAGTTTGGCTCCCATATCCCCAGGCTTGAAACACCTCCGATAGCAACAGCCGTGCTAGGTGATGACCCTAAGAAACTGATTTCTTTTTTTTACACCAACCTGCTCACGCCTGGGGCGACTGCCCGCGCCTACCGACTTAAGGCTAGATGGGAGGCCGACGTGGGGGTTATCGAAGACGCGGACTGGGAAACTGCACTTGACACCCCTAAGCTGGTCTCCCCGAAACTTTCTGACAGACTTACACACCTCTACATGCTACATAGGTCATACCTGACCCCTGGGCGGCTGTCCAAGTTTAGACCTGGCTATGATCCAGCATGTCCTAAATGTGGTGATCCTCAGGCCACGTTCTACCATCTCCTTTGGTCCTGTCCTGAGTTGCAGGTTTACTGGAAGCAAATTGTTGACTTCCTACATGACCAAATGGGCTCCCCTCTGACGCTATGCCCCCGCCAATGTTTGCTGGGGATTCTCCTCGTATCCGAGGAGACAAGGATCCCGACTGTTTTTCTACAGGAGACCCTATACCTAGCCAGACTGCAGATAGCCCGCACCTGGTTGCGCTCTGCGCCCCCCACCGCCCGACAATGGAAGGCGGCTGTCAATGCCACTCTCCCCTATAAAAAACTGCTGTATATGCATAGAGGCTGCCCGAGCAAGTTTGCCAAGCTGTGGGATAAATGGATGGGGGATTCAGATACATGTACCGACTAGTGTAGTCTGTGGTCTGTACGCCTCTTTACACCTATCCGGGTTCGGCCCGGCGAGTCCGGCTGTCACCGTGGTTGTAGTTGGGCTCCCCGCCCTCATAATAATGATTTCCTGCTCCTCTCTGCAAATTACTTTGAGTAGAATGTATTATGGCTCGGCATATGATTCCCAACCTCTGAGTTCCTCTTTTCCCCCCATATCTGAACACACTATATTGCCCCTTGTTTTTTTTATGTAACGTGCAATCTGTAAACAAAGAACCCCCCCCTCCTTGTGTTTTTCAGCCTGTGGTATTGTTAGCAGCTGTTTTATATCCGTATATTTGGTGTATGTTGCACCCCATATGTGTTACTGTTATCCTATGTATTTTGTATGCTCAATAAACGTTCTTTTTTTCAAAAAATAAAGAAATACAAACATAAGTATTTTATAGCATAGTAACAGAAAAATCAAAGCCCAGAATCTTCTCTGTTCTGAAAAATAACTCATAACTCAGTGTTCAAAGCAATCCATAAATGAGTTTGCAACTTTTGGCAATATTACAGTACTAGCTCTGCTTAGTCAATAGTTCTATGTATAACTAAGAAATACATTTCATACTCAGTGACATCAAGGAAGAAAGCATCCTACTCATGTATATTTATTATATTCTCTTACATGTGATCTTCACTTTAAATTACATTTATATCCTTGCCAGCAGCAGGAATAAAAGATTAATTACTCTATCTGGACAATTCATCATTTTTATCTTCAACATTTATAGCCATCAAGAACTTGATGTAACGGAAAAGTAAATTATTGTCCATGAAACAAAAACTAGAGACTACTGTGATTGTTTTTTCCCTTCCCTGACTTTATACAGCTCAGTGTAAAACATTGAACAGTCTCTCTAATTAAACCATAGGCATCCATTTCTGTAATATATTTTCCAACCTGGACAGCATAATAGCCATTTTTACTTTTCCAATATCTTTTCCTCCTTTCTGTCTCAACGGTCTCAGTCAAGCCCTGGACTCTGTGACTGAATGACTCCCTCATACAAGACCCAGTAATTTTAGGTAATATTAAAGAATTTATCCTCTAAGTTTGTTAATAATACAACACCATGAGTATTTTTTTTTAGAAACATAGGAAGCACATAATTGCATGGCACATGTCCACAGTGTTTTCCTAGATTATGACTTAAGGGTTAAGAAGAAGCAGTCTGATCAAGCAGGCTTTGTCCCATGTAGAGAAGGGAGGGATAACTCCCAAAGAGCTATATCAGTGAGACCCGGAATGGAAAGAAAGCATGAAAAATAATGAAGGGCAGGGCATGACAAGTGTGGAGAGGACTAAAATATTACAGCGCACACATGCAAAACTAACATTTACCTCCAGCAAGGCTTTTTAAAAACACCTAGACATTTTCAAAAAACATTATCAAAAAATATGGGGATTTTGTCACACCATATTGCTATATGGTGCTTAAGCTCACTTACTGCGAAAAAGTACCCCATGGCTAGTGGGTCCTACACTATCCATAGATTGGGAGATCCCAAATCCCCATATTTTTTGATAATGTTTTTTGAAAATGTCTATGTGTTTTTAAAAAGCCTTGCTGGCGGTAAATGTTAGTCTTGCATGTGTGCGCTGTAATATTTTTGTTCTGTTGTATGGTCTTATGGCAGCACCAGCTTTATGCATTTTTTTAGGGTGTGCCCCCCCCAAATATCTTGTGTGTCTATTGTATGGATTCTGACCAAATCCTTCTGGGTGGAGCACCCCACTTCCTCAGTAATTACCTCTCATTAGTGACCACCTGTGTCATGTTGGAGACCTCATGTTCTCCCATATAGAGGAGTATAGCTCCCATGGTTCAGAGAAGTAGGATCTCCCAAACTATGGATAGTGTAGGAACCACTAATCATGGGGTACTTTGTCGCAGTAAGTGGGCTTAAGCACCATATAGTAATATGGTGTGACCAAATCCCCATATTTTTTGATAATGTTTTGCATGTGTGCGCTGTAATATTTTTGTTCTGTTGTATGGTCTTATGGCAGCACCAGCTTTATGCATTTTCTTAGGGTGTGCCCCCCAAATATCTTGTTTGTCAAGTGTGGAGAGGAGAGACAACAAGAGGTTAATGGGAGAGGGAAGTAAAGGGGAGGAGGCAGGTAAAATGAACTAAGGGGGCGGAGTGATATAAAAGGAGGGGGTGGGGACTTCTGGGAGCAGTGGGGGAGAAACAGAAGAGAGGAGAAAGTTGTGACACAGGCTGCAGCAGCATGGCAGATATTGATTTAATCCTTACGTGCTTGCGGATGTCGGCAGTGACGAGGGGGCCTGAATGACTACAAGCCCAGGTAGCTGCCCTTATCCAGGATGAAGCGGGGGGGTCTGCTGGAGGAGGTGAGGTGACACCACATGCTAGGAGGTCCCATCTCTGGGGCACTTCTCTCCAGGTCCCTCCAGCAGAGCTCAGCGCCCCACTCAGAGCCCGTTAGCGGACCCTGTCAGCACCCCTGGCAAAACGAGCAGCTGAGGCCACCTGGGGACCGGGAAGAATCCTTGCCATCGGCGGAGCTCGGGGGTGGGGCTACGGGCGATAATGGCACCCGCGCCTCGTGTCCAGGACTGGGACCAGAGATAGAGCTATACCCCCTCTTCACAGAGCTTTGACAGGGGGGAGATTTGGCGGGGAGGAGCGGTGCCATGGCTGCAGGGCAACTACCAGACGCTGCTGGCAGTCTGGAGGCGTAAGGAAGATGGAGGGATGCAGGAACAGACAGAGGGAGATGGGCAGGGCCTAGCAGAGGAGCCATTCATACAGGCCTGCGCAGTGCAGCATCAGAGGGAAGGCACACAGAGAGGGGGCAAACGGCAGCAGGGATGGAATCCACGGCCTCCAGGCCTGCTTCGCCTTGGGGGGCTGGTCACACTGATGCTTCCAGCCATGGAGATATGGTCAGGAGGGGAGCTGTCAGGCTCGGAAGAAGAGGAGCGCCAGGTGATCGTGCCGCCAGGAGGAACCAGAGCTGCAGCTGTTGGGAGCAGGCCCAGTCAGCTATTATATCTGCTGTAGATGTGAATGATGCTTTGTGCAGTTTGTTAGGTATGGGGAGTGGGGGGCCCAGGAATGTAGAAGGGGTTACACCAGTGGCCACGGCGGGGGTGCCGCCTGGCCCGAGGGTGGTGGGCAGCATGCCATTGCTGCTGGGACACGGGAGCCACTGCAGGCGTTACTGGAGGGTTTTAGAGATTTGATCCAGCGTTTTGTGGGCAGCCACGTAGTGCCAGCACAGGTGGCACTGTGGGTTGGGGGACAAGCGGAGAAGATGGGGACTGGGGGGACCCCTGGGGTGGTGGGGGAGTCCGCGGTTATGCCAGAATCATGTGTACCAGTGAGTACCATGGTTGGAGAAAAAGCGGGGGAGCCCGTGGTGGGGGCAAGGGCAGACATAGTCAGGATAGCGGATGCGGAAAAATGTGAAATTTCTGTTTGCTACGAGGGGCCGTTGGGAGCCCATTTGAAACAAGAGGTTAGGGATAAGATCAGAAAAGGTGAGTATGTGGAAATCTTTTCACTGTTACCCCTGAAAAAGTTCAGTTTGGATAGGGTGAAACCGGATGATTCCAAAAAGGAGGATGAGGAAAAGAGAAGGTATTGGTTGATCCCCAGGACCTTCGTGAATTGGCTACAGGCGTTTGCCATCATGGCCAGCGTCATAGGTGAGAAAAACCCGGAACTTTGCTCTGCACTGTTTGTCTATATGGATGCCATAGGGGAGGCACATAGGGTGTATGGGGGGAATGTGTGGCTTCGTTATGATGAGCAGTTTATGCAAAGGAGGGCGGTTCTGCCAGCCCTTAGGTGGGATCATAAGGATATCAGCCTATGGATGCGTTTTCTGCCATTTGTCATCTGCCAGGGCTCCGAACCAGTTTTTTCAAGGAGGGGGGGGGGGGGGGGGGGCTGGGGGATCACCCACCTCTGGACTGCTGGCAGTTCAATGAGGGGTCCTGTAAGTTTGGAGGGTCCTGTTGTTTCAAACATGAATGCTCAGGATGTGGAGGGACTCACCCCTGTCCTGTTGATCCAAAAAAGGAAAACGGGCAGGGGAGTTTGCTCAGAAGAGGGACAACACTGGTGAAGGAGGTAAGGATGCAGCCTTTTCTAAATAGGTACCTGGATAGGGAAGCAGCGTGGATGTTGGCAGAGGGGTTTTTGGAGGATGCTAGGATACCATGCTCCCTGGCGGTGGTACCTCCTATGGCAAAGAATTTGCGGTCGGCACTGCAGAACCCTGGGGTGGTTTCCAAGAAATTGGCCAAGGAGTTGTCGTTAGGGCTCATGAGTAGGCCGTTTACAAAAAAGCCGCTGCAGTATTTGGTAGTGTCACCATTGGGAGTGGTGCCTAAGAAGGAACCGAATAATTTTCACCTTATTCACCACCTCTCGTTTCCAAAAAGGGGGATCTGTGAACGATGGTATAAATCCCGAAGATTGTACAGTGTCTTATATATCGTTCGATGTAGCCGTGGCATGGGTTAGGCACTATGGTCAGGGGGCTCTCATGGCCAAATCGGACATTGAGTCGGCATTCCATTTGCAATCAGTACACCTAGACAATTTTTAGTTGTTGTATTGCTTTTGGCAGGAGGAATTTTTTACGTCGATCAGTGTTTGACCATGGGGTGCTCTATTTCCTGCACCAAGTTTGAATTGTTCAGCTCATTCCTAGAATGGGTGATATGGGATGTGTCAGGTTTAGATTTGGTGATACACCACCTGGACGTCTTCCTATGCGTGGGTCTGCATTTGTCCAATGTATGTACTATGCTCTTGGTGATGCTTCAGCACATTGCCGGTAAGTTTGGGGCTCCATTAGCAGCAGATAAGGCGGAGGGCCCAACGACAGAATTGAGTTTCCTGGGCATCGTGTTTCAATACCAGAGCTATCGAGTGTAGGTCGCCGGCGGACAAGGTTGAAGGGCTCCAGATGCACATCAGGGAGATGATGGAGAAAAGGAAAGTGCAGCTCAGATGGTTGCAATCCTTGTTGGGTAAGTTGAATTTTGCGTGTCGCATTATTCTGATGGGTAGGGTTTTTTGCCGACCGTTGTCAGCAGCTACAGTGGGGATACAGTCTCCAACCCATTTCATCAGATTTACCAGGGAACACAAGGAGGACTTAAAAGGTTGGCACCTGTTCCTGGAAACGTAGAATGGTTGATCGGTTTGGATGGAGGCGACGGTAAGTAATTTCAATCTAGAATTGGTTACGGACGCGGCGGGATCTACGAGTTACGGGGCTTTCTTCCAAGGACAATGGAGCTCAAAGGCTTGGCTGGAATTTTGGGTGAAGGCATGATTTACTCGTAACCTTGTACTGTTGGAATTGTTCCCAGTGGTACTGGCTATGGAGTTGTGGGGTACAGCATGGCAGAACTTAAAGATCAGGTTAAACTGTGACAACAAGGAGGTGGTGCAAGTCGTCAATTGGTTATCCGCATCATCACAGCTGGTAATTCGATTGCTGCGCCACCTTGTGTTGCGTTGTTTACAGTTAAATGTTTTTCTATATGCTGTTCGTATCCCGTGCATTGACAACATGCTGGCTGACTACTTGTCTCGATTTCAGTGGGACAGGTTCAGGGAGCTGGCTCCAGCTACAGGAAAGGAGGGGATTTCTTGCGGCTTTGGGTGATGGCCTTGGAGTCGCCGTGGGATGGATCAAGAGGTCTGTAAGTGGGTCAACCTGGGCAGTGTATACTAAGGTATGGACTGAGTGGTTAGCTTGTACACGGCTGGCAGGAGCCTAGCTGGGAGGGCACGAGTTAAGGTTGCTGGTGGTGTATTTCGTTTTACAACACATGGAAGGAGGGGGGTCAGTTTCCACATTTGAGCGAAACCTGGTGGGTTTGGCCTTTTTATTTAAGCTTCGGGGCCTGACGGATTTCACTAAGGACTTCTGGGTGAAATGAGCGCTGAAAGAATACAGGAAGGGTCACTCTAAAAAAACATACGAGGAGGCCGGTGTCATTTTCCATTTGTATGAAATTGGGTGGGGTGTGCTTGTCTGGTTATGAAGTAATTTTGTTTAGGGCAGCTTTTTCTATTGCATATTTTGAAGCATTTCGTGTGGGGGAGTTAGTGAGCCCGGCAAAATGGGAAAAAGGGGGTTTGCTGGTACAGGATGTGGAGGTCAAGGTTGATAGGGTGGTGTTGAGGTTGCGCAGGTCTAAGACAGACCAGAGAGGAAAAGGGGTAGATGTGCAGCTGTTTACGTTGCCTGGTTCACAAGTTTGCCCGGTCAGGGTAGTTGAGGAATTTCTAAAAATTAGACCGGTTGGAGAGGGGCTGTTGTTCGTGCATGGGAATGGGACCTTTTTATCTAGGTTTCAGTTCATTGCAGTGTTCTGCAAATGCCTTAGGACAGCGGGGCTGGATTGTAGACAATTCGCCTCACACTCCTTCCGCATTGAGGTGGCTACAGTGGCCACCAGGTGTAGGTTGGATGAGGCAGCAGTCAAGAGGTTTGGGAGGTGGGAATCCAGGAGGTTCTGGTTTTATGTGCGTCCTCAATTGGTAAATGATGACGTTTAAAAAAATAAACAATTTATGAAGCAAAGGCAAAAATTTCTTTAGAGGGGATGTGTGTGTGGGCGGCCTGTAGATTTTAATCTGTATTGTGTTATGTCATTTCAGATGGAGGTCAACCACGCCTCGTCTGGATCTTGGGGCATTCTTATTTTTTTTGGGGGCCAGGAGGGGGGATGCTAGACCAGAGGGCAGGCAACTAGGGATTTTGCAGAAGGAGGCATGCATTAGATGGATAGGCATTCCAGGAATGGGATGGAGCAGAGTAGTGCCTGAAGTCGAAAAATACGTTTGGCTTGATAGGCCACCAGATGTGTTTGTATTACATGTGGGGGGAATGACTTGGGGGTCTGATCCACCAGGGAGCTGGTTTCTGATGTGAAGTCCAATTTTTTGGCACTCCGAGTGGCTTTCCCGGGGGTGATAGTGGTGTGGTCAGACATAGTAGCGAGGACCTCATGGCGCTTGGCGAAATCTGTATTTTAGGATCAATAAGGCACGAATTAAGGTGAACAAGGCGGTGGGTAAATTTGTTGTTAGAAATAGGGGATTGGTAGTGAGACACATGGAGTTGGAGAGTGACGTGGGGATGTACCTAAGAGGAGACGGAGTGCAACTTTCGGCTGTGGGAATCAATTTATGGGCACTAGGTCTTCAGGATGGTATTGAGAGGGCCTTGCAGGTGTGGGGGGGCCCTTAAGGCTAAGGGGTCATCCTTGTGGGCTGTGGCGGCATCTTTGGTCTCTGATGGTGGTAAAAAACAGATGTGATGGAAGTAGTGGGGGGCGCATTCAGTGGTATGGGCCCCTCTGGTGTGTTTCGAGTGGAAGGGTAGGCTGGAATACGGAAATGGTTGCACTGCGGGAAGGGGGTTGTCTCTGAGCTGATAATACGGCTGGAGGCCTGGTATGGTAAAAGTTTAAAGTGGGAAATGTGAAGTTCGGACTGCCATCAAAACCAAAAGATTGGGAGTTAAAATGGTCGTTAAAAGGTTGTACATATTTATACATATGTTGATTAAAAAAGTTATTTAATATTGGATTTAATCGTTTATTAATAAAAGGCTGCTATGGCCAGTTATACTCCAAACTCTTGTGTGGTCTATTTCTTTAAAAAAGTGTGGAGAAAAAGGGGTTTAAATGGTAAAAGGGGGTTATTGGGATAGTTAGGGATATCTGGCTTACACTGTGGGGGGAAATCAGAAGAGAGGAGAACGTTGCCCACCCACCCTCCCTGTTGTTTGTGTGTGTCTTCTCTATGTGTTTTCTTTTCTTTCAGGTTCAATGGATCTGGGTCGTCATTGCAGTTATGTAACGGCGGTATCTTTGGTCTCTGATGGTGGTAAAAAACAGATGTGATGGAAGAGGTGGGGGGCTCATTCGGTGGTATGGGCCCCTCTGGTGTGTTTCCAGCAGAAGGGTAGGCTGGTATACGGAAATGGTTTCACTGCGGGAAGAGGGTTGTCTCTGAGCTCATAATATGGCTGGAGGCCTAGTATGGTAAAATATGGTCCTGCAGTGTACTGGTGGAAAGTTTAAAGTGGAAAATGTGAAGTTCGGAGTGCCATCAAAGACCAAAAGATTGGGAGTTTAAATGGTTGTTAAAAGGTTGTACATATTTATACATATGTTGATTAAAAAAGTTATTTAATATTGGATTTAATAGTTTATTAATAGAAGGCTGCTATGGCCAGTTATACTCCAAATTCCTGTGTGGTCTATTTCTTTATAAAAGTGGGGAGAAAAAGGGGTTTAAAAAGGTAAAAGGGGGTTATTGGGAGAGTTGGAGATATCTGGCTTACACTGGTCATGTTATCCACTGAGTGACACAGTAGCATATACTATGCACAGTGCCTTGAAAAAGTATTTATACCCCTTGAAATTTTCCAAATTTTGTCATGTTACAACCAAAAACGTAAATGTATTTTATTGCGATAGACCAACACAAAGTGGCACATAATTGTAAAATGGAAGGAAAATGATAAATGGTTTTTAAAATTAGTTACAAATAAACATGTGAAAAGTGTGGCATGCAATTGTATTCAGCGCCCTTTACTTTGATACCCCTAAGTAAAATCTAGTGGAACCAATTGCCTTCAGAAGTCACCTAATTAGTAAATAGAGTCCACCTGTGTGTAATTTAATCTCTGTATAAATACAGCTGTTCTGTGAAGCCCTCCGACAAAGCCAAGGTCGGGGCCACAAGCAGACAGGAATAGTCGGGAACACGCCAAAAGGTCAGGATCACACGCAAACAGGGGTAGTCAAGGACACGCCAAAGTCGGTAACGGAAAACAGTAGGGGAGCACACGGCAGGTAACAGGAAGCTAACACACAAAGGTGTCATGGTTATGCAGTGATCTTCCTGTTTGCTTACCTCCCCTCATGTGTTCAGACTAGAGGCCAGCCACTTCCACCTGGTGGTTTTTATAACCTCTCCTCTAAGCATGGCTCCACCCCAGGCCCTATCAGGGAACCTTTATTAACCTGTGCACTGCAAGCCAACAGTGCTGATCAACCATTGTGTATTCCTTTGTGTGTTCAGCTTCCTGTTTCCTGCCGTGTGCTCTTCTGTTGTTCCGTTACCGACTTTGGCGTGTCTTTGACTATCCCTGTTTGACTGTGATCCTGACCTTTTGGCGTGTCCCTGTCTATTTCTGTCTGCTTGTGGCCCCGACCTTGGCTTTGTCCCTCACCATCCCTATCCTCCTGTTGCCTTCTGTGGGTGTGAGCTGGGGGTCGCGACCTGGAGCCAGTTGCAGCCAAGTCCATCCTCACCACTCGAGGCTCTGGTGAACACCTGCTGGCTCTTAGACTCCGCGCCCCAGGGAATCTTACACTCTAACCTCGGTGGGGCCTGTCTCCCCTCCACAGCAGTCAGCCATAGGGTCCACAACCTTGCGGTGCACTCCTGATCCCTATGGTGTGCATCTGTCACCTCGCCTCAAGGTGACCTGACAGTTTGATCAGCCATGGACCCGGCTGACGTGCCGCTTCCTGCAGTTGATCCATTGCAGAGCTTAGTTCGCAGACTTGAGACCCAAGAATCACATCAGACCCAGGTAATGCGATTCCTTCAAGATCTGGCTTCCCGCTTCGAGCAGCTACAGGCTTCCTTGGGAACCCCGAACCTGCAGCCTCAAGTACAGTCAGCAGCTGCACCTATTGCACCAGTCGCATCCACGCATGCATTATTACTGCCAGCTCCATCCCGTTTCCTTGGGGACTCCAAGGCTTGCAGGGGGTTCCATAGCCAGTGCACAATTCATTTTGAACTTCAGCCCCAAAACTTCCTGTCCGATTGGGCAAAAGTAGCATATATCATATCCCTCCTGTCCGGCGAGGCGCTACCTTGGGCTGCCCCTCTGTGGGAACTGAATGATCCAGTGGTTTCTAGCCTGTCTGATTTCTTGAAACTTTTTTGGAATATCTTCGAGGAACCAGGTCGTGTCTCCTCAGCGGCTAGCGCTCTTTTACCTCTCCGTCAACAGTCCGCGTCTGTGGGACAGTATGCTCTTCAGTTCCGTATCCTCACAGCTGAATTGAGCTGGAATATGAGGCCCTAGTTGCAACCTTTTTACATGGCCTCTCTGATAGAGTGAAGGATGAATGAGCAGGAACATCCCTTCCTGCTGATCTGAACAGTGTCATCACCTTGTGTAACCAGATCGATATTCACTTTCAGGAGAGGGCCCTGGAAAAAAGACGCCAGCACTCCCCGTTCTTTAGGCAGCCTGAGCCCCCAGTCCCTTCTCTTCGATCCGAGGAGCACCCCCTGCCTACCGAGGAACCTATGCAGTTGGGCTGGACCAAGTTATCTCCCGAAGAACGTGCTAGGCGCAGAACTCTGGGCCTATGCCTCTATTGTGGGTCCAAAGGTCATTTCCGTGACACTTGTTCTCTTCATATGGAAAAACGCTCAGGGCTAATACATCTGGAAGGTGGAGTATTAGACCCTGAAATATCACCTTCACCTTCTCGTCTTCTCCTTTCTGTGTTGCTTCATGTCGGTGCTTCCTCTCGTTCAGTCTCAGCACATCTGGATTCTGGAGCCGCTGCCAATTTCATGGATTGGGAAACTGCATCCTCCATGAGACTTACCCTTTTGCCCCTTACAACACTATTGGTGGTCTTGGCGATTGATGGCACGGTTCTCCCAGGGGGCCCTATCCGCTTTCAGACTCTTCCTGTTAAGATGTCAGTAGGGACACTCCACCAGGAGTGGATATCCTTCCTTGTTTTACCTAAGGCTTCATCTCCTATCATATTAGGTCTTCCTTGGTTACGGCTCCATTCTCCACACATTGACTGGTCTGCTGGACAGATCCTGGCTTGGGGTTCCTCCTGTTCCTCTTCCTGCCTACTAAAGAGTACCCCAAAGGAGAAACTTCCTGTTACCACCATCCCAGTATCTTCTGCTCTTCCCGCTGTATATAGCGATCTCTGGGATGCGTCCTGCAATAGTCGGACTGATGCACTCTCTAGGTCATGTGGTACTCTGGATGAGGGGTCAACCTATGAACCTGAGTCGATCATTCACTTCAGTTCACATAACCATTTACCTTTGCCTGTCCCTAATCTCCCTTGGACGCACAGCTAGGCTAACTTGTCTGCAAGTTCCACAGTTGCTATGCCCTGTGATACGATTGAGATGGTCGCTACACCTGACAATACTATTCAGTCGACCTCTGCACCAGTTATACCAATCCAGCCCATGCCTAATGAGCTTCCTGCTTCTTGTTCAGCACCTTCGGTGACCTGGCCTCACCCTACTGCTACTATGTCCGTTCAAACCCATTTTAGAGGCTCAATCCATCCTTTGGATAGAATACCTCATTCGGCCAGGAGGGGTTTTCAATCTTTTTCTCAGGGTTCTCTGCATTCTGTTGGTGTTGCAGCTATCCAGCTTGACTCTTGTGACGTGTCACCTTCTAACCAACCTGACCTCAGGGATCCACTGACCTCTGCCCAGTCTGGTGGTCCTGTTATGGATGCCCAGCTCATCTTTAAGGGTGTGGGGGACCCTGCTCAAACTCCTGATCTTCTCATGCCCTTACCCATTCCTAAAAAGCCTTTAGTCCTCAAGTCCTCTCATCCTCTCCCTACCTCGGTTTCGGTCTCTGAGGATAATCTAAAATATGAGGTTAGTCAAGTTTTGGATTCCCGGCTCCGTAAAGGCATTCTTCAGTACCTCGTACTTTGGAAAGGGTTGGGTCCTGAGGAGAGGTCTTGGATCACTGCATCTGAGGTCTTTGCTCCTCGTCTGTTGAGGAGGTTCCATCTGGAGTTTCCCTTTAAGCCTGGACCCAGGCGGGGGAGGGGGAGGCCTCGTAAGAGGGAGGGTACTGTCATGGTTATGCAATGATCTTTCTGTTTGCTTACCTCCCCTCATGTGTTCAGACTAGAGGCCAGCCACTTCCACCTGGTGGTTTTTATAACCTCTCCTCTAAACATGGCTCCACCCCAGGCCCTATCAGGGAACCTTTATTAACCTGTGCACTGCAAGCCAACAGTGCTGATCAACCATTGTGTATTCCTTTGTGTGTTCAGCTTCCTGTTTCCTGCCGTGTGCTCTTCTGTTGCTCCGTTACCGACTTTAGCGTGTCTTTGACTATCCCTGTTTGCCTGTGATCCTGACCTTTTGGCGTGTCCCTGTCTATTTCTGTCTGCTTGTGGCCCCGACCTTGGCTTTGTCCCTCACCATCCCTATCCTCCTGTTGCCTACTGTGTGTGTGAGCTGGGGGACCCTGCGGGTCGCGACCTGGAGCCAGTTGCAGCCAAGTCCATCCTCACCACTCGAGGCTCTGGTGAACACCTGCTGGCTCTTAGACTCCGCGCCCCAGGGAATCTTACGCTCTAACCTCGGTGGGGCCTGTCTCCCCTCCGCAGCAGCCAGCCGTAGGGTCCACAACCTTGCGGTGCACTCCTGATCCCTATGGTGTGCATCTGTCACCTCGCCTCAAGGTGACCTGACAAAAGGTTGATCAGCAGGATTGGCTAGCAGTGCACAGGTTAATATAGAGTTGTCTGATAGGAGCTAGGGTGGAGCCATGCCAGAGGATGGATTATAAAAGCAGTCAGGTGAGGGCTGGCTGGTCTCTAGAAATGAACACATGGAGACAGGTAAGCAGACGAACTCTATTGCATAACCATGACAGTACCCCCCTCTTATGAGGCCTCCCCCTTCCCTGCCTGGGACCAGGTTTAGAGGGGAACTTCAAATGAAACTTCCTCAACGGACGAGGTGCAAAGACCTCGGAAGCCGAAATCCACGACCTCTCCTCAGGACCAAAACCTTTCCAGTGCACGAGGTACTGGAGAATGCCTCTACAGAGTCTGGAATCCAAAATTTGGCTAACCTCGTACTCCTGATCATCCTCAGAGACCCGTGCTACGGTAGAGAGAGGACGAGAGAACTTATTGAGGACTAAAGGCTTCAGAAGGGCAACATGAAAGGAGTTAGAGATTTTGAGGCTTTTGGGAATCTGGAGCTTGAAACAAACCGGATTCAGTTTAGAAATTATGGTGTATGGACTAATGAATCTTGGGGCAAATTTCAGAGAAGGAACCCGGAGTTTGATGTTCCTGGTGGAGAGCCAGACTTTGTCTCCTGGCTGAAGAGAAGGTGGCTTACGCCTGCGACAGTCAGCAAAACTCTTGAATTTGTTGGCAGCTTTCTGGAGGGAATCATGAACGTCAGCCCATATGGAATTGAATGATTCCTGAACAGTAGCCAAAGCTGGAATGTCAGAAGAACAAGTCATAGATAGAGGAAGCTGAAGATGTCTTCCATAAACAGTGACAAAGGGTGTTTTCTGAGAACTGACGTTGACATGATTATTGTGGGAGAACTCAGCCCACGGTAATAGTGATGCCCAATCGTCATGATGGGCAGAGACCAAGGTACGGAGAAAGACCTCCAACTCCTGATTAACTCTCTCAGTCTGGCCATTGGATTGGGGATGATAAGAAGAGGTAAAATCCAAGGTAATGTCGAGGGATTTGCAAAAGGCTCTCCAAAAACGAGAAGTAAACTGCACACCCCTGTCCGAAACGACATGAGAAGGAACACCATAAAGGCGGAAAATCTCTCGTACAAAAATGGGAACCAAGGCAGGGGCAGAAGAGAGACCAGGAAGTGGAACAAAATGAGCCATCTTGGAGAACCGATCGATTACTACCCAAATGGCCATATTATTCTCCGACAGTGGAAGATCAGTGATAAAATCCATGGCGATATGAGACCAGGGCTCCTTAGGAATGGGCAAGGGCATGAGAAGACCAGCAGGGGCTTGAGTGGAAGATTTGGACTGAGCACAGACGTGACAAGCCTTAACATAGTCTTTAACATCCGAGCGGAGATTAGGCCACCAGTAGTGACGACTGGTGAGCAGGAAGGATCGGAGGAACCCAGCATGACCTGCCACCTTGGAATCATGTCCCCAACGAAGGATCTTAGTTCTTAGCTCTGTGGGAACAAAGGTCTTGCCAGGAGGAATTTTTTATTCCAGGGTGGTAGAATGGGCAACAATGCATGAGGTAGGAATGATCGGCTCAGGATCAGGGTTGGACTCCTCGTCCAAAGTGTCAAATGACCTAGAGAGCGCATCAGCTTGACCGTTGCAGGAACCAGGTTTGTACGTAATCGTGAATTTAAAACGGGAAAAGAAGAGACTCCACCTGGCCTGTCTGGGGTTCAGACGTTTAGCATTCTGTAGGTACTGTAGATTCTTATGATCAGAAAAGATCATTATGGAGTGAGGGGAACCTTCCAAGAGATGACGCCACTCCTCCAACGCCAATTTAATTGCGAGAAGTTCCCGATCACCAATGGCATAATTTCTCTCTGCCTGAGAATTTTTTTTGGAGAAGAACGCACATGGTTGACGTTTCTTCTCAAAGTCCTGAAGAAGCACAGCTCCCACCCCCATCGAAGAAGCGTCTACTTCAATAAAAAATGGGTCCTCAGGATCATTTCTCCATCTTGGCATAGAGATTGTTCTCTCTAAGGCGCTGAAGTACGGTGCGTACATGGTTTCTGTGAGCAGGCAGATTTTCGGAAAATATGAGAATATCATCCAGATAGATGACAACAAACTGGTACAGTAGATCCCTGAATATTTAATTGACAAAGTTCTGGAACACAGCTGGAGCATTACACAAACCAAAAGGCATAACCAGGTATTCGTAATGCCCGTCCCTAGTGTTAAACGCGGTCTTCCATTCGTCACCTTCCCGTATTCGAATGAGATTGTATGCACCTCTGAGATCCAACTTAGTGAAAATGGAAGCCCCCTTCAACCTGTCAAATAGCTCAGATATTAGCGGTAAGGGGTATCGTTTTTTAATAGTCACAGCGTTTAAACCTCTATAGTCGATGCAGGGTCTGAGGGTACCATCCTTTTTGGCAACGAAAAAGAACCCGGCTCCTGCAGGCGATGAGGATTTCCGGATGAAACCTCTCTCCAGATTCTCGGCGACATACTCAGACATGGCCTGGGTCTCTGAAATGGACAAAAGGTAGGTACGACCCCTGGGCAGGGTTGCTCCAGGGACAAGGTCAATAGCACAGTCAAAAGATCTGTGGGGAGGAAACACCTCAGCAGACTTCTTGCAGAACACATCCCAGAAATCGCTGTATGCCGCGGGAAGATCAGACGATACAGATGTGGTAGCAATGGGAAGTTTCCTCTTGGGGGTCACCTTGGGAAGACAGGATGAGAAACACGAAGGACCCCAAGCCAGGATCTGCCCAGAGACCCAGTCCACATGTGGCGAGTGGAGCTGTAGCCAAGGAAGGCCCAATACAATGGGGGTAGAGGCCTTGGATAGAATGAGGAAGGAGATTCACTCCCGGTGGAGTATCCCTACCGACATCCTAATAGGTAGCGTCTGGAAATGGATAGGGCCCCCTGGAAGCACAGTGCCATCAATTGCGAAACTACCAGTGGAGTAGCGAGGGGAGAAAGGGTAAGCTTCATAGAAGAAGCAGTTCTCCAGTCCATAAAATTGCGGGCAGCCCCGGAAGCAAACATATGCTAGGACCGATTGGGGAGAAGTGCCTACATGGAGGTACACCGGAAGAATAAGACGAGAAGGTGATGTTTCTGGGTCCAATACTCCACCTTCCAAATGTATTAGACCCAAGCGTTTCCCGGACGAAGCGAGCAGGAGTCACGAAAATGACCCCTGACCTCTCCTGGAAACGAATGTCAATCTGATTGCATAAGGAAATTACATCGTCCAGACCGGCGGGGATAGCTCTTCCTGCTGATTTGTCCTTCACTCAGTCAGAGAGGCCATTTAAAAAGGTTGCGACCAGGGCCTCATTGTTCCAGCTCAATTCCGCTGTAAGGATACGGAACTGAAGTGCATATTGTCCCACCGAACAAGATTCTTGGCGAAGGCGTAAAAGGGCACTAGCCACCGAAGAAACCCGAGCTGGCTCCTCGAAGATATTATGAAAGAGCTTCAAGAAGTTGGACAGGCTGGAAACCACTGGATCATTTTTCTCCCACAGGAGAGCAGCCCAGGCTAAAGCTTCACCGGAGAGGAGGGAAATTATATAGGCTACCTTTGCCCGATCAGACAGAAAGTTTTGAGGCTGGAGCTCAAAATGAATGGTGCATTGGCTGAGGAAGCCCCTGCAGGCCTTGGAGTCCCCAGAGAAACGGGACGGAGCTGGCAGTATTAATGAATGCGTGGATGCCACTGGTGCGATAGGTGCAGTCGCAGACCGTACTTGAGGCTGCAGGTTCGGGGTCCCCAAGTAAGCCTGTAGCTGCTCGAAGCGGGAAGCCAGATCTTGAGGGAATCGCATCACCTGAGTCTGATTAAATTCCTGGGTTTCAAGTCTCCGAACTATGCCCTGCAAAGGATCGACTGCAGGAAGCGGCACGTCAGCCGGGTCCATGGCTGATCAAACTGTCAGGTCACCTAGAGCCCAGGTGACAGATGCACACCGTAGGGATTAGGAGTGCACCACAAGGTTGTGGACCCTACGGCTGACTGCTGCGGACGGGGTCAAGGTGATAGGAAGGCAGGGCCGCCAGAACACCAAGATGGATCCCACCGGGGTTAGAGCGTAAGATTCCCTGAGGCACGGAGTCTAAGAGCCAGCAGGTGTTCACCAGAGCCTCAAGTGGTGAGGATGGACTTGGCTGCAACTGGCTCCAGGTCGCGACCCCCAGGGTCCCCCAGCTCACACCCACAGTAGGCAACAGGAGGATAGGGATGGTGAGGGACAAAGCCAAGGTCGGGGCCACAAGCAGACATGAATAGTCGGGAACACGCCAAAAGGTCAGGATCACAGGCAAACAGGGGTAGTCAAGGGCACGCCAAAGTTGGTAACGGAAAACAGTAGAAGAGCACACGGCAGGTAACAGGAAGCTAACACACAAAGGTTGATCAGCAGGATTGGCTAGCAGTGCACAGGTTAATATAGAGTTGTCTGATAGGAGCTAGGGTGGAGCCATGCCAGAGGATGGATTATAAAAGCAGTCAGGTGAGGGCCGGCTGGTCTCTAGAAATAAACACATGGAGACAGGTAAGCAGACGAACTCTATTGCATAACCATGACAACAGGTCAGGGATAACCGTCCACCTAAACTGGCATGCCAGGCAAAGAGAGCATTAATCTAAGAAGCAGCCAAAAGGCCCATGGTAACACTGGAGGACAACTATTAGTCATGCACTCCACAAATTTGGCCTTTATGGAAGAGTGGCAAGAAGAAAGCCATTGTTGAAATAAAGCCATAAGAAGTCCCGTTTGCAGTTTGCAAGAAGCCATGTGGGGGACACAGCAACCATGTGGAACAAGGTGCTCTGGTCAGATGAGACCAAAATTGAAATTTTTGGCTTAAAAGGAAAACGATATGGGTGGCAGAAAACTATCACTGCACGTCACCCTGAACATACCATCCCCACCGTGAAACATGGTGGTGGCAGCATCCTGTTGTGTTGTTTTCTTCAGCAGGGACAGAGAAGCTGGTCAGAGTTAATGGGAGTTGATGGGAAGATGTATGCAGCCAAATACAGGGCAATCTTAGAAGAAAACCTGTTAGAGTCTGCAAAAGACTTGACCGGGGCGAAGGTTCACCTTCCAGCAGGACAATGACCATAAACATACAGCCAGAGCTACAATGGAATGGTTTGGATCAAATCATATTCATGTGTTAGAATGGTCCAGTCAAAGTCCAGACCTAAATCCAATTGAGAATCTGTGGCAAGACTTGAAAATTGCTGTTCACAGATGCTCTCCATCCAATCTGACAGAGCTTGAGCTATTTTGAAAGAAGAATGAGCAAAAATATCACTCTCTAGCAGGGGCGGACTGACCATTAGGTCATTTGGGCGCCGACCGAGGGCCCGTGGCCAGTAGGGGGCCCGTGAGAAGCTCATAGCCCTGAGTCTCTTATCGGTGCTGTGGCTGTGTGTAAATGCAAGAGAGAGAATCGCTCGCTATTCTCCAATTGGGGGAGGAGGCTTCCGCCTTCAATCCACACCCCTCGTCTCTCATTGGCTCCAGAGAAGCTGAATTTGTGGCGCCAAATTTGAGTCCTGAGCAGGAGAGGAACTAGCTGGAGGAAGCATCGGAAATGTCAGCGCTGACAACTAGAGCACATAGGACACTGAGCTGACGGAGTGAGTGAGTGAGGGAGGGGGAGAGCACCCCCCTAGGAGCCTGGACATTGTCACTGCTCATATAAGACACCCCTCAAGTCAATGGACAAAGGAGAAACTCGATCTCTTCCATGCTTGTGTGTGTCAGGCAGCACCTGAGCCTCCTCCCCCCCCCCCCCTTCCCGGGGGAGAACAGAGCAAGCAGGACAACACAGTAGCGATCATTGCTACCCATAAAGTAGTCACCGGAGCTCAAGGCAAGATAACAGGACGGATGGCAGACTGCATTCTTCTGTAGGGATGAGCTTCGTGTTCGAGTCGAACGCATGTTCGACTCGAACATCGGTCGTTCGTGCGTTCGCCGAATTCCGAACGTTTGGGCCGTTCGCGGCAAAATTTGTGTGGCCCACAATGCACTGCGATGGCGCAATGCATTGCTGTCTCACGATTGGCCAAGCATGCACTGTGACCCCGCATGCTTGGCCAATCGCAGCGCCAGTAGCGGGAAGAGCAATGGTTGGTCACAGGCATCCTGCCTGTGGCCAATCATAGCTCAGACAGTGTAGTGCACGCCCCACACTATATAAAGCTGCCTTTCAGGCGGCCTCGTGTAGTGTTTGTTAGCATCTGAAGCAGTGGGTGTTCTGTGTACCTTCAACACAGTTACACACCAATCGTTTTTGGCTGATTTACTATTTTGCTCTTGTGTAGTGGTTACTGTCTGTGCCCTGACCGCAGTATACACCACTATATTCACCTCACCTATATAGCTAGTGATCTAGCTTTAATAATAGAGCTTGCAGTCAGTAGTGTTAGTGCGTGCTGTCTGCGTGCTCTGTACCCAGTACATACCACTATATACACCTACATAGCTGTTCTCTATTTGAGCCTGATTGTCATTTGCTGGAGTTATTGGAAGTTGTGTGTGCCTCCAGCACAGCACAGTATACAGCTGTATATGCCCCTTTAACTCTGCTGTTTTCTTGTTATTGTCTGCGTGCCCTGACCGCAGTATACACCGTGATATTCACCTCACCTATATAGCTAGTGGTCCATCTTTAACAATAGAGCTTGCAGTCAGCAGTGTCACTCAGGAGATAGTGCGTGCTGTGTGCCTGCTCTGTACCCAGTACATACCGCTATTATCCACCTACATAGCTGTTCTCTATTTGGGCCCGATTGACATCTGCTGGAGTTATTGGAAGTTGTGTGTGCCTCCAGCACAGCACAGTATACAGCTGTATATACCCCTTTAACTCTGCTGTTTTCTTGTTATTGTCTGCGTGCCCTGACCGCAGTATACACCGTGATATTCACCTCACCTATATAGCTAGTGGTCCATCTTTAACAATAGAGCTTGCAGTCAGCAGTGTCACTCAGGAGATAGTGCGTGCTGTGTGCCTGCTCTGTACCCAGTACATACCGCTATTATCCACCTACATAGCTGTTCTCTATTTGGGCCCGATTGACATCTGCTGGAGTTATTGGAAGTTGTGTGTGCCTCCAGCACAGCACAGTATACAGCTGTATATACCCCTTTAACTCTGCTGTTTTCTTGTTATTGTCTGCGTGCCCTGACCGCAGTATACACCGTGATATTCACCTCACCTATATAGCTAGTGGTCCATCTTTAACAATAGAGCTTGCAGTCAGCAGTGTCACTCAGGAGATAGTGCGTGCTGTGTGCCTGCTCTGTACCCAGTACATACCGCTATTATCCACCTACATAGCTGTTCTGTATTTGGGCCCGATTGGCATCTGCTGGAGTTATTGGAAGTTGTGTGTGCTTCCAGCACAGCACAGTATACATCTGTATATACCCCTTTAACTCTGCTGTTCTATAAAAAAGGCATCTGCAGGAGTTAGTGGGTGTTGTGTGCCTCCAGCACAATATAAACTACCCAACTACTGTTTTACCCAACTCCCTTCAGGCCATTACCATGTCTGGAAGGCCAGCAAGGAGAGGCAGACAGGCACGAGCCGATAAAAGAGGGCAAGCAGGCTCTGTGTCTAGAGACAACAGTGCTGGTCGGGGACGCGGTGCATTGTCATCAGCACGTGGCCATGGGACATGCTTGTCCTTCTTTTCTGCAGCTGGACATGTTGAACCGCAACATGCCAACGACTTGGTAGAGTGGATGACCAAGCCCTCTTCATCCTCCTCATCCTCTCTCACCCAGTCTCAGGGTAGTAGAAAAGCAGCTGCCAACACATCGTCGTCCCTCCTCTCAATGTCATCATCAGTGACTCCTTCCCTAGACCCACCACGTCCTCCTGAGGAGTCTCCTGAACTCTTTGAGCACAGTGTTGGGTACATGCTCCAGGAGGATGCCCAGTGTTTGGTGGGCTCTGATGATGACACTCAGCTAGAGGAAGGCAGTAGCGTGAGCACAGAGAGAGGGGATGCTCAAGAAGGACAGCAATCTGGCAGTAATGTTCCACAAGCTGCAGCATACTGCCAGGTTTGCTACAGCGATGAAGAGGGAGGGGATGATGAGGGCACTGACTCCACGTGGGTGCCTGGAAGGAGGGAGGAGGAGGAGGAGGAGGAGGAGGAGGCACATGTCCAACGAGGCAGGATGCCCTCCGGGGGCCAGCTTAGGGGCAGCACACCGACTGAATCACACCGCAGAGCTCCGCCTGCGCAGAGCGCTTCCTCTGCGCAGAGCGCTTCCTCTGCGCGTTATTCTAAAAGTTCTTTGGTGTGGGCCTTTTTTGAGACGAGTGCATCAGATCGCACCGCTGCTATTTGCAACATATGTCTCAAGCGTATCTCACGTGGCCAAAACATCAGCCGCTTGGGCACCACATGCTTGACCAGACATATGTTGACCTGCCATGCAGCTCGTTGGCAAGCATACCTCAAAGACCCACACCAAAGAACAAAGCGGACCTCTCCTTGCTCCTCATCAGCTGGCATCTCCAACCCCACTAGACCTTCAGTCCTCTCTGAAACCTGCTCTGAGAGGAATGAAGGTGTAGAATTAGGTGTGTCACAGCCAAGTGCTTCCGGGAACTCTGCTAGTGGTACATCCACGTCCGATTATAGCAGACAAATGTCCCTGCCCCAGCTGCTGGACCGGCGGAAGAAATTTACTCCCAGCCATCCACATGCCCAGCGGTTGAATGCTAGCTTGGCTAAATTGCTAGCACTTCAACTGCTGCCTTTTCAGTTGGTAGATTCGGCCCCCTTCCGTGAGTTTGTACAATGTGCGGTTCCTCAGTGGCAGGTCCCCAAACGCCACTTTTTCTCACGGAAGGCAATTCCGGCTCTCTACCGGCATGTGGAAGGCAATGTCCTTGCCTCGCTGGACAGGGCGGTCAGCGGTAAGGTGCATATTACCGCTGACTCATGGTCCAGCAGGCATGGACAGGGACGTTACCTGTCTTTCACGGCCCATTGGGTCACTCTTCTGGCTGCTGGGAAGGATGCAGGACAAGGTGCAGTAGTATTGGAGGTTGTTCCGCCACCACGCCTCCAAAATGCTACTATTGGTTGTGACACACCTCTCTCCTCCACCCCCTCCTCTTCTTCTTCCTCCACGGCCTCTTCCAGTGCTCTGTCCTCAGAACCAGCGGTGCTCCGTAGGCGTTGCAGGGGCTACGCAAGTACGCAGGCAAAACGATGCCATGCCGTGCTTGCGCTGGTTTGTTTGGGGGACAGGAGCCACACTGGGGCGGATGTTTTGTCAGCTCTGCAGGGGCAGGCCGAGAGGTGGTTGACGCCACGCCAGCTTAAGCCAGGAATGGTGGTTTGCGACAATGGCACCAACCTCCTCTCCGCCCTCCGACAGGGACAACTGACCCATGTGCCCTGTGTAGCTCACGTCCTTAACCTGGTGGTGCAGCGGTTCTTGGGCAGGTACCCCGGCTTACAGGATGTCCTGAAACAGGCCAGGAGAGTCTGTGTGCATTTCCGCCGATCATTTAATGCCTGTGCTCGGCTGGCTGAGCTCCAAAAGGAGTTGAACCTGCCCAAGAACCGCCTTATATGTGACATGCCCACCAGATGGAACTCAACATTGGCCATGCTGCAGCGGCTGCACACGCAGCAGAGGGCCATCAATGAGTACCTGTGCGACTACGGCACCAGGACAGGGTCAGGAGAGCTTGGTTTTTTCTCACCACGCCAGTGGGGCATGATCAGGGATGCATGCACTGTCCTGTCACCGTTTGAGGAGGCCACAAGGATGGTGAGCAGTGACAGTGCATGCATCAGTGACACTATACCTCTTGTCCACCTCTTGGAGCATACGCTGCGTGGAATAATGGACAGGGCACTTGAGGCAGAACAGAGGCAGGAAGAGGAGGACTTCCTTGCCTCTCAAGGCCCCCTTTATCCAGACAGTGTTCCTGCTGTGCCACCCATCACACAGGAAGAGGGTGAGGAGGAGGAAGAGGAGGAGGAGGATGATTGTGTCAGCATGGAGGTGGAGGCTGGCACTCAGCATCAGCAGCAGCAGTCTTATAGGGATGATTTACAGTCCCAAGAAACACGTGGACTTGTACGTGGCTGGGAGGAGGTAGCTGCGGATCATGTTGTCCTTAGTGACCCAGAGGACTCCGGACCGAATGCCTCAGCTAACCTACGCTGCATGGCCTCCCTGATCCTGCAAAGCCTGCGGAAGGATCCTCGTATTCTTCGGATCAAGGAGAGGGACCATTACTGGCTGGCCACTCTCCTTGATCCACGGTACAAGGGTAAGGTTGCCGACCTTATCTTGCCATCGCAGAGGGAGCAGAGGATGAGACATCTCCGGGAGGCCTTGCAGAAAGCTCTGTGCAACGCGTTCCCAGAGACTGGGAGGTCACAAACTCCTGGTCCTGGACAACGTGTTGCTGAGGCATCAGTCAGAAGGAGCGGTGGAGAAGGTGGCCGTCTGACTGATGCGTTCAGACAATTTTTTAGTCCGCAGCCCCAAGGTATGATTGGTTCCAGCACCCATCGCCAGCGTCTAATTTACATGGTGCAGGAATACCTAGGGGCAAGGTCAGACTTGGACACCTTTCCCACTGAAAATCCTCTGGCTTACTGGGTCTTGAGGATGGATCACTGGCCAGAGCTTGCACAGTATGCAATTGAGCTCCTGGCCTGTCCTGCATCCAGCGTTCTTTCGGAACGCACCTTCAGTGCTGCTGGTGGCTTCGTTACCGATCACAGGGTGCGCCTGTCCACCGAATCAGTTGATCGACTGACCTTCATCAAGATGAATCAGTCTTGGATCACCCACAGCTACCAAGCACCTGAAGCTGATGTAACCGAATAATTTTTTTTGAAATACCACATCCCTTCAAGACTGCCTATGCTGATGCTGAGTGACTGTCCTGTTATGTTGATTGTCTATCCTCTTCCTCCTCCGCTGATATGTTGGAAGAACATTTTTGGTTCTGGGTGATGCCAGCAGCCCAATTTTTCTGCCCCTGTTTAACAGGGGTGTTTAAGTACAATTTTTGATGCAATGCTTTGCAGCAGGGCTAATTCCTGCAAAAAAACTAGAGTGTATGGCAGAGGTTGCAGTGTGATGGCACCAGTGCCTAAGGCCCAATTTTTCTGCCCCTGTTTAACAGGGGCGTTTAAGTACAATTTTTGATGCAATGCTTTGCAGCAGGGCTAATTCCTGCAATAAAACTAGAGTGTATGGCAGAGGTTGCAGTGTGATGGCACCAGTGCCTAAGGCCCAATTTTTCTGCCCCTGTTTAACAGGGACATGTAATTACAATTCTTGATATAATATTTCACAGGAGGGCCCCTTCCTGTGCCCACCCAGAGTAACTGTGAGGACTTATAGTGTTGTGGCACCAGCACCACAACCACCAAAGGTCAATTTTTCTACCACTGTTCAACAATGGCATGTAATTACAATTCTTGATATAATCGTTCACAGCAGGGCGCTCCAGCGGCCACCAAGAGTCACTTTGAGGGCTTACAATGTTGTTGCAAAACCAACACCTTGTTCCGCCATTTCTGCAGAGCATATAGGGCAGGCCCCTACTTTCAAACATCCAATTTACAAACATCTCCTACTTGCAAACGGAAGGAGACAACAGCAAGTGAGATGAAAAAAGATGGACGACAAAACAAATTATACAGGGGTGATAACCCTTCCCTATGTTTTCCAAAAAGCTTAAAGATATTTTTTTTGACTGGAGCTACACTTTAAAAATGTACCGCTTGAAAATGACAAACAGATTCAACTTAACACAACAAACCTACACAGTCCCTGTCTTGTTTGCACCGCCTGTATACTGCTGTTCTGAGTATATAGGGCCTGGGGGCCACACGCATTTCCTTTTTTTAATATGGGTACGGGGTTCCCCTTAATATGCGTACAAGACCCAAATAGGCTGGTAATGGGCAGGGAGGGCTACCCATGCCATTTTTCTGAATGATTTTCAACCATATTACAGGAACCAGATATAACATTAAAACCGCAAGCAGTTTTAAATTGTGTTATTTCCGTTTAATGTCATTTTGTGCAGGGACTGTTCTAAACACGGGAAACACGTGGCACTTCACAGGCATACTATAGACACCCCCCAGGCACCATATTTAAAGGAATATTTCACTTTTTTTTTTTCACTTTAATCGTCATTAAAATCAGTGCTCCCGCCAAAACGGTAGTTTTTAAAACTTTTTTTTGCAGTGACCCATGTCCCCTGAGGCAGGAGGCAGATCGCCAAACCCTTTTTAGCACACTATCTTGCATATTAGCCGTTAAAATTAGCACTTTCCAATTCGAACGTTCGAGTCCCATAGACTTCAATGGGGTTCTAACGTTCGTGCCGAACGCGGGGGTCGTTCGCAAGTTCTGGTGCGAACCGAACCGGGGGGTGTTCGGCTCATCCCTATTCTTCTGTGAGTCACAAATGTTCTGCCTTCCACACTGTATAAATATGTGCTTTAAACTTGTCCTGTACATCAGCAGGACAGGTCTGGTGAATGTAAAATTCTTGAATATGTTAAGAATATACTGGAACTTTTCACCTACTACATACATCAGATGTATTTTCACAAAATAATTCTTTTTAATATATGTGTATGTAGAATATCTCTGTAGCACCTGAAAAGTCCCAGTATATTTCTAACATATTCATGAATTTGCGCAATAACAGCAAAGGATGTGGTGCCACAATACAGCCCAACTCCAGGAAATTAAGATAAAGTCCATTTTTGCAGTGTGTGTGTTTGGGGGTGGGGGGCCTTTTTCACCTACCTGTTTTCATGCTCCAGCCAGCTGCACTGCTCTGTTCCTCTAAAACCCCAGCCTCATCACATACCATAAAGTAACATTAACCCTGTATGGTATGATGAGGGGGGCTGGAGTGTCCTCTGCACATGCACTGCTGCCACGTGTGCAAGCCCTTACACGCTCAGTCATTTTCAAACATGCATGCGCAGTGACATAATGGCACCGGGCAGCACCATTTTTAAATGTAAGGCAGCAGTGGCACTTTGTGCGGTTTCAGGAGTGGCGCGCACCTCTCATCACAGCCTAGTAAGACCCCTCAGCCTCTGACCCCTGTACCCTGTCCGCAGCCTCTGACCCCTGTACCCTGTCCACAGCCTCTGACCCCTGTACCCTGTCCGCAGCCTTTGCAGTGTGTGTGTGTGTATATTATATACTTTCTTTACTTTGCTGCTATGGGCTCTAGCCTCAGAATCTAATTTCTCCATCAGTTTAGGCCTATATGTATTTTCTACATGTTGGTAAAAATCCCAATATGCTATGGGATATTTTTATAGAATTTTTTTTTGTTTTGTTACTAGTAATGGTTAACTGTACTAATGACACTGGTAGGGAAGGGGTTAACACCAGGGGGCAATCAAAGGGTTACATGTGTTCCTAGAAAGTGCTTTCTAACTGTGTGGGGGAGGTGCTTTAAATGTGGGAAGACAGATCTGTGTTCCTGTTTAGCAGACACACAGGATCTCGGTCTTCCCTACTAACAGAATGGCGATCTAACTTGTTTACATCGGCAGACCACCGTTCTGCCTCTGATGGAAACGATCGTCTGGACCCAGTGGACATCTGGTCCACCAGACCCACTAATTAGCTCTCGGTGTGTCCAATCAAAGCGGCAGTGGGTCCAACAGCGCACAGACCCACAAGTGTAGAAGTACCATACCTGTGCGTGATTCTGCTCACAGGAAACGCAGCCCCACAGAAAATGTACGTGGTTATATGTGCGTTTATTGTTCTTTATTTTCTTAACTCTTTAAACATATATTTTGAACATAGAGTAGAGAAATTCTGTGACCAATGCATGTAATGTAACAGTGCAATATATATGTGGGGCTTTGTGAGGGTGTGGCTTGTGCGTGGGTGGGTGGTGACAAAGGGGGCCCCATGATCCCCTATTGCCCGGGGGCCCCATGGGTTGTCAGTCCGCCCCTGCTCTCTAGATTGCAAATCCGGTAGAGACATCCTCAAAAAGATGTGCATCTGTAATTGCTGCGAAAAGTGGTTCAGCCCTGAAGTATTGACTCAGGGGGGCTGAATATAAAAGCACACCACATTTTTCACATATTTATTTGTAACAAATTTTGAAAACCATTTATCATTTTCCTTTCACTTCACAATTATGTGCCACTTTGTATTGGTCTAACACATAAAATCCCAATAAAATGAGTGTGAATGCGCCGGAGCTCCAAGATGGCCGCGTAAGCCAGGAGCTCTGCACCCCCCCGGACCACCAGCTCGGATAACAGCCCCCACAGCCGGCTACAGACACTGAAACGGATGCCCCGGAGCACCGGAGACCCCCGCGCACACCCCTGGATGTCAGCCCAGCTTGCCAGGCGAGACCTAGACCTAGGTGTACCAAGATGGCTGCCGCCACTACAAGCTCTCAGCCACATGAGGCCCACACAGAGGACACAGTAAAACAGAGGCAAGTCATAGCCCCAGCCACCCTCACCTACTCACAGGTGACACAGAGGGCTCACCAGCCTCCCTTGGCCCCCTCACCGGCCTCCACGGAATCCCTGCTGGGCAGCACCATGGAGGATTTTGCTCTCTCCCTGCTCGGGCCTACCCAAACACACCTGATGGCTTCCCCATCCCCAGGATACCTGAACCGAGACCCTGCCACACCACCTCTAGAACTGTTCCTCAGGCTCTCATATCTCCTGGAGAGGGGTCTGGGGACATCAAATCAGACTTTCAAAATATTGGATCCAGAATGGAGGCCATAGAAAGTAAACTGGACTTCACTGTATCCAGAACCAATCAAAATTCAGACCACATACAGGTCCTACAAGAACAGCTTGATACGGCCCTATCCAGAATCGACGACCTGGAGAATAGGTCCAGAAGATATAACTTCAGACTACGTGGCCTGCCCGAAAAAGTCACAGACGTGAATGCTGCAGTCCAGGACCTCATCAGGGCCCAGTCCCTAATATTCCTCCTCATCACCTAGAATTAGACAGAGCCCACAGAGCCCTGGGACCCCCCCAGAAGGACGGATCCCCCAAGGACATTGTTGTGAAGCCTCACTTTTACACAGTAAAGGAGGAAGTCATGCGACAATCACGTTCTCTGCCTAAGGTAACCTGCCAGGGCCATCAAGTTCAAGTATTCGCTGACCTTTCCCCCTCAACGAATTCAGAAGCAGAGGTCACTTAAACAACTCTTGACGGTCCTATCACGGGACATTAAATACAAATGGGCCTTCCCGTTTGCCGTAAAATTTACTTTGAGTGGCAAAATGCATTCCTTCTGAAGCTTGCCGGACAGCGAGAGGATTTTCCTCAACCTCAAACTCATCTCTCAAGAAGCACCCATGGATTTCTCCAATGCAGCAGCTAGTTCCTCTAAGCGTCCCCCTCCAACAAGCCCGATTTCTCTGGTCTGGAACAAAGGCATGCACAAATAATCGGATGGCAAACCCCCTTAAGACAACGAGCAAGTCCTACTCTCTCCCTTCTATCTTTACTTCCCCTCAACATTGAGGGTGTCTTTACCCACTGATGGAGCTGGAAGCTCCTTTCCCTAGCGCCACCTGGTTTCTGTTTTTTGTGAAGTTCATGTGTTGTTTTTGTTTTTTGTTTTTATTTGCTGCGTTTCTTGCCTCATGCCGTTGTCCATTACCAGCGACTCTAGAAGTCTGGACTTTAAGCTGACTCTTTGCTCCAAGCTAGACGTGCCCACTGGATGTCTTCAATCCCAACGTATTGCTATCTGTTACAGCTCATGGCCCTTGTAGCTCTCGGTTTCTGGGAGACCCTCCCCCCTTTTTTTTCTCTACTCTCTTGGGCCTCAAAAAACTACAAAGATTGCCCCTGGTGACTCTCTACATCTTCCCATGGGGGTCCGGGGATTAACAGGTGCTTGGAATTTTGTGAACATTTTATGAGACTTGAGGGACCCAAGCACAGTTGTTGATGGTTCCGGAGGCTGTCGTGGGGGACTCGGGGGGATCCTCCTCCTCTCACTGTGGGGGGAGAACTCCCCGGGGAGCCCGTAGGGACCTTGGTGCCCAGGCAGCCCATGGGTTAGGTTTCATGGGGTTGTGGGTGGTTCCTGTTTTTTTTTACAGCTTTTTTACATCAAGTGTAATGATAAGTTTCTAGTCGTTTTTTGCATTTCTTTTTCATAGAGTGTCGGGGTCCGGGGTGATCCACATGTTCCTCCACCTCTCCCACTGCTGCGGTTCCCCTGTAGCTGCAGGATGGATAGTCGGACCCCATTGGGGGGTGACCGATTTTTTTTGATTGGACTTTGGCAGATCTGTATTATGCCAAACCCATTAGGTCTTCCTAGAAGACCCTTCGTCCTATTTTGTTTTTTCTTATCACTCTCTTTCATTCTTTCTCTAACTTTTCTTTTTTTTCCAGCTGTTCTGCCGGGGAGGATCCGGGAATACATTCAGCACTGGACAGTATCATTACATACCCACACACCCACTAATAACCAAACAAGACGGCAGGGGGTAAGTCATGGTATTGGTGACAGAATTCTCCTCTATCCCTATGGCTAGCGTATAATCCCCAGGATCTCTTCTCAGGCTAGCCACACACAATACCCAGGGTTTGAATTCCCCCCTAAAGAGAAGAAAGGCTTTTGATTATTATCACTCCCTGAAGCAGGACATAGTTATGCTTCAGGAAACCCATTTCCCAATGCGGTACAGCCCTAATTTCCTACATGCCCAATAACCTACATTCTACATGGCAAACTCGGTAAACAAAACAAAGGGGGTAACAATACTATTTTCCAAACGTAGCAAATTTGCCATGACAGCTGTTCACAGAGACCCAGAGGGTAGATTCATACTGGTCAAGGGTACCATGGAAGGTTCTTTATACTCCGTGGTGTCATATTATGCCCCAACACGGGTCAGACGCAATTTTTCCAGTCTCTTTTCAAAACACTCGAACCGCTCCTAGAGGGCAAGGTCATCCTTGATGGGGACTCAAATGTAGCCTTCGACCAGGCCCTGGAGAGATCAAGACCCCCTTGGGCTCAACTAACTCGCCCCACTAAAGCTAGTCTCAAAACAGCGAAACTCATCCACTCACATGGCCTGACAGATGTCTGGAGGCAGACATATGCCAGGATCAATCATGTCCTGGTCTCTTCAAACCTCATCCTGACCGCACAGACCTCGTCTATTAAGGACATTGCATGGTCTGACCCTTCACAACCTCATCACACCACAAATAGGCACACACTGAAGACTTAACGAATCGATTATCAGCGATCCCATTAAAGTTAAGGAAATTACTGACTCCTTAAAGGAATACTTTGCCCTAAATGACGTAAATGATATCTCCCCATAACTCCTGTGGGCGGCCCACAAAGCAACTGTGAGGGGCAAATTAATTAGCTTGGCTTCCTGGGCCAAAAGGGAAAGACAATTAGACATAGGGAAACTAGAGAAGGCCTTTCAGACCCTAAAGACAAAACATAAGCTCTCCCCCACTAAAACCCTCCATGGAACAGCTAGATGCTGCGCATTTAGAGCTCAATCTCGCTCTCACGGCGAAAGCGGAAAAACAAATCCGCTGGAGTGGAGTTAAATTTTACACTCAGAGAGATAATATGGGAGCCATGCTGGCCTCTAGACTATACCCTTGGTTTCGCACTCAAGCCACCCCCCAGATTAGGATAGCTGGACAGCCCCCTACAGCCAACCCAAACAAAATCCCGGAGGCTTTCCAGGACTTCTACTCCCAGCTCCATAGTTCACCCCCAGCAGATAGGGACCAAGCTATTCAGGATTTCCTAAAGGACCTTCCTCTACCTTACCTATCTAGAGAGCACAAAAATGTCCTAGAGAGCCCCTTCTCGTCGGAGGAGGTTCTGGAGGTTATTAGAGATCTTAAGAAGGGAACCGGGCCAGGCCCCGACGGACTCTCCATACCCTACTATAAGACATTTGCTGACACTCTGACCCCTTATATGGCAAAATATTTCAAAGCAAAGACCAAGGGCATCCCCTAAGACCCCCACCTCAATACAGCCATTATAATGGTCATACCCAAACCAGACAAAAATTTTGAGGAAGTAGGGAATTATAGACCCATCTCCCTCATAAACAACAATCTCAAGATCCTAACAAAGATCCTGACCAACCGTTTGGCATCTTTCATCAGTCAGTACACCCACAAGGACCAGGTTGGGTTTATTCCAGGAAGGCAGGGCCTTGATCAGGTTAGAAGGGCTGGAGATATTATTTCCCTCCTACAGTCTTTGCACAAAGCGTTTGACTCTGTGTCCTGGCCCTACATTTTCGTCCTCATGGGGCATTGGGGATTTGGCCAGCGCTTCATGGGGGTGATCCACGTCCTCTATTCTTCCCCTAAGACGGTGATACGTCTACAAAGACTTCACTCACAGCCACTTACTATAGCAAGGGGTATCAGATAGGGATGTCCCTTATCCCCTCTTATTTTTTCCATCGCTATTGAGTCCCTAGCGATAGCAATACGCTCCAGACCAAATATCCTAGGAGTAACCTGTGGCCCCCAAACTCAAAAATGTGGCTTGTTTGCAGACGACATTCTCTTGTTTCTTACCTCACCGACCACGACTCTCCCCAACCTCTGCAAACTCCTGAACGAGTTTTTCAACATCTCGGGTCCTAAAGTAAATTACTCAAAATCCCAGGCACTTAATGTCTCCCTCAAACCAGAAGTAGTCTCTGCGCTACAAAGCTCTTTTAAGTTTGAGTGGAGCGCTTCCTCTATTAAGTATCTGGGGATTACTCTTACAGCCAAAACTGAGCACCTGTACACCTACAATTTCCCTCCCATGTATCGGAAACTTGCGTCTGACCTGACAAATTGGGATAGGGAGGGTTTGTCCTAGTTGGGGAGGATTCATTCTGTAAAAATGACCCTTCTCCCTAGACTTCTATATTTATTTTGATCCCTTCCCATAAATATTAGAAAGGACCACCTAAAATCTCTCCAAAGCAAGGTTACCAAATTCATCTGGGGGGGATCGGGTTACAGACTTCCACAAAAAAACACTATTCCATACTAGGACTCGGGGCGGGTTGGGACTTTCCTGCTTCCTTTGGTACTTCCAAGCAGTAAGACTATCCACAATTTATACCAAGTTTGTAAAACCGTATTGGGTTAACATAGAGAGACAGACTGTCCCAACGCATACCTTAGACTACCCCCTATGGTCCCCATCCAAGGACCATCCCCCAATATTGTCACCTATCCTCTCACAATCCCTATCTTTGTGGGACAAGATGAGACCTCTCACATCCCTCTCTTTAGATTGTAGACCCCTGGCGCATATATTCCTCAACCCAGATTTTCCCCCAGGCCAAGACATCGAGTCCTTCCAATGGTGGCTGGATAAGGGGCTGTATAGCATTAGGCATTTTTTTCACCCCCTCAGGCCCAGTTTCCCAGAAATTATGTGTGCAAAACCTAGAAATGCCAACCTCAGAACATTTCAAGTTTCAACAGATACAGCATTTTATACACGGGCTCTGGAGGGGGAAACCAATGCCACCAAAATTTACACCATGTGAAATGTGGTGTGGACAGGCTAGGGATCAGAGGGGTGGAATCTCCATTATTTGCCAATCACTCGCTCTCCCGTCTTCCAAATCCTTGTACATGCTAGCATGGGGAAATGATCTCCAGATTGACTGGGACCTTGAAAGGTGGCAGTCCTCGTTCTCCAGAGCATTCAAGGGGATGGGAAACATCTCCCTATTGAATCAAACATCAAGGTCTTAACTAGATGGTACCTCATCCCCTCAAAGTTAGCCTCTTTTTTCCCCACAGCTAGTCCACTATGTTTCCGTGGATGCCAGCTCAAGGGATCCATGGTCCATATTTGGTGGAAATGCCCTAGAATCGGGACATTCTGGAGCAGGGTGTTCACCCTGATCCAGAGAGTAACTACTCACCAGCTCCCAAGTACCCCATTAATAGCTCTACTGAACGCTAATCTCCCTGGCATTCCTAAAGCAAGCTGCAAATTAATACACTTCATGCTGCTAGGAGCCAAGATGACCATCGCTAAAGTGTGGAAACAACCCACGGTACCCCTCTCAGCAGTCAAACGTAAGATCTCCTGGATTATGTCACAGGAGAAACTTGTCAGCATATTAACGGACACGGTTCCGAAGTTTGAAGCCATCTGGGAAACCTGGTCCCTGTATGTGGGAGTTCTACTGTGACCAGGTATCCAGGCCCCACCAGGAAATGGTGACAAGAGCCTCCCGGATCGCCCCCGGTAAGATCAGATCTCACGCTTCTTCTCTGACTCTCACTGTTTCTCTTTCTTTTCACCCTCTTCTCCCTTTCTCCTCCCTTCATAAGTACCTTCTGACTGATTATGGACTTTTAGCCTGGTCTGCACCAGGATTGATAATCTGACATTTAGCCTCCTCTGCCGAGCAATATGGCACTTCGTCAACAGTTTACTCCCACCCACAAGGTTTTTAGTAGTTTTTTTGGGGGGTTTGAGGGGGAAGCCTCCAGGCACACATTGTTCCCAATTGGGGTGCCGGAGGCCTTCTCCCAATGATCCAGTTCAAGCCCCTGAGTTAAGGGTCGGGATCTTTAAATTGTCAGTGCCAGCGCCAGATTGATTATTTTGATCCATAACACCCCCGCATCTTTGTGGCCATAAAGAAATGTATCTATAACTTTGCAATGATTGCACTTACTGTTTATTTTATTGTTCAAAACCAATAAATACTTTGAAAAAAAAAAATCCCAATAAAATACATTAACGTTTTTGGTTGTAACATAACAAAATGTGGAAAATTCCAAGGGGTATGAATACTTTTTCAAGGCACTATATGGTCCTGTCTTTAGAAGCAGAAAGAGCATTAAGCATTGATATAATCAACTGGACCTAGGGAAAAAATGTTGGCTTGGATCTCAACATTGTGTAGCTGACCAACAGCTAAAGTGAAAGTTAATAATTTTCTTTAGGAGTTACATCACAAACAGGATAAGGCAGGGCTGTCCCCTATCTTCATTATTATTATTCATCCTAATTAGGGATGGTCTGGATCCACCCAACCAACTCCAAATAAATATCCCCCCAGCACTCTGGCCCTTCTACACCCCAGATATACTCTAAGCACTGTGACCAGGGCTCAAGTCCTGCGGGAACGCATGGGAACGGAGTTCCTGTACTTTTTCCACAACAGGAACTCAGTTCCCGTTAGCAGCCGCGTCCTGCAAGACTTTGAAGTATGCGAGCTGTGTGGTAGGTGCTACACCAGCAGCCGCCGACACAGCTCGCAATAGTAAGTGCCGCACACCCCAGCATACTTGTGTGTCCCGCTGAATCCCCCCCCTCCTCTATCTTCAGTGCCATATGATGAGAGAACCCAGAGGAGGAGCACAGCTATTCTGCTCACAGGACATGCAGGGAGAGAGGTGAGCTGAGGGAGGAACATCAGTTTGGGGTGGTAAGCTGTGCCCAATACCTGGCAGGAGGGAAGGAGGGAAGTTTATGTGGAAATATGTGAAGGGTTGGAATAGCAGCGAGTGTGTGTTAGAGCCCTGCAGAGTTTGCAGCCCCCCAAGCTAACATACATCTCCTAAGCAGGAACACATCACTATCTCCCCAAGCATTCTGTCCAGATAATGTGCAGTTCATTTATGACCTTTCCGTTTAACCCTGTGTTATCCAAACTCTGTTCAATGAAAAGTGTAAACTCACCACATAAACACTCTATATACAAAATAACATTCCCCAATAAAGATCAGAACATGATGATCACATTTGCATGGAAGCACAATTGAATGAATTCTGATTATTCAGAGAATTACCATATTTATGTTTATTGAGGATTGTTTATTTTATGTACTAATAGTTAAGCTTCTTACACACAATACGAAAAATAAAATTTTTGAAGCATTTGTGCATATGAGCGTATAATTTTTTTTTATTTTTGGTGGGGGAGTGGATCTTGTGTGAGAGTTCCCACACTTTTTTCCCCAGGACTTGACCCCTGACTGTGACCCTTCTACACCCCAGATATCCCCCGAGCACTCTGACCCCTCTACACTCCAGATATCACCCCCGAGCACTCTGACCCCTCTACAACCCAGATATCCCCTCATGACTGTGACCCCCTCTACATCCCAGATCTCCCCCCAGCACTCTGACCCCTCTACAGCCCTGATATCCCCCAGCACTCTGACCTCTCTACACACCAGATATCCACCCCACACTCTGACCCCTCTACATCCCAGATATCCCCCAGCACTCTGACTTCTCTACATCCCAGATATCCCCCCCAGCACTCTGACCCCTCTACACCCCAGATATCCCCTCAGCACTCTGACCCCTCTACATCCCAGATATCTCTCAGGCACTCTGACCCCTTTACATCCCAGATATCCGTTGAGCACTCTGACCCCTCTACACCCCAGATATCCCCCAGGCACTCTGATCCATTTACATCCCAGATATGCCTCAGCACTCTGACCCCTTTACATCCCTGATATCCCCCTGCACTCTGACCCCTCTACCCCCCAGATATTCCCCCAGCATTCTGAGCCCTCTACACCCTAGATATTCTCCCCAGCACTGTTACATATACTATAAGATACCCCTTGTATTGTGACCCCAATACATCCCTGATAACCCCTACACTGTGGCCTCTCTACATCCCTGATACCTCTAGCATTATAGCCACCCAAGCTACCCCAAGCATTGCTACCCCCTATACACTCCAAATCCCCCCTCAGCATTGTTTTCCTCATACGCCCTTGATATCCCCCCAGCACCATTATTCCATCCATGTAGTACCCCCTTTTCCAGTGGAGATACAGTACATGTAAACTTTTGGCTATGTGCCCACCTCCAGCACTGGACTCACCTATACCAATCAAGCAGGCAGAAGGAGGGGCGGAGGAGGGAGCATCCCTCTGGGCATTCCGAACCCTTAGGTGCAAACAGTGCTGGACAGCTGGGCTCACCATGACACCATCCACAATGCTACTTCCGCAGGTGGGTTCTCAGAGCTGCCGATTCAGCAGCTCCCACTCCAGCTCCTATCTCGCAGCCTTCGAGTTCCGAGCATTCAAGCTGCATGGGGAGGGGTCAGAGCATCACTGGCGCTCCAGCCCTGCCCCTCCCTGCTGGCTGTGAAATAATAGGTATTAACAACACAGCGCATTGCTGCCAACGTGCCTCCCCTGTGTATCCATCACTCTCAGTGCCATTATGGGGCCCCCCATTTTTGGAGTAGCGTGGGCTCAAGGACCAGCTGCTTTGGGGAAAGTGCAGGGCCCCCCATGTGCAGTGCCCAGGTGTGCCCACTCATTAAGCCCTGGTTTAAATAACACAACAAAGAGTTTGAGGTGTTAACCTGACCCCTGATTTATCCAGATCTCAATCTATTGAGCAATTGTGGAATGTGTTGGAAAAACAAGTCCGATCCATGAAGGCAACACCACACAACTTACATTTAGACCGGGCGACTAGGTTGTACTTTAAAGGATTTGCTACTGACGGTTTGGTGTGTGATATCACAGCATACCTAGCATACCTTCAAAGGTCTAGCAGTGTACATGCCTTGATGAGTCAGGGCTGTTTTGGTGACAAACAGGGGACTTATTTACTATTAGCTGAGTCATCGTAATGTTTTAACTGATCGCTGTATCACTCAATCATGGAGAAATCAAGAATAGGCCAACACATGATGCTGCTAATGATGAGAAGAGAGTAAGGAGACTTCTGTTCTAATGAGGTTTCCTTGTCAGTTGCACTGGAGCTATGCTGGCACAGACGGCAGATCAATATGCAGCAAAGTCGTGCTCACAATTATGGAAGAATATTTTATTGCTGTTTCTCTTAGTTCTAGCATCATCAGTACATTTAATTATTACATCATAATAAAAGATGGAAAAACAAAAGTCAAAATGAGCGTTCACTCATAAGATTATGTAAATTATAATTAGCACCATAATGAACAGTATTGTAAAGGAAATTACAGCAAGAGGTATTCATCAATGAATACACATTTCTTGTGGTTAATTAATGTGTGCATGTCTGTGTGAGCACATGTGTGTGTGCTTATTCCGTATAAGGTGATTTATTACAGATACATCATTTCTGTTTTTTGTTTTAAAATTAAATTTTGAGACACAGGCAGTTACATTTTGAGTACATCAGTAATTTGTAGGAGACAAAATTAAATGTCATTCACAAGCTAATAATGCACTACTGAAATTCTGTCAACTTGATGAACACTACACATTGGGAAAAGAACAATAGATGGCAGTAAAAACAGTTGAGTGAAATTGTTTTAGACAACTGTGGTGAAAGCAGAAAAGAAAGACTAACAATTCTTTTATTCAGCCTTAAAGCTCTCAATACAATTAAATAGTCAATGAGTTAAACAAAAAAAACAAAAAATACAGAACTCGGGTTTACAATGAGCACGCAAAGCTGATGTTAAAAATTCAATGAAACTCCAAATTATATAACAGACATGTCTTTTCTCATGTCTTGACAAAATTATTTAACAAACATCACTTCACTCCAGAACCCATTCTTTTTACTGTTGTGCTCAGAAAGTGCTTTGTACTCTTCTTGCTAACTTGGGCCCTTGTTGCCAGATCCTAGCAGAAAGTTATTACATTTTCATCTGATCTGGATGTCAGTGTGCCCAATCTCTTGCCTGATCCTGGCAGCCAGGCTCTCACTCTGTTTGCTAATTTCAGGGACAGGGTCTTAAATATGTTGACTGACACCCAATTTTTTGCCTGATGCTGGAATTGGGGCTCCTATACTGTTGCCTGTGTCAGAAACCCTGAAATCAGACCAAGGCAGAAGTACAGTTAAATCACACTTGTTTAACAATAAAAGTAAATAGAACAAACATAGTCAAAACATAGCCAGAGTTAAGGAACCAGAACAGATAGTCAGACAAGCCAAATGTCGAGGAGCCAGAGATGAGCGTAGCAAAACAGCAAGCAGGATCTGAAGCCAGAAGGGATGTCAGCCAACCAAATCTTTTACAGGAACGCAGGAGATGGTCTCTGTGATGTTGACCAAAGGCAAAGGCAGAGATCCTCTGGACTGGATGGCTTAAGTAGGCAGGACTGACAAGCAGGATACTGCTTGTTACTTAGTCTGTTGCCAGATGTTGTGGATGGTAATCTTTAATTCCTGTGGTCACCAGTGTATGCCTTCCAGCAGTCAGTAGCCTTGTGTCATTAGTCACCACCCGTGCCTTTCTCTTAGAAACTATTTAACTCTACTTCATGATAGATATGTGGTATTGAATATTGGATGTGACTTAACCACTTTAGCCCCGGAAGATTTGACCCCCTTCCTAACCAGAGCACTTTTTGGGATTCGGCACTGCATTACTTTAACTGACAATTGTGCGGCCATGCGACGTTACACCAAAACAAAAAAAAAACATATAAACAAAAAAAGAGCGACAATTTTGAATAAAAAGTATTATTTTTTACTTTTTGCCATAATTAATATCCCCCAAAAATATTGAAAACATTTTTTTTCCGCAGTTTAGGCCGATACATATTCTTCTATATGTTTTTGGTAATAAAAATCACAATAAGCGATTATTGATTGGTTTGCGCAAAAGTTATAGCATTTACAAAATAGGGGATAGTTTTATGGCATTTTTATAAATAATAATAATTTTTTTTTAAATGGCGGCGATCAGCGATTTTTATCGTGACTGCGACATAGGTGTAAGAAGAAGATCAAGATTCATCAAGGGACACATGGGAGCATATGACAAAGAGGAGGAGCTGTTGTGGAAATTTTTATTAATGTATGTTGTCAGATGTCCCCCAGTGTCAGTTTGGCTGTAATACACTCATGTGAGGGTATTTGCACATACAGACGTTGGTGAAAGACCATTGACTGCTGAAACCTTCCTGGGAACACAGCAGATCTGTTTGCTCTTTTAAGGATGTTTGTTTATGTCTCACCAAGGGACTGGCCACTCCATGGTGACCGTATCTAAAGTCCTGAGTAAGTAGATCTGCGTACATGGGAACCATAGCATAACTATACAAAAGGATGGCCCACTAGATAGAGTATGGCTCATGTCATTGGTAACAGTGGGAATGTGCACACAATCGTGTTCAGAGCCATGTCCTTTGTGTCTCACAAAACGTTTGCCGCATGGAAAATGACCGTCTGCACACGTCACTACTGTATTTCTATTTGAATATATGCGTGTGTGTGATTGTTTTTTTTGAAAGAATACAAGTGTCTGATTGACTGATTCTGAAGCCACCACCTTCCTTTGTTTATTCATATTGACAGTATAAATAAAGGAGTAAAGCATTCAATGGTAGGGATGAGCTTCGTGTTCGAGTCGAACATACGTTCGACTCGAACATCGGCTGTTCGCCCGTTCGGCGAAGTCCGAACGTTTTGGTCCGTTCGCGCCAAATTCGTGTGGCGCTCACGGCCCACAATGCACTGCGATGGCGCAGTGCATTGCTGGCTCATGATTGGCCAAGCATGCACTGTGACCCTGCATGCTTGGCCAATCGCAGCGCCAGCAGCGAGGAGAGCCATGATTGGCCACAGGCAGGATGCCTGTGGCCAATCATAGCTCAGGCTGTGTAGTGCACGCCCCACACTATATAAGGCCGCCAGCGTGGCGGCCTTGTGTAGTGTGTTGGCGTCTGAAGCAGTGGGTGTTCTGTGTACCTTCAACACAGTACATACCGATCATTTTCGGCCGATTTTCGATCTTGCTGTTGTGTAGTGGTTGTTGTCTGCGTGCCCTGACCGCAGTATACACCGCTATATTCACCTCACCTATATAGCTAGTAATCTATCTTTTATAATAGAGCTTGCAGTCAGTAGTGTTAGGAGCTAGTGCGTGCTGTCTGCGTGCTCTGTACCCAGTACTTACCGCTATATCCACCTACATAGCTCTTCTCTATTTGAGCCCACTTGCCATCTGCAGGAGTTATTGGAAGTTGTGTGTGCCTCCAGCACAGCACAGTATACATCTGTATATACCCCTTTATCTCTGGTGTTCTATAATAAAGGCATCTGCAGGAGTTAGTGGGTGTTCTGTGTACCTTCAACACAGTACACACCGATCGTTTTCGGATGATTTTCGATCTTGCTGTTGTGTAGTGGTTGTTGTCTGCGTGCCCTGACCGCAGTATACACCGCTATATTCACCTCACCTATATAGCTAGTGATCTATCTTTTATAATAGAGCTTGCAGTCAGTAGTGTTAGGAGCTAGTGCGTGCTGTCTGCGTGCTCTGTACCCAGTACATACCGCTATATCCACCTACATAGCTCTTCTCTATTTGAGCCCACTTGCCATCTGCAGGAGTTATTGGAAGTTGTGTGTGCCTCCAGCACAGCACAGTATACATCTGTATATACCCCTTTATCTCTGGTGTTCTATAATAAAGGCATCTGCAGGAGTTAGTGGGTTTTGTGTGCCTCTAGCACAATATACACTACCCAACTGCTTTTTTACCCAGGAGGAGGCACATGTCCAACGAGGCAGGATGCCCTCTGGGGGCCAGCTTAGGGGCAGCACACTGACTGAATCACACCGCAGAGCTCCGCCTGTGCAGGGCGCTGCCTCTGCACGTTATGCTAAAAGTTCTTTGGTGTGGGCCTTTTTTGAGACGAGTGCATCAGATCGCACCGCTGCTATTTGCAACATATGTCTCAAGCGTATCTCGCGTGGCCAAAACATCAGCCGCTTGGGCACCACATGCATGACCAGACATATGTTGACCTGCCATGCAGCTCGTTGGCAAGCGTACCTCAAAGACCCACACCAAAGAACAAAGCGGACCTCTCCTTGCTCCTCATCAGCTGGCATCTCCAACCCCACTAGACCTTCAGTCCTCTCTGAAACCTGCTCTGAGAGGAATGAAGGTGTAGAATTAGGTGTGTCACAGCCAAGTGCTTCTGGGCACTCTGCTAGCAGTACACCCACGTCCGATTATAGCAGGCAAATGTCCCTGCCCCAGCTGCTGGACCGGCGAAAGAAGTTCACTCCCAGCCATCCACATGCCAAGCGGTTGAATGCTAGCTTGGCTAAATTGCTAGCACTTCAACTGCTGCCTTTTCAGTTGGTAGACTCGGCCCCCTTCCGTGAGTTTGTACAATGTGCGGTTCCTCAGTGGCAGGTCCCCAAACGCCACTCTTTCTCACGGAAGGCGATTCCGGCTCTCTACCGGCATGTGGAAGGCAATGTCCTTGCCTCGCTGGACAGGGCGGTCAGTGGTAAGGTGCATATTACCGCTGACTCATGGTCCAGCAGGCATGGACAGGGACGTTACCTGTCTTTCACGGCCCATTGGGTCACTCTTCTGGCAGCTGGGAAGGATGCAGGACAAGGTGCAGTGGTGTTGGAGGTTGTTCCGCCACCACGCCTCCAAAATGCTACTATTGGTTGTGACACACCTCTCTCCTCCACCCCCTCCTCTTCTTCTTCCTCCATGGCCTCTTCCAGTGCTCTGTCCTCAGAACCAGCGGTGCTCCATAGGCGTTCCAGGGGCTACGCAAGTACGCAGGCAAAACGATGCCATGCCGTGCTGGTTTGTTTGGGGGACAGGAGCCACACTGGGGCGGATGTTTTGTCAGCTCTGCAGGGGCAGGCCGAGAGGTGGTTGATGCCACGCCAGCTTAAGCCAGGAATGGTGGTTTGCGACAATGGCACCAACCTCCTCTCTGCCCTCCGACAGGGACAACTGACCCATGTGCCCTGTGTAGCTCACGTCCTTAACCTGGTGGTGCAGTGGTTCTTGGGCAGGTACCCCGGCTTACAGGATGTCCTGAAGCAGGCCAGGAAAGTCTGTGTGCATTTCCGCCGATCATTTAATGCCTGTGCTCGGCTGGCTGAGCTCCAAAAGGAGTTGAACCTGCCCAAGAACCGCCTTATATGTGACATGCCCACCAGATGGAACTCAACATTGCCCATGCTGCAGCGGCTGCACACGCAGCAGAGGGCCATCAATGAGTACCTGTGCGACTACGGCACCAGGACAGGGTCAGGGGAGCTTGGTTTTTTCTCACCACGCCAGTGGGGCATGATCAGGGATGCATGCACTGTCCTGTCACCGTTTGAGGAGGCCACAAGGATGGTGAGCAGTGACAGTGCATGCATCAGTGACACTGTACCTTTTGTCCACCTCTTGGAGCATACGCTGCGTGGAATAATGGACAGGGCACTTGAGGCAGAACAGAGGAAGGAAGAGGAGGACTTCCTTGCCTCTCAAGGCCCCCTTTATCCAGACAGTGTTCCTGCTGTGCCACCCATCACACAGGAAGAGGATGAGGAGAAGGAAGAGGAGGAGGAGGATGATTGTGTCAGCATGGAGGTGGAGGCTGGCACTCAGCATCAGCATCAGCAGCCTTATAGGGATGATTTACAGTCCCAAGAAACACGTGGACTTGTACGTGGCTGGGAGGAGGTAGCTGCGGATCATGTTGTCCTTAGTGACCCAGAGGACTCCGGACCGAATGCCTCAGCTAACCTATGCTGCATGGCCTCCCTGATCCTGCAAAGCCTGCGGAAGGATCCTCGTATTCTTCGGATCAAGGAGAGGGACCATTACTGGCTGGCCACTCTCCTTGATCCACGGTACAAGGGTAAGGTTGCCGACCTCATCTTGCCATCGCAGAGGGAGCAGAGGATGAGACATCTCCGGGAGGCCTTGCAGAAAGCTCTGTGCAACGCATTCCCAGAGACTGGGAGGTTACAAACTCCTGGTCCTGGACAACGTGTTGCTGAGGCATCGGTCAGAAGGAGCGGTGGAGAAGGTGGCCGTCTGACTGATGCTTTCAGACAATTTTTTAGTCCGCAGCCCCAAGGTATGATTGGTTCCAGCACCCATCGCCAGCGTCTAATTTACATGGTGCAGGAATACCTAGGGGCAAGGTCAGACTTGGACACCTTTCCCACCGAAAATCCTCTGGCTTACTGGGTCTTGAGTATGGATCACTGGCCAGAGCTTGCACAGTATGCAATTGAGCTACTGGCCTGTCCTGCATCCAGCGTTCTTTCGGAACGCACCTTCAGTGCTGCTGGTGGATTTGTTACCGATCACAGGGTGCGCCTGTCCACCGAATCAGTTGATCGACTGACCTTCATCAAGATGAATCAGTCTTGGATCACCCACAGCTACCAAGCACCTGAAGCTGATGTAACCGAATAATTTTTTTTGAAATACCACATCCCTTCAAGACTGCCTATGCTGATGCTGAGTGACTGTCCTGTTATGTTGATTGTCTATCCTCTTCCTCCTCCGCTGATATGTTGGAAGAACATTTTTGGTTCTGGGTGATGCCAGCAGCCCAATTTTTCTGCCCCTGTTTAACAGGGGCGTTTAATTACAATTTTTGATGCAATGCTTTGCAGCAGGGCTTATTCCTGCAATAAAACTAGAGTATATGGCAGAGGTTGCAGTGTGGTGGCACCAGCACCAGTGCCTAAGGCCCAATTTTTCTGCCCCTGTTTAACAGGGGCGTTTAAGTACAATTTTTGATGCAATGCTTTGCAGCAGGGCTAATTCCTGCAATAAAACTAGAGTATATGGCAGAGGTTGCAGTGTGGTGGCACCAGCACCAGTGCCTAAGGCCCAATTTTTCTGCCCCTGTTTAACAGGGGCGATTAAGTACAATTTTTGATGCAATGCTTTGCAGCAGGGCTAATTCCTGCAATAAAACTAGAGTATATGGAAGAGGTTGCAGTGTGGTGGCACCAGCAGCAGTGCCTAAGGCCAAATTTTTCTGCCCCTGTTTAACAGGGACATGTAATTACAATTCTTGATATAATATTTCACAGGAGGGCCCCTTCCTGTGCCCACCCAGAGTAACGGTGAGGACTTATAGTGTTGTGGCACCAGCACCACAACCACCAAAGGTCAATTTTTCTACCACTGTTCAACAATGGCATGTAATTACAATTCTTGATATAATCGTTCACAGCAGGGCGCTCCAGCGCCCACCAAGAGTCACTTTGAGGGCTTACAATGTTGTGGCAAAACCAACACCTTGTTCCGCCATTTCTGCAGAGCATATAGGGCAGGCCCCTACTTTCAAACATCCAACTTACAAACATCTCCTACTTGCAAACGGAAGGAGACAACAGCAAGTGAGATGAAAAAAGATGGACGACAAAACAAATTATACAGGGGTGATAACCCTTCCCTATGTTTTCCAAAAAGCTTTAAAATAGTTTTTTTGAATGGAGCTACACTTTAAAAATGTACCAGTTGAAAATTACAAACAGATTCAACTTAACACAACAAACCTACACAGTCCCTATCTTGTTTGCACCGCCTGTATACTGCTGTTCTGAGTATATAGGGCCTGGGGGCCACACGCATTTCCTTTTTTTAATATGGGTACGGGGTTCCCCTTAATATGCGTACAAGACCCAAATAGGCTGGTAATGGGCAGGGAGGGCTACCTATGCCATTTTTCTCAATGATTTTCAACCATATTGCAGGAACCAGATATAACATTAAAACCGCAAGCAGTTTTAAATGGTGTTATTTCCGTTTAATGTCATTTTGTGCAGGGACTGTTCTAAACATGGGAAACACGTGGCACTTCACAGGCATACTACAGACACCCCCCAGGCACCATATTTAAAGGAATATTTCACTTTTTTTTTTCACTTTAATCGTCATTAAAATCAGTGCTCCCGCCAAAACGGCCATTTTTAAAAACATTTTAGGCATTGACCCATGTCCCCTGGGGCAGGAGCCAGGTCCCCAAACCCTTTTTAGGACAGTATCTTGCATATTAGCCATTAAAAATTAGCACTTTCCATTTCGAACGTTCGAGTCCCATAGACTTCAATGGGGTTACATAGTTACATAGTTACATAGTTAGTCAGGTTGAAAAAAGACACAAGTCCATCCAGTTCAACCTTAAAAACAAATAAATAAAATAAAAAATAATCGTACAATCCAGATACCCAATTTTATGCCCACAATTCTAACGTTCGTAACGAACGTGGGGTCCGTTCGAAAGTTCTGGTGCGAACCGAACCGGGGGGTGTTCGGCTCATCCCTAGTCTTGAGGATGGATCACTGGCCAGAGCTTGCACAGTATGCAATTGAGCTACTGGCCTGTCCTGCATCCAGCGTTCTTTCGGAACGCACCTTCAGTGCTGCTGGTGGCTTTGTTACCGATCACAGGGTGCGGCTGTCTACCAAATCAGTTGATCGACTGACTTTCATCAAGATGAATCAGTCTTGGATCACCCACAGCTACCAAGCACCTGAAGCTGATTTAACCAAATAATTTTTTTTGAAATATCACATCCCTTCAAGACTGCCTATGCTGATGCTGAGTGACTGTCCTGTTATGTTGATTGTCTATCCTCTTCCTCCTCCGATGATATGTTGGAAGAACATTTCTGTTTCTGGGTGATGCCATCAGCCCAATTTTTCTGCCCCTGTTTAACAGGGGCATTTAATTACAATTTTTGATGCAATGCTTTGCAGCAGGGCTAATTCCTGCAATAAAACTAGAGTATATGGGAGAGGTTGCAGTGTCGTGGCACCAGTGCCTAAGGCCCAATTTTTCTGCCCCTGTATAACAGGGGCGTTTAAGTACAATTTTTGATGCAATGCTTTGCAGCAGGGCTAATTCCTGCAATAAAACAAGAGTATATGGGAGAGGTTGCAGTGTCGTGGCACCAGCACCAGTGCCTAAGGCCCAATTTTTCTGCCCCTGTTTAACAGGGGCGTTTAGGTACAATTTTTGATGCAATGCTTTGCAGCAGGGCTAATTCCTGCAATAAAACTAGAGTATATGGGAGAGGTTGCAGTGTCATGGCACCAGCACCAAATTCTTGATATAATATTTCACAGGAGGGCCCGTTCCTGTGCCCACCCAGAGTAACTGCGAGGACTTATAGTGTTGTGGCACCAGCACCACAACCACCAAAGGTCAATTTTTCTACCACTGTTCAACAATGGCATGTAATTACAATTCTTGATATAATCGTTCACAGCAGGGCGCTCCAGCACCCACCAAGAGTCACTTTGAGGGCTTACAATGTTGTGGCAAAACCAACACCTTGTTCCGCCATTTCTGCAGAGCATATAGGGCAGGCCCCTACTTTCAAACATCCAACTTACAAACATCTCCTACTTGCAAACGGAAGGAGACAACAGCAAGTGAGATGAAAAAAGATGGACGACAAAACAAATTATACAGGTGTGATAACCCTTCCCTATGTTTTCCAAAAAGCTTAAAAAATTTTTTTTGACTGGAGCTACACTTTAAAAATGTACCAGTTGAAAATTAAACAGATTCAACTTAACACAACAAACCTACACAGTCCCTGTCTTGTTTGCACCGCCTGTATACTGCTGTTCTGAGTATATAGGGCCTGGGGGCCACACGCATTTCCTTTTTTTAATATGGGTACGGGGTTCCCCTTAATATGCGTACAAGACCCAAAGGGGCTGGTAATGGGCAGGGAGGGCTACCCATGCCATTTTTCTCAATGATTTTCAACCATATTGCAGGAACCAGATATAACATTAAAACCGCAAGCAGCTTTAAATGACGTTATTTCCGTTAAATGTCATTTTGTGCAGGGACTGTTCTAAACACGGGAAACACGTGGCACTTCACAGGCATACTACAGACACCCCCCAGGCACCATATTTAAAGGAATATTTCACTTTTTTTTCCACTTTAATCGTCATTAAAATCAGTGCTCCCGCCAAAACGGCCGTTTTTAAAACTTTTTTTTGCATTGACCCATGTCCCCTGGGGCAGGAGCCAGGTCCCCAAACCCTTTTTAGGACAGTATCTTGCATATTAGCCGTTAAAATTGGCACTTTTAATTTCGAACGTTCGAGTCCCATAGACTTCAATGGGGTTCTAACGTTCGTACGAATTTGGGGTCCGTTCGAAAGTTCTGTTGCGAACCGAACCAGGGGGTGTTCGGCTCATCCCTATTCAATGGCAGGATTCTGCTGAGCTCAACGTGATACCAGCGTCTGTCTGTGTTACTTGGAGGCATAAAAGCGCGCACTCCCAGCATTATATGAGGGAACTGAATTTGTGCTTTTAAGAGCAAAGAAATTATTTGCTTATAGAAAATGACTTTGAGCAATGACCACACTGTGTTGGCTTGCACTTATCTCAGGTAGTGCAAGTATATACCCACTTCCCTGCAAGTCACTATTTTGCACTAGCGCCAATCGTCACTTCTTGTAGAGCTGCTAAAGGACAGTGCCAGTCAGGACAAGTTGTTGATGCAGCTGCACTGGCAGCCCAATTCTGATCTCCAAGGAGCTGTGGCTGGACAAGTTGGTGCTCAGTCCTTAGAATGTGAGCAGAAAGTGGAGACAGCACTCTGCAACAGGTGGTAATGTACCTTGCCTGGGTGAACAATAATCAGTGTAATGTCCCAGCTACTAGATGTCTCATTAAGTTGAATACTGTGTGCAGGAAACAACAGTGTGTGCAGGGAGAGGGAAAGTGTGTACAAGGAGGCGGATGATGTATGCAGGAGGATGGGCATTATGTACAGGGAGGGGCACAGTGTGTACAGGGAAGAGGACACTGTGTACAAGGAGGGGCAGGATATACAGAGGGAATGTATACAGGGAGGAAGACTATGCATGCAAGGAGGGGGACAGTATGTACAGAGAGGGGGACAAGATGTGCAGGAAGATGGCCAATGTGTAGGGGGGGGCAATGTGTACAGAGAGGAAGACAATGTGTCCTGGGAGGGGAAGGAGTAAGTACAGAGGGAGGGGGATGCATACAGAGAAGGGGGCAGTGTGTACAGGGAGAGGCACAGGAACCTGCGCAGAGATTCCAGGTCTCGGGACAACAATCTAGGTGCCAGCAAACTGAGAGCGATCATTTTAGGGCATGCTCTTGTGTTCTTGATAGCTCACAGCATATAGATCCATTTGCTGCTTCAATGTCTGCAAATGGGTGTGTAGACGGCCACTGATATTATATTAGGGCTATTATATTAAGGCTGTCCTAGCCAATACTGCCAGGTATTTTATTATGACCACAAACCTGCAGCGCATATCTTGAGCCATAACCTTACCCAGAGACCAGCCACGATCAATAAGGTGAGGGCCAGGTAGGTATGCTTTCATATACAAAAAGAGTGCGTGGGCAGTATGGATGTAAAACGCTCCAGAGCTTAAGTACCAGCACCACTCCCCAAAGGAAAGTGGCAACTTGTTCTTCCAACAGTGACAGGTCCTGTTTGGCTCTAAAACTGCTATACATACAAAGTGCTGCCAGAAGGGGCAGGCTAAAAGAAAGCATAAGGACCATCCTGGGCAGAATGGGGAGTGTGGTGAGCTGATGTGCCCGCCAAGATGCTATGCCAAGTTGCACATCAGGCGGCAGCAAAACACGGCAGATGTGTTCACTCAAGTGAAAACTGACTAGGTGGATGTCTAGTCGCTAAGGCTCAGGTACTAAGCTAATCAAACAGCTAAGTTTGTTTAAAGGGTACCTCCTGCCTCAAAAAACAGCAGGACAAAGAGCATTCAACAGATTGGCCAGATGTGTCTTCATGATAGCAGAGGAGGCAGGATCCCCTCTGTAAAGCCCAACTCTTACTGCAGAGACAGTTGGCCAAGCCAAGTAATCTTCATCAGACCAGCCAGAAGTGCCAGTCTGCCAGCGGATGATGCGATAGTCTTCGCAGAAACATGGGAACAGCGATGGAAATGAAGATTTATACTACCATTAAGGATTATGGTATTGCCTAGGTTGGAGTGCACTTCAGTAGCCAAGGCTATTTGGTTCTCAGCAGACGAGTTGAGAGCAAACTTGGCCAGTAATACGCCTCTGTGGTGTTTGGTCCATGAGTGAAATTAGAGTGACCAGTGAGGCAGTGTAACCACTATGGAGACAGCAGGCTGTTCATTCCACTATTCTGTTACGTTAGTCAAGCCCTATGTCGTATCCCACTGATGGCATATAACTCTTCTAAGTCGATTGGAATATGATTTAAGATGGAATCAGAGACCAGTCCCTTAGGCTAGTCTTCTAGGCCCAGAACAAAGAGTTGGTGCCAGGGCCTGAGAAGAGCTAGAGAAAAGATTGGAAGATGATCGTCTTTAATGGCCTAAGCTAAAGTCTGCTCTCTCGATTAGCAGCAAAGTTCTTCTGCACTCATATGTGCCCAGTAGGTTTTATATTGCAGAAATGTAATGCAAATTTGGGCAGGAGACTCAGGATCAGCGGAGCCATGGCAGTACTTGTCTTTGTGTTGTGAACTGTCTGCAACAAATTCTTGGGACAACAACTGAAGATTCCAGGTGTGCTGGCGAGTTGCACTTTGTGCAGTAAGGAAGTCAATAGAATTTCTTCTCTAATTCCCATTATGGTTCTTCAGATCAATCAAGGCTTTAAGCAAATGTTACCAAATCTTCGGTCCATTGTGGTCAGTCGGAAAGCAGATTCAGGCAAGATGTGTAACAAAGGATCAAGATCCAAAACGTCATATGGAGTCACTGAGAACAATCACTCAAAACTATCGGATAAAACCGCTACAGTTCTCTAGATCTAGCTGATATGTACATGCGCACTTTACTACCCCCAGGCATCTGAGCGTTTCACTGTGGGCTCGTTCAGCAACCATTGACCCTTCCACATTTTCCAGAACATTGCTTCCAGTAGTGGCCACCTTGCAGAAGCAAGGGCTTCAAGTTCCTCGTGTCGACAACAGATGCGGGTGGCTCAAAATCCTCCAGGTCCTGGCAAATCCTAATTCAGAGGGAAGGCCAATTTAATATCATTATAATAATGACATTTTAGACATTCAGGAGAATACTATAGAGTGGCCTCCACATAAGTCCTAATACTGTCACCCTTTGTGTGGGCAAGTCCTAGCTCTATCCCATCTGTTTGTATCCCATGGTCTCAAATGGTCAAGAAGATTAAGAACATTATAAACTGGCCTTCTAAGGTAATGAAAGATTTTGCTTCCTATTCCAGGGAAGATTACCCCACATATGAGACTAGTCCTGTTGATGGTGGCTAAGGATAGTTAATCTTATCAACTTTCATAAACTTCCAAACGTAACAATCATTAAAGTCTATTCACCTCGGTGACCTCCTACCTCAAGTCAATGACATAGGCCAGTGGAGGACGAAGTGTCTAACCGCAGGGGTACAGTGAATCCCAAGTGGGGAAATCGTTTGGGCAATACAGCCTAGGGGGCCTCAGGTATGCTTCAAACAGACGGCTATAGGTAATCTCCTATTCAGGTTTGCCAATGGTAAAACCTGTCTCATCTCATCGCTCTGTGTTCTGGTGTCTCAGAACTTCCTGTCAGATATGGTAAAATACGAAGCCTTGGATGTCAAGGGTGGTAAATGGAAATAATGTTTCCCTTAAAAGGGTGCTCAGAATGTCACCCTTAGAGACAGCTAAAAATATATTTTGTGTCATGCTGCTGGCTTTGCGAAGTGACGCTGAACCTTGAACTCTGTAGACACCATCAAAGGTAGTTTATCAGTGACAGCTCAAGGAAACCCTAGCAACCTCTGGAAGAACCCGAGGGGTCCACGGAACCCTGGTTGAGAATGGCTGCCCTAAACCAACAAGCAGTTCAATGAATCTCAACCTGGCAGTAAACTCAATGGTCAGGAATGGAAGTCATTCCTGCAAGAACAGCTTCCCAGAAGTAAAAGCAGTGGATCTACTAACATCCAGCTGGGTCAGCAGGTTAGCATGTATAGCCACCAGACTCGTGATCTCTAAGCTCCTCGTCAGGATCATAATGCATGGTTGGGCAGGTTGAAAAAGGACACAAATCCATCTAGTTCAACCAGGATCCGTAGTCATACAGCTGGGATAAGGACAATGATCTGGTGGCCTTACAGGCCTTGGTGTCCTCAAAGTACAGTCTTTGGCCCAAGTTCCTCCTATTTCAGTCTTCCTGAGATCTCAGACCTTGCACAGCAAAGCCAAGTGTATCCAAATTCAGCCACGTTTCATCTAGCAACTGGGAGACCAAGTTAGAAAGGCACAAGGGAGGGACCTGTATGCTGTCATGCTTTGCATCAGGAAAGGAAAATTACCGTCAGGTAAGTATAACATTTTCAGTTTTTTTAACTATGAATTGTGTTTTGTACAGTTGTATGTGCGGTGTTTCTGTTTAGTAAAAACATTAATACATTACAGAGGTTTTAACTTCCTTGGCTTTTACTTCACAGGTTGAAAGTGCTGCTGTTCATTGATGGTTGTGTTGCTCCTCTATAGAGGTCAAAATAAAGGAAAAAATAAAATGAATGCAGCCACCCCTTTAAAGGATTGGTAAGCTGCAATATTTAAAATTTTCAGTTTTTTTTAGAAACCCTTTCAAAAAGTAAGAAAAGAATGAAAGAAAATGGGAAAAAGTGGAAAATAATTAAAGAACTTGCCTAAAATATCAACCTATTATTCTCGAGTTTCATTACCAAGGATATATAAAAAGGTAAGAATGGAGCGATCCCAACTCCAGGCATGAGCATAATCAATTTACTCTGTCAGGTATTCAACAACTTATATATAAAATATACTACAGTATATAATTTAATATACATTAAAAATTTTATTAATGAAATTGGTAACTCTTTTTTACTTTCTTGGAAGTATAAAGTAGGCCATTTCCCCTCTGTTCTGCTTGGTGGTTGTGAAAATATGAATAATTGACGTACTTTCCCATTTAGTAACAATACTTACCTATGAGGCATTCACAAATGTATGTGTAGCAATAAGGTAGTAAGATTAGAGATGCTAATACTTAACCACTTCAATACCAGGCATTTTCGCCCCTTCCTGCCCAGGATCATTTTCAGCTTTCAGAGCTGTCACACTTTGAATTGCGCGGTCATGCAACACTGTGCCAAAACAAAATTTTTATCATTTTCTTCCCACAAATATCATCACTGGGGTTTTTATTTTTTGCTAAACAAACTAAAAAAGACTGACATTTTTGAAAAACAAAAAACTGATGGGCACTGATAGGCGACACTGACGGCACTGATAGGTGGTACTGATGGGCAACACTGATGAAGGGCTACTGACAGGCATTATTGAGTGGCATCTGAAGGGCACTGACAGGCATTACTGATGGGGCACTTATTGTCACTTTTATGGGCATGGATTGGCACATTTATGGGCACTTACAGGCGCTCTTCATGGGGCACAGGCTGGCAGCTGATGGGCAGTGATTTGCAGCTGATGGGCACATCTGATGGGACTGTGCTGATAATCGATGTGCTGATTATCAGAACAGACCCCCCATCCGATCAGAATAACTAAACCACTTTGTCTACGTCATATTGCTATATGGTGGGCGGCAAGAGGTTAAAGCGGACCTTTAGTCATTTTTTCAACTTTTCTGCCCTTGTTGTTTTAACTTTGGATAGTAAAACATTTTTTTTCAGCCAGTGAATACCTTATACAGCCCACTTCCTGTTGTCTGGTAATAAGTCTAGGCTTATGACATCATGCACAGCTCTTGTCTTGTGAGAGTTTTCCTGGCAGGGAGGGGGGATAAGTCATAAGAGGGCCAATGAGAGCATCATCTCACTCTTGTGAGAGTTTGCCTGGCAGGGAGGGGGGATAAGTCATAAGAGGGTCAATGGGAGCTGCAGGGCTGCAGACCTGGAGGTGTGCCTCTGTGTGTCTGAGTTAATCCAAGAAGTGAACAGGCAGCAGCTCCAGCTACCCACAGTTAAAATGCTTGCAGCCAGACTCAGTGGAGGGAGATTTTTTTCAGCATATTTGGCTGGATTACCAGTTAAAAATAAAGGAAAACTACTGCAGCCATCACGTCTAAGAATTGGTAAGCTGCAAATATTAAATGTTTGCTTTTGGGTTTGTTTAGTAACTTTTAATGGGAACTTCATTTGGAAAGGTTGAGAAGTACCCACTGGTTGATTGCAAGTCCCTCTGAAGTTTATGGAAAGAGAGAACAAGGAGATGTTGGCACTGTTTTGCACTATGTATACCACTTTTTAAGTAAAGCATCTGAAATGGCTGACCATAAGAACGATTGTTTATATGAAGCAATATCAGAGAGTTCTTGAAGAGAGCCTCAGTCCAGGAGCATTTGAGTAATCAAGATGATGCAGTCCCTCCATAAAACAGGTCTATATATCCCATCTTGTTCTTGTTGCAAGAGGAAGGTGGGAAGTGACCTTGCCCAGCATGGCCATTACTGATGGCGAATCAGGGCCCTGCTTACACATGTCCAGCAATGTATAAGTTCTTGGTTGTGTGGTTGTCACACATAGCTTAGCTCCAATAACACAGCCCCTGACACCCAAAAAAAACCCAGAACATTGTCAGTCTGAGGCCGCGTACACACGCGGGGACTGTTCGCTCAACTTTGTTCGTCAAACAGTTTCAGCGGACAGTCCGCTCAAAATTAGCATGCACGGACTTGCCCACACACGACGAACGAACAGTCCGCTGAAACCGTGCGCGATGACGTGAACGGCACGTACGACGGGACTAGAAAACTACGTCCTATACACTGCAATGCAACCTTCGGCGTGTAAATTCTTTCTGAGCATAGTTTGACGAACAAGCCTACACACGGGCGTACTGTCCGCTCAAACCAAGTTTCAGCGGACAGTTTTTCGGAATTTCCGAAAAACTGTTCGTCAGACTGTCCGCTGAAACTGTCTGCTGAAGCCCACACACGAGCGGACTGTCCGCCGAAACACTGTTCAGCGGACAAAGTTGAGCGAACAGTCCCCGCGTGTGTACGCGGCCTGAGTGATCACTGAGAAAGGGGAGACTTAGGAAATGTTTTCCCCCACGTGCATCAGACATTATTCCTTTTATTTATTATGACTTTTCTGCTTTTTTGGACCTCATATCTAAGATGGTTGGGACCAGATATATTCTGCTTTTTGGGCCTCATTTCTAAGATGGTTGGGCCCAGATATATTCTGCTGTATGGGCCTCATTTCTAAGATGGTTGGGACCAGATATATTCTGCTTTTTGGGCCTCGTTTCTAAGATGGATGGGACCAGATATATTCTGCTTTTTGACTAAGCCACCAGCATCAGTGACCTAAATCAAGTATCAATGTATCATCTACAATAATTTTTGGCCACTACTGTCTATTAATATGTAAAACACTTTGTTAAATCAGAAATCAGTGATCAATAATAACATCTAGTTAACATCATTAATTTTATGACAAGAAATATGTTGAACAATGCTATACCTGACTCAAGCTGGGCTCCTCCACTTCTTCCTGGCTGGAGGGCCCAGGTTGAACATCGGAAGCCTCAGCTGGGGTGGAAGGAAACATTGAAGGAAGAGTGGAGAGTGATTTTGTGATTTCACTCTGGTCTAACAGAAAACGCAGTCTGTCATAGTACCACAGCCTGGGGACATAAATGTCATCTGCTGCAGCTCCTAATCTCTGGGAGCCCTGGACCTTCATGCGCTACCTATTATAAGTGCTCCTCATGCCACCAATTTTGGCATTCAAATAGGCGATGTGTGCCATAGGGATCTGCGGCTTAAGAAATTCCAGCAATTCATCCAGTTCTGCCTTCTTCTTTCTTTTATTATTATAAAAGGGGTGTTTTACCTGCCACAGACAGGGCAGCTCCCTGTACTTATCGATAAATAGGGGGATAAAGTCATGATTGTTGAAGCGATCCATTTTATCTGCAAGACACAACACAAGACAAACCCCAATGTCAGGCTAAACTCTCCTAATCTTGTCCCAATATAGGCCTCAATCTATAAGCATTATAGGCCACTGATGCACCAAGTTAAAATTGTACCTTCGTTATCACGATTGGCGCTTCCGATATTCCTTCCTCCGCTCACAGATCGTACGTACGATGCATGCGTGTTACGCTTTATATACACTGCGCATATGTGAAACTCGGCCCGACCCTGACCTTCTTTCTTTCTTTTTTTTTTAAAACATAAAAAACGCTTTTATTTCTTTTGTTGCACAGTACATGGTATAAATCAGACAGTGTACAGAAATGTATAAAAAATCAGTTGAAGATGGAGTGAGCCTTAAACAAATTATGTCTGCATTACATTCCTTTGCATTTTCACATATAGACTCTTTATTTTTTTTCATTTTTTTTATTTATTTTATTTACTGTGCAGCAACTTTAAATCTATTTAAACGTATTCAGATAAACCATAACACATGTCTAACTGAGAGAATTATGTATACAATTGACTCTTGTAGTTCTTTTAATTGCTTGTGTCTATATTCTATATTAAGTCAGCGAAAGTAACTTATTATTGTAGTGTCCCATCTTCCATCGGTATTGACGCCATGTTTTCATTTTGTATTTTTTTTCTTTTGGCTAATGGTAACCAGGTAACTATTCTCTGTGTATCTATCCCAGTATCAGTCTGTCTTTAATGAGTTGATAGGGGGCTAACCTGGGGATCTCTAACTATGCTTGCTACATTGAATAACATTTTTGTGGGACTTTCCTATGTTGGTATGTTAGTTTTTCCTTAATTAATAACTTGTTAACACTGTCCATCCATTGCCCCTTGGTGGGTACTCTTGGAGTAATCCACCATTGGGCAATTAGTTTACGCGCTTCATAGAGTAATCTTACGACTGCTGTGCATGTATGTGGAGTCAGTGTTTCATCCTCCAGTGCACCCAGCAGACAAACATCTGGGTCCCGTGGGATAAATGTTCTATATACTGTGGATATCATGTCCAGCACCTCCCTCCAGAATCTAAAAAGCTTGTGGCATTTCCACAGCATGTGGAGAAGGTCGCCATGGTTGGTCTCACATTTTGAGCATAGGGAAGAGTCTCTGATGCCGCACTTATGAAGTCTCTTGGGTGTCCTGTAAGCCCTATGCAATAGGTACAAGTGGGACAGTTTGTGAGACGCTGATATTGAGACTAGAGGGGCTGCCGCTAGACACAGTTCCCATTTTTCCCCATCAATGGGTCCAATGCCATTTTCCCATCCCTGTCTGCAGAGTAGCTTGGTAGGGTCCTGTATTCGTGCAAAAAGGGTACTATAGCAACTTCAAATCATTCCCTTTTTGTCCTTCTTCATAAGGATGTTTTTGAATTATTGCATGATCTGCTTGTTGTAGCATAGTGGTTTTTGCCTGTGTTTGCAAGGCATGACGTAGCTGTAGATATTTGAAGAAATTGTTATTTGGAATCCCAAATACTGCCTGGATTTCAGAGAACAATTTAAGTGTAGGGCCATTATACAGTTGGGAGATGTATTTAATACCTGCCTCCTCCCAGTTTTTGAATCCTTTTAGTTTTTGTACTTCTTTGAGTTGTCTGTTACACCATATGGGTGTACAGTTTAGGCACCCTTTCAACCCAAGCATCTTTTTAATGTATGGCCATGGTGTGTTTAACAGTTTCACAGTGGGAGCCGTAGAATCCAGGTGTAGATAACTTGCCTCCAGCCTTGTAAGTGCAGACTCACTGTCCCCTTCCATGTCTAGTATCCTACAAATTGGGTTAGTCAGATCTATTATTCCCCACCCCCTAAAGTAGTAAGTCCTGGGGTGTGGGACAGCCACCCCCCCTTCATCTTTATTACACTGAAGGGTTGACAACTTAATCCTAGCTGATTTTTTCCACCATATCAATTCTCTAAATTGTGACTCAATTCTTTTGAACCATCTCCTGGGGATCCATATCGGGGAGTTATGGAATATGTATAATAATTGTGGTGCCCAGACCATTTTAATAAGGTTTATTCTCCCTGCGACTGATAGAGGCAGTTTGCACCATGCTGTGCATTTATCTCTAAATTTGCTGAGGAGGGGGGGTTAGGTTACGGTTGAGGTATTGGGATGGGTTATGGGTCACCTGAACACCTAATTACTTAAATGCAGTTACTATCTGGACTGTTTGCACACACTTTGGTATCGGGACAACTAGGGGGTCTAGTGGCATCAGTATTGATTTATCCCAATTGATGGCCAAGCCTGACATCTCCCCGAACGCTTTAATAAGATCCATGACTGCCTGCAGAGTGCCCTGTGTGTCTCCTAGATACAATAGGGTGTCATCAGCGTACATGGACACCACATCTGTGCCCATGGAGTGCCGAAACCCAATGATGTTGGTGTCACCTCGTATTTTAGCCGCCAGGGGCTCCAGTGCCAGGGCAAACAGCAGGGGTGATAAAGGACACCCCTGTCTGGTGCCTCTGTACGGTGAAAATGGCTCTGATAGTTCCCCGGTGGGTTTTGCACACAGTAAGTGGACCCATTTAATGAAGGTGTTGCCCAAACCCACAGACCTCAACACCTTCCACAGGTAAGGCCACTCAACACTGTCGAAGGCCTTAGCTGCGTCTAGCGAGAAGTTTGCCCTGTTGCCAGTATTGTCCACTGGGACTTGTAGGTTTAAGAAGAGCCTTCTAATATTTTGTGCTGTGGATCTTGAAGGGATAAACCCAGATTGGTCTTTGTGTACTATTTTATGTATTACCTTAGCCAGTCTATTTGCTAGTACCCAAGTCAGTCATTTGACATCAGCTGTCAGCTAAGATATGGGTCTATATAAACCTGGGGATCTAGCCTCCTTGCCCAGCTTCAGCAAGACAACAATGACTGCCTCATTCATGGAGCCTGGCAGGGACCCTTTTTCGAGTGCCTCAGTATAAACTTTTAAGAGAGTGGGAAATAGAATGCCGGAGTATCTTTTATATGCTTCGGATGGAAGACCGTCCATCCCTGGTGACTTATTATTTTGGGAATGTGTCAGGGCTATATCTAATTCCTCTTCTGTCAGTGGTGCGTTAAGTATGTCAGCATCTCCCAGTGGTAAGACCGGGAGCTTGCATTTCTCTAAAAATTCCTCTATCTCCACCTCTGTGGGCCTCACTTTAGCTGTGTACAGGTCCACATAGAAATCCTTAAAAATCGGCACAATGTCTGGGGTCGAGGAGTATTCGACACCCTGGTCATCACAAATACCCGAAATGGTGGCCGAGGACTGTTGTGCTCGCACCATAACCACTAGCATATGTCCAGTAACTTCCTCAAAATGTGGCTGTTGCAGAAAAAAACCTTTATTTTCAGCTAATTGCAGCGCCAGTTGCCTAGACATTGATTGTGCCCCCAACCACACCCTTTTTGTGTCTTCTGTGGGATTGGCAATGTAGTTGTTTTATGTTTCGGTGACCACTCTGTGCACCGTCATCTCCCAAGCTTTAGTGTCTGTTTTAATGCTATTTATTAGTTGTATGAATTGCCCTCTTGTATAGGCCTTCATTGCATCCCACACCATTCCCAAATTCATAGTGCCAGTATTATCCAATAGAAATAATTTAAGCATGTCTCGTATTGGGTCAGGCTCTGGGAACAATGAGAGCCAGAAGGGATTAAGCTTCCAGACTGGGCTCTTAACTATTTTAGGGAATGATACACAGATGCGGAGCGAGGAATGGTCACAGATGTGCCTGTCAGCATATTCAGAGTTTATAATACATTGCATTATCCTGTCATTGCCTGGGCCCAGGTCTATTCTAGATAGGCCTCCATAAGAGGCCGAGTGACAGGAATACTTTTTAAGGTCCGGGTGCCTGTTACGCCATACGTCTGTCAGCCCCAATTCCTCAAGGACTCTGGCAAAAGGTGTGCGTCCCATTGCGCCGGGTGTGATATTATGGGGTATGGGGAACTTGTCTTTGGTGTGATTTAGATAGTTGTTGAAGTCTCCCACTGCAAGCAGGGGGACCTCTTGGTATTGCGCCATAAATTTTGCCAGACTCCCGAGAACCCCGGCTGAGTACGGTGGTGGTACATATATATTTGCTAGTATACAGGTTAACCCATGAATTTTACACAGTAAAAAAACGTATCTACTGCCCAGGTCAATCAGGGTCTTAGAGCATTGGAACCGGACTCCTTTGCGTATAAGTATGCTTACCCCCCTGGAATATGAGGAATATGTGGAGTGGAACTGTACATCATATATGCGTGGGTTCAGACTAGGGGGAGGATCAGCCGAAAAATGCGTCTCCTGCAAGCATACAATACTGCCATTCATTGATTTTACATGTCTCAAAACTGCCATTTTTTTTACTGGAGTACCCAGACCCCTCACATTCCTGACCTTCTTTCTAGTCTATTCCCCGCCCCTTCTCTTTCAGAGCAATGGGAGAGCACATAGCAAAGAAGGTGCAAGTGCATGCAGAGGAGAGCAGCAACGAGGAGGACGACAAAAGCCTGGAGCCACAAACATCCAGATCCAGGAGATTTAAGGCCTCTAATATGTGTGTTCCTATTATTATGTAGCACTGACCCCCGAAGGAGCTGCTGCTTTTATTTGGGCCTGCACTCTGCTAATAAACCCCACTAACTTGTGTCAGTCCCCTTGACACAGCTGTGGTGCAATACAATCCAGTACAATATAATATAACACAATATACCTGTATTGTCACCTCAGGAGCTACTGGCTCCACCTGCTGGGAGAAAACAATACTCCACACATTGAGGTACTTAACCAAAGTATATTTTACTGTATATTTTGGCAAACAGGTGATGACAGTTGTGCTGTGATCCCAACATAGAATGACAGAACAATGATTTCTGATAAAACAATTATAAACAATATAATTACAAGGGAGCTCCCCCTACTTTTATAGCTATTTGTTAGATCTCATTAAAAGTGCTCAGTCTTTAGTCTTCTGCTAGCTATTGTAATTTCTTATAATTTGTAATCCAAGGAAATAAGTAATTAAAGTAGAGTTAAAGATGATCCTGGTGTTGCTTCCGTAACTCTGATACAAGGCTTGAGATGCAATAGCAGATAGGCCTTCCTAGTGTCAGTTGCTATACTCCTCCTCCATAGGACTATGGATCCCAGCGAGGCCTGTATATAAGTCTGACTAGGTGCAAAAGTTAATAAACTATGGGCCGCAAACCCGCTCACCAGCTGGCTAGGAAGCTCGGTATGGTAGCTCTGGTCCGGTGTTTGCAGCTTGCTTCTATGTCAGTCAGCTCCGTCACTCTGTTCCCTTCCGATAGATGGACCCGGTCTTCCGATACTCAAACGGGTGTCTCTGGATCTTCCCTATCCGATCACTCTGTCTCTGGCACTTCAGGTCACTCATACAATCAAGCAGGGTTGCGCTTCTCAATGGCAATAGGCCGCTTCCTCCGGGAGGCCTCCTCACAAGTCCTCAAAGGCAGGCCATGCATTCCCAAGAGACATAAGATTGCCACTCAGGCTCCTTTTATGTCCTACCCAGCATGCACTGTCAGAGAGGGTGTCCATGGGTAGGTTAACCGGCATCCTGGGTAATCAACTCTCCAAAAGTAAATAACAGTAACTTCCTGTACAAAGTTTAATGCTTTGTCAAAGCAAAAATCATTTAAGTCTACTATCAGTGTTTGGCCGCTAGATGGCGCCAAACACTAAGCCATAGAAATGTCCATAGACTTTCATTGTAAATGCTAATATAATTTAGTAGGCAAGGATGCCAGCGCTACAATTATTATTAAGTTTATGCTGCTCCATGTGCTTTTCTTAACTGTTGTACAGTTTAAAATGGCAAGTTTTAGGTTCATGGGCGCAGTAATAGTTCGTAGTAAACATTGTTTGTTCGCTCACTAATACAATGTTTTTGGAAGATGCAGGTTAACTACATTTGTTGATGCCTATTTGTATTAAAAGAAGTTTACTACATTTAGGGTGTCCCACACAGGTTGTCAGGAAATGTTCCATCTGTGGGTAATATCTGTCTTTTGGCGTGCAGTACTGACATTCACCAGCAGGTGTCTCCTGGCAGTTTGGAACTGTCAGGAGAGCTTTTCCCCGCTAATGTTATGTTATCTTTGGGCTGCAGTACTGGCGTCCACCAGCGGATGGATCTTGGCATTGTGGAGCAGACAGCACCTCCTGCAATTAGGTGTCACTTGAGGCCAATCACAGGCCAATAAATACCTGGCAAGCACTCACGTTTGCTTTGGTTTTGTCTTTGAGCCCTGACCTGCATCCTGTTACCTGTTACCCTGATTGTCACGTACCTGGTATAGGAGCCCAGAATGCAGGGAGTGGCCTCTCGTAAGCCTCTGGCTCGAGAATCCCTGGAGGTAGGAACAGGAATTCAGGAGTTCAGAGGGCACAAATGCCGAACTGGTGAAGGACAGGTCCGGACCTTGAGTAGTGGAGGAACCACAGGAGAGCTGGAATGTAGACACCCGGCAGACTGGTCAGACAGCAGATGGAAGCAGGTACAGACGGTCAGGCTATAACAGCAGGTGGCAGACAGCAGACAGCAGCAGGCACAGGTGGTCAGGCTGGAACAGCGGGTGGCAGACAGCAGACATCAGACAGCAGCAGGCACAGGCGGTCAGGCTGGAACAGCAGGTGGCAGACAGCAAACAGCAGCAGGCAGAGGCGGTCAGGCTGGAACAGCAGGTGGCAGTAGCAAGGTCAAAGTACAAGCCGGGTCGGTAACAGGCGGGCAGCAACGGTACACAGGAAGAGGCAGAAGCGTAGTCAGACAGGCCGGAGGTCAGAGGCTGGCAGCAAGCAAACGTCATCAGGAACAAGCCGGGTAACAGGAATCAGGGGCAATCAGGTAGCAGAAGACAGAATAACCGGACACGCTGTAGACTGGACAGCAAGGAGGCACAGTAACAGGTTCCTTAAGTAGCCCTTTGGGCGCCAAGAACGGTCACACGGCGTGTCTGTGCACGCCCGCGTGTAACCGTGCACCCGTTCGTGACCCCGCGCACCCGCGTGCGCCCGTTCGTTCCATCGCGCACCCGCGTGCGCTTGTTCGCAACATCGCGCACCCGCGTGCGCCCGTTCGTACCAACACGCACCCGTTCGCGCCAACGCACGCCCATGGATACTGATTAGTTCTCAACGTGGGGATTCCGTGAGCAGGCCTTCCATATGCCACTGGATTCCGGGGACGACCATGACACTGATCCTGAACCTTGATTCCTGCATCCTGAACCTGTTGCACCTGGTCCTGTCTATTCCTGCATCCCTGGAACCTTGTCCTGTAACCTGATCCCTTTCTCCTTGTTCCCCCATCTGCTGACCTCCTGTTCATGACTCTGGCCTGGCTTGACTATGATTTTGGTATCCTCTTTGTTATATATACTGGTTGGTTTGTTGTCACTGTTATTTGGTTTTCTCACTCTGTTTGGTATTGGTGGTGTATTCACATTATATCCATTTATCTTAATAAAGTCACTTACTTTCACCTACTTATGTTTGGTTTACTCTGACGCAGTCACACAGTTCTGGTCACATCTGGTTTATGACAGAAGCCAAGGCCATCCCTGACCAGAAGTGGCTGCACAGAGGAACCATCAGAGTGGCGAGTATCTCTGCCAGACACTGAAAGAGGGGACCAATGACCAGCTGCTTGAGATCATCCGTTTGGCCCACTCCCTGGTTGACCAGGGCTGTATGTTGTTTAGGGATGCGCAGCCTTTGATCCAAATATGTGCTGAGCTAGCTGTTCTGTGTTCCAAAGACCAGTGATGATTTTTCTCCCCCTTTCATTGCTGATCAGGTGGAGTCTCTGGTGTGGTTGTTAGAGGATGATTCCGCATTCTTTTTTTTAGCACTATTCCGTTTGTCCTCAGCAAAAGCTTACGGAATGTTTTCAGTCAGTACAGACTCTTGTTAGACAGGCAGTATGTGATCTGATCTTTGTCCAACCAATACTCTCAGCATGGTCTCAGATGTTACAACCAGCCCCAACCAACCCACAACAAACCACCTCTGCCATCGGACAATTGCCTGCCCAAAAGTCTGTTTTCCCATCACCTATGCCAAACCCAGTAGTAGCCCAGTATACGTTGCTTCCAACCAAATACTCCTATCCAGTCTCTGCACCCTGTACCTAACCTGCATTCAACCTACCTGCCTCTTCTCAGCTGCCTACTAATCCGCAAGAACTTCCCCCAGCTGCTGTTACCTCCTCTCTGCCATATCCCAATCCTCCTTTCCAGTCTGATGCACCCCCACCTACAGAGTTTCATTGACTAAGCCAAAGAAAAAAGGAAAGTTTTTCCCAACCAAAAACCCAACCTGCCTCCACACTCACCAATCTGTCCCAGCCTGAAGTTCCAGAGTTCCAGCTGGAGGTGCCAGAATCCCAGCCGGAGGTGCCAGAGTCCCAGCCAGAGTTGCCAGAGTCCCAGCCTGAGTTGCCAGAGTCCCAGCCTGAGGTGCCAGAGTCCCAGCCTGAGGTGCCAGAGTCCCAGCCTGAGGTGCCAGAGTTCCAGCCCAAGGTGCCAGTGCCCACTTTCCAGTCTGAAGTGCTCGCTTTCCATTCTGATGTGCTCGCTTTCCAGTCTGATTGTCAGGGCTGGCTTAGCCCTTCCTCCTCTGGGCTGGTCTCTTTCCACAGTTACCAGCTGTCCCCGATGATGCTCGTCTGGCCTGCCTATTTAAAGCCTTCCAGCTCACTCTTTCCTTTGCCTTTGCGTTGGTCACATCACTAGGAACCATCTCCTGCTGTTTGTTTCAAGACTAGCTTGCTGACATCCCTCCTGGTTTCTATCCTGCTTGCAGTTGCTCTCCTTGGTTCCCTGACGTCTTGACTGGCTGATTACCCGACCTGGTTTATGAACTTTGGACTGGCTTACTACCCGATCTGGCTACTGGACTCTGGCTATGCTTGACTATGCTTTTTCCTATTTACCTTTTTATTTTTATTAATAAACAAGTGTGATTTTATTGTACTTCTGTCTCTGTCTGTTTCATGGTTCCTGACACTGATGTCTCGTTGCCTGCTGCCCAGCTCAACAACCTAGAGCCTGCTGTCCAGCCTGACGAGCCTCTGTCTTCTGCCCAGCCTGATGTGTTTCTGTCTGCTGCCCAGCCTGATGTTCCACTGTCTGCTGCCCAGGCTGATGTGCCACTGTCTGCTGCCCAGCCTGATGTGCCACTGTCTGCTGCCCAGTCTGATGTGCCACTGTCTGCTGCCCAGGCTGATGTGCCTCTGTCTGCTGCCCAGCCTGATGTGCCTCTGTCCGCTGCCCAGCCTGATGTGCCTCTGTCCGCTGCCCAGCCTGATGTGTTCCTGTCTGCTGACCAGCCTGATGTGCCACTGTCTGCTGCCCAGCCTGATGTGTTCTTGTCCATTGCCCTGCATGATGTGTTCCTGTCTGCTGCCCAGCCTGATGTGCCACTGTCCGCTGTCCAGCCTGATGTGCCTCTGTCCGCTGCCTAGCCTGATGTGCCACTGTCTTCTGCCCAACCTGATGAGCCTCTATCCGCTGCCCAGCTTGAAGTGCCCACTGCCCAGCTTGAAGTGCCTGTGCCTGCTGCCCCACTTGATGTGCCTGCTGCCCAGCTTGAAGTGCCCATGCCCGCTGCCCAGCTTGAAGTGCCTGCTGCTCAGCTTGCTGCCCAGCTTGCAGTGCCCACTGCCCAGCTTGATGTACCCGCTGCCCCGCTTGATGTGACTGTGCCTGCTGCCCAGCTTGATTTGCCTGTGTCAGCTCCCCAGCCTGATGTGCCTGTTGCCCAGTTCAAGGTGCCTGCCGTCCAGCTTGATGACCCAGAGCCTGCCGCCCAGCTCACTAACCCAGAGCCTGCCGCCCAGCTTGATGACCCAGAGCCTGCTACCAAGCTTGATGACCTGGAGCCGCTGTCTGCCCTGAAGTACCTGATGCCCAGCTTGACGTGCCTGATGCCCAGCCTGAAGTGCATGTTGCCCAGCCTGATGTACCCCTACCCATTGTTCTGCTTGATGCCATAGGCTATGGGCAATTAGAACCAGTTGGAGCATCTGGAGGCCGCTCTTTTGAGGGGGGTCTGTCAGGAAATGTTCCATCCGCTGGTAATATCTGTCTTTTGGTGTGCAGTTCTGAGGTCCACCAGCAGGTGTCTCCTGGCAGTTTGGAACTGTCAAGAGAGCTTTTCCCTGCTGATGTTATGTCATCTTTGGGCTGCAGTACTGGCGTCCACCAGCGGATGGATCCTGGCAGTGTGGAGCAGACAGCACCTCCTACAATCAGGTGTCACTTGAGGCCAATCACTGCTGTTACCTCCTCTCTGCCATATCCCAATCCTCCTTTGCACTCTGCTACAACCCCCACCTACAGAGTTTCATTGACTAAGCCAAAGAAAAAAAGGAAAGTTTTTCCCAACCAAAAACAATCCTGCCATTAACCCAACCTGCTTCCACACCCACCAATCTGTCCCAGCCTGAAGTTCCAGAGTTCCAGCCAGAGGTGCCAGAGTCCCAGCCAGAGGTGCCAGAATCCCAGTCTCCTGGCAGTTTGGAACTGTCAGGAGAGCTTTTCCCTGCTGATATTATGTCATCTTTGGGCTGCAGTACTGGCGTCCACCAGTGGATGGATTCTGGCAGTGTGGAGCAGACAGCATCTCTTGCAATCAGGTGTCACTTAAGGTCAATCACAGGCCTATAAATACCGGGCAAGCACTCATATGTTGGCCTTAGTTTTGTCCTTGAGCCCCGACCTGCATCCTGTTACCTGTTATCCTGTTCCTGAACCTTGATTCCTGCATCCTGAACCTGTTGTACCTGATCCTGTCTATTCCTGCATCCCTGGAACCTTGTCCTGCAACCTGGTCCCTTTCTCCTTGTTCCCCCATCTGCTGACCTCCTGTTCATGACCCTGGCCTGGCTTGACTACGATTCTGGTATCTCCTTTGTTAGATATACTGGTTGGTTTGTTGTCACTGTTATTTGGTTTTCTCACTCGGTTTGGTATTGGTGGTGTATTCACATTATATTCATTTATCTTAATAAAATCACTTACTTTCACCGACTTATGTTTGGAACTCTGCCAAAACAGACAATTGGAAGACACTTCCAAGCAATGTTTCCTATTACTATTTCTTGCCTCAAATATTTGTCTGCTAAGTATACTTTTTTTTTATTCACATAGGGGAGAAAGGGACATCAGAGGACACCAGGGACCCACAACCTCCTAAAGAAGGGGAAATCCCCACACCACAACCAGAGGATGTGGAGGAAGGAGAGGTTTATGAATTGGGCAAAATAGTGACCACAACAGGTGAGCGTCTGGGAATACAGCTTCGGGTAATAGATGTATGCCTGCATATTTATAATACATGGTGTGTTTTTTAATTTTATGTGATGTGGATGTTGTGGAAGGAGAAACTAATTTCACAAGTGCAAGTGCACAGATCCTCATCCGAGAGATCATGGTGTGCAATAGGGATTTACAGAAGAGCAAGGAAGACATCAGTGATGTTGAAAAAAGACAAAAAGGCAGAATGTAAAACACACCAAAATTATTCAAATAGCTTATATTTTTATTACTTTTTGAAAGTATATTGAAAGCCACATTTTGAAGATGCACACAGTGTGTCAACATGTGCTATCTGCCATCACGGGATATATATATATATATATATATATATATATATATATATATATATATATATATATATGTATGCGTTTTGTGGGTGCAAGCACTTCCTTGCAACTAAAGTAGCTGAGAGGAAGGGGTTGCACCCCCGAAACACATCCATTAATCCCCCATGATGGGAGCTAGCACATGTTGACATTAGGCATGGGATCAGGAAATAGATCCCTATTTTGTCTCTCAATTTGTGTGCATCCTCAAAATTTGGCTTTCACAGGGGTGACATCACCACATCTGATGAAGGCAAGATCAACACAGTTTGGACATACTAATGTCTGATATTGCCTTCAATTTATCAAAGCTGAACTTTGTAAGTTCCTGAGTTGTGTATTGTTTTATGGTTTTAACCATGCCTGTTTACCCCAAAAAAGGATATTTCTACTGTCAAACAAAACAATTTTATTCAAAAAATATATTGGTTTGTTCAAAAACCCTTTTCTAACGCACCTATGAATGTGCTTTGAGTAAAATGTTTCTACTCAACAATGTGTGGCTTCTTCTTTCAGTGATCAATAGCAGTTTATGGAGTAAGTTGGTGTTTACAGTGGCAATGGGAGTTATTTACTAAAAGCAAATCCACTGAAAGTGCACTTTCAGTGCAGTTTCAAGTGCACTTTTGCAGTGCACATGTAGTGCAAAGTGGATTTTTCCTTTAGTAAATAACACCCACAGTTCTTTAAAATTTTCTACAATCGAGGGGCGTGACCGGAAGTTGAGGCGAATGGACGCTTAGGCTGTTCGCTCTCCAACCAGCCTAGCTACAACGGCGCCTTGAGGGACAATCCACCGCCATCCGATGGGTAGATCGAGGGCTACCCGATCTGCCTCCTCCAGGGGACCCTTCGCGGCCCCTCCGGGTCCTGTGGCAGGCCTTCGGGCGTTCTTTTCCCCCACGGATCTCCCGGCCGGCGGGCCTCTCAAGATGGCGCCGGCCGCAGCTGCGGAGACATCCCGGGCCTCATCCCCGGCACCAGGCATGCAGATTGCCCGCCCTACGGGTCCCGAGGAAGCCAGGACGCCACCCGGTTCCAGCGGCACTGTCCGGCCATCGGGAGGGGTGAGTGCACGTTCGCCCCCGGCCCCGTCCCGTGCCGCCGGACTAGGCCTGAAGCCTGCCACGCCACCATCGGAGCCCAGCAGACGCATGTCCGGCCCCCCGCAGGCCTCGGGGCAAGGTACGGCCGCCAGGGACCAGATACTTCATCGATGGGGCCAGGAGCCCCCCGCACACTCTGCTGCGAGCCGGAACCTGGACAATGGGGGTGGATGGGGGGACGCAGGAGGCTGCATGGAGCCCGGAAGGCCCCAGACTCACTTGGGCAGCAGCCCCCCCCCCCCGACCGGCACACAGTGCTCACTGGCACTACCCCGGCTGCTCAGGGCGCTGTCTGATCCCCTCCTCTCCACAAGCTCAGTGGGGTCCCCCCCATCCCTGGATGACAATGACTTTCCTGCCCTCCCTCCACCAAGGGAACCGCAGTCCCACTCACATCAGGGGCGCGGGGGAGTGGGGGGGCCCCGCTTAAGCCCGGAGACACGATCACCTCCACCCAAGTCCCAGAGGCTGGCCTCGTCATGGGCCCTCGGCCCGCAACGTCCCCGCAGGGGCTCCCTGACACCCACTGACTGTGCCACAGAGCGTGGGGAGGAGGACCGGAGCTGTCCAGCCCCCTTGCCTGTCTGGGAGGGGGTGTGGGGTCTGCATGCCGAACCTGTCCATACAACGCGGGCGAGCGGGTCCGGGAGTTTCGGGCCTGCACCGCTGCCCCATCAGCAACCGGCCGGAGGCGACGTGGGAGGCTCATCCCAGCCGCCCATACATCCGCATTGGCAACATTACCTGCAAGCAATCCCTACCAAAGAAGATTTTAAGCAATTGATAGAAGATGTCAAGTCTACCTGTAGAGCGGAAATACAAATGCTACACACCGGACTCAGGCACCTGGCCGACCGGGTGGAGATGGCTGAGGAGGAGATTCAAGAGACCAAGATAGCGATTCACAAGACCCAAACGCAGGGGGCCGACCACCGCGTGCTCCTGAGAGATATGCAACGCCATGTGGAAGACTTGGATAACAGGGGGCGCAGGCACAACATAAGAGTGAGGGGGATACCGGAGGCGGAAGGCCCGGAAGATCTACAATTTATTCTGCAGGAAATATTTAATGAACTGCTTGGGGAACCCCCTACCAAGTTTATTGAGATGGACAGAGCGCACCGGGCCTTGCGCCCCAAAAACGCAACATCTAGTCCCAGGGACGTTATTTGCAGACTCACCTCGTTCCATCTCAAGGAGGACATAATGAGACAGGCACGCCTGGCTCGGGAGGTGACCTTCCGGAATACGCCAGTTCAACTCTTTCCGGACCTCTCTTGGCTCACGCTACAGAAACGCAGAATTCTCCAGCCGCTCCTCCGCACCCTCCAAGAAGCTACCATCCCTTACCGTTGGGGATTCCCATTTTCTCTCACGGCTAAACATCAAGGCAAGACGGCCTCCATGCGGTTCCCTGAAGACCTCCACGCCTTCTGTGAAGATCTGGGCGTCCGCCCGCCCCAGCTGCCGGATTGGGACCTAGTGGCTACTCAGCCTGCTCCCCCGACATTGTGGCAGAAGGTCCCCTCCCGCCAACGGCCTCGAAACAGGGAAGCACCGAAAAAATCTGCTTGTCAAGGACATGGCTGAAAGATGGTGCAGTAACTCTTTTTTCATAATTTTTTCCCCTTTTTTTATTATTCCGTTTGCCCGTGTGGCGAAAGGGAATAAGGCCCGTTTTGTTTGTTGGTTGGCCTTTGGACCGTTGTCTGGACTATACGTTCCTGCCCGTATGCACTGTCCCCTGAGTTCATTTCTTGTCCCTCTTGGTGCCCTTTTACTGATGTGTGACAATTAGGCTGGTACGATTTAGAGCCCCGAGTTAGTGGGTTCCCTGGTACTTTTGAGTCACCCCCCCTCCCCCGGATGCGTGGGCAATGTATCCGGGACTCTAGGAGATGTCTGGCGATTGGTATCGCGTTTGCATCTCCCCTGCTCCCCCCCGTTCTTACCCGTCCACTTCAATTGCAGAGTCAGACGGGGGGAGCTGGACTCCCAGGCGGCCGCCGGGCCCGGCCTTCGGGTTCGGGTTCTGGTGGCCCCCTGGGAATCCGACCAGACCTGAGCGCCATGCCTGTTCATGGTCTTAAGTGGTTGTCCGCTTGGTTGTATAACAGTTACCTGCTTAATATGTGTTTTTTTGTTTGCTGCTCTAACCTTTTTTTCTTTTCTCTTTCTCTATCTCTCTTCCTCCCCTCCCCCTCCATACCCTCTCACCGTGTGGGAATCTGCGGCTGTCAAGCGGTATCCTGTCGGACCCTTCTACTGGAACGAGTATGCTCCTGGCTCCTGGCGGTCGTCAAGAGCGGCGGTGACCGGGTAAGAACTAGCTTCCACATCCCCTCCCCCTCCGACATGACTGATGGCTAAAATTTTGTCTTTAAATGTTCACGGCTTAAACTCAAACAAGAAGCGGCATCTGGCACTGAGGGAATTTAGGCAGTCAGGTGCTGACATAGTCCTGGTTCAGGAAACTCATTTCGATAAAGGAGGTTCTTTTGCTTTTGCCTCTAGATATTTCCCTCTTGCTTATCTATCTTCAGGGCCTCATAAGAGAGCGGGCGTGGCTATCCTGATCCGTCAAGGGGTCCCATTTGCCTACCTTGATCACTACAGTGACCCCGGGGGTGGATTCCTGATACTTAAAGGCACATGGAGATCCCATCCGATCACCCTGTGTTCCCTTTACGCCCCGAATACTCATCAACACAGCTTTCTCTCTAAACTCTTCCTGCGATTATTTAAATCGGACCACGGTTATTTAGTGGTGGGGGGTGACTTTAACTTGGCCCATTCAGCTACAGTGGACCGCTTGGCGGCGGCGCCCCGGCCGCCCTCGGCTAAAGCACTTAGAGACTCCAAAATTTTTTTCGCCAACTGACCCGGCGATATGCTCTGTTCGACGCCTGGCGTGCCCTCCATCCGGTAGACCGGCAATATACCTATTATTCGGCCCCTCACCAACTGCATACCCGTATAGATTATTTTTTCACTAACAATGTTACATTGAGGAAGGTCCGGAGTGCCCGTGTCCTGCCAATTTCTTGGTCGGATCATGCCCCGATACTACTAACACTGGACCTCGGTGCCCCGGTGACTAGGCCCTATAATTGGAAGCTGAACACTTTCCTCTTGCAACATTCTCCTTCCCAAGCAGAACTGGTCTCGACCTTGAAATATTATTTTGCTGAAAATTCAACACCCGATGTATCCCTCCCCACGCTGTGGGAGGCTCACAAAGCGGTCATCCGCGGTAAGTGTATGGCTCTTTCTTCTGCACTGAAGAAAGATGTCGAGGCCACCAAGCTGCGAACGGAAGGGGAGCTCGGGCAATTGGAACGGGCTATGCAAGCCTCCCCCTCATTGCGCATCCTCCGCAAGATAACGAAGCTCCGCATGGTGCTCCGGGATCTGGCACTCCGCCGGGTGGAGAAGACCCTCCTGAGGATTAGGCAGACATTTTATGACAGGGGCAACAAAGCGCACTCTCTTTTAGCGAGGAAACTTAGAGATAAACACCTCCAGTCCACCCCACATCAGATTAACACTAAGGCCAATGTTGTGGTCTCCCACCCTAAGGAGGTGGTTGACACATTTGCAAGCTTCTACGAGGAGCTGTACAACAGCCGCGACATCCCTAGTGATCCCTTGCCAGCTGAGCTCACCCAACGCATGAACCGCTATCTAACAGACAGCAGGATCCCCTGCCTTCAAGCCCAGGACCTAGCCTCCTTGAACAAACCCATTTCAGAGGAGGAGATAGAATTAACCATCAAGTCGTTACCAGCTCATAAATCTCCGGGCCCAGATGGCCTGCCCTATGAATATTATAAATCGTTCTTGCCCCTATTGCTCCCGTACATGAGCAGACTGTTTAATGCGTTCCTGCAGCGTACCCCGGTCCCTCCGGATATGCAGCGCTCCTTTCTTACTCTGATTCCTAAACCGGATAAGGACCCCATCCTATGTGCCAACTACAGGCCTATTGCGCTCTTGAATGCGGACCTAAAAATCTTTACAAAACTCCTGTCCCTGCGGCTCAATGAGGTCCTCCCCTCCCTCGTACATAAAGATCAGGTGGGGTTTGTCCCCCTTCGTCAGGCAGGTGATAACACCAGGAAGGTTATAGATTTGGTCGACGTGGCGAATAGGGGGGGCATCCCGTCTCTACTCCTGAGTCTGGATGCGGAAAAAGCCTTTGATAGACTGGGGTGGCCCTTCCTGTTCGCCACGCTGACACACATGGGGATGAGGGGACCATTCCTGCAGGCTATACGGCACCTTTACTCTACTCCGACCTCGCAAGTTAAGACACCCTTTGCTACCTCCTCGCCCTTCTCTGTTTCTAATGGCACACGCCAGGGATGCCCCCTCTCGCCCTTATTGTTTGCTCTATGCGTGGAACCCCTGGCGGCATCCATTAGGCGGAACCAGGACATTAGGGGCATCCCGGTCAGAGATAGGGAATTCAAGGTTTCGCTGTTCGCGGACGATGTGATCCTTACCCTGACCCAGCCTCTGGTTTCCCTGCCCAACTTACACAAAGAGCTCGATCGCTACAGTGCCCTATCGGGTTATAAAATCAATGCCTCAAAATCAGAAGCCCTCCCAGTAAACATCCCACCCCTGGAGGTGGATCGTCTGCGATCTGCTTTCCCATACCATTGGAAAACCTCCTCATTGAAATATCTGGGGATACATATTACCCCGACATTTCCTTCCCTATACCAGGCAAACTTCCCGCCCCTGTATGGCACCATCAGGCAACTGCTTTCCCGGTGGCGGAAACATCAGCTTTCCCTTTTTGGTAGGATAGCGTCAGTAAAAATGACGATCCTTCTGAAACTCCTTTACCTCTTCCAGACCCTTCCTATCCCCATACCTTACCATCATCTGAAAAAATTGCAGGCGGACCTCCTCAATTTTGTGTGGAACTACAAACGCCATAGAATCCCTCGTTCTGTCATGACTGCTTCCCGCTCAGACGGGGGTCTGGCGTTTCCGGACCTCATTAAGTACTATCAAGCAGCCCAGCTCCGCGCAGTGGCCTCCTGGTTTACCCAGCGGTCGTACAATAGATGGACGGAAATTGAGAAACTCTGGTTGGCCCCGGCTCATCCTAATAGCATGCTCAGGAGCGCGGCAGCTTCGATCCCTCAAGCCCAACTGTTGGGGACTATGTCACACCTGCAGGGCCTATGGCGTAAGCCCTCTAAAGTCCATGAGCTATCCTCGGCTGGGTCGCTCCTGACGTCCTTTCTATATCATCCTAAAGTGCCAGATAGCCTGACATATCCGATGTCGCATCCGTGGTCGTCCCGGAATCTTTTCCATCTGGGCACCCTGGTGGATCCTAGGTCGAGGAGGCTGTTGTCTTATGCCGACCTTCAATCTAAATTTGATCTCCCACGACAGAGTTTTTATAGTTATTTACAGATACGACATTACGCCCAGACCATATCTTCTGACCTGCGCTTTTCTCCTCCCTCCGCATTTGAGACTGTGATCCTAGCGGGCTTGGCCCAAAGGGGATTGATATCAACCATCTATAAAATAATCAACGCTCCCCTAAAGCTTTGAAAGGCAACCATACCTATATGCATAAGTGGGAGGAGGCGTTGGGTGAGGAGATTACGGAGGAGCAATGGCAGTTGATATGGTCCCAGGCCTCGAAAAGCTCTATGTGCACACTGTACCGGGAGAATGCATATAAAATTTTATTTTTTTGGTATATGACCCCGGACGTTTTACACGCCATCTATCTCGCCTCATCCGACCGATGCTGGAGATGCCAGGCCCACAGGGGAACATTGTTCCACATTTACTGGCGGTGCCCCCTCGTGGTTCCCTTCTGGGAAGAGGTCCAGCGCCTCCTGACTACTGTACTAGATCAGCAAGTGACACTAGACCCTAAGACTTTCCTGCTGGGCATCCCCTTTCCCAAATTGACAAAGTCCCGAAAGAAACTGTCGAGACATATCCTGACAGCGGCGAGGTGTCTCATTGCCCTGCATTGGAAAAAAGTACAGCCTCCCACCCAAGACGCGCTCCATACTAGAATTAGAGACGTGGAATTGATGGAGAGGATGACCGCCAGGATGCAGGACCGGATAGAGGCTCATGACGTGGTTTGGAGCCCATGGAAACTTCGGGAGGACCAGCTGTGATTCGCTGCCGAGACCGCACACGGTGCTTACCCCCCCCCCCTTCCCTCACCCACCCTCCCCCCTATCTCTCGTCCCCCTTCTGTTTCCTAAATGTCCTGTCTCCTTTTTCTTATCTCTTCTATCGCCTAACCCTTTGCTTTTGATCTCCCCCATGTTCTTTTCTTCACTTAACTTCTAGCTCCTTTTCCTCTCCTTCTTGCCTCTTTTACCTCTTTTGTTTTAGTTTCCTAGTGCTTCATGGTTCCTTTAAGAAGAAGCTTTGATAACAGCAACTAAAGGGAACAATCTGAAATGTTTGTAGCTCTAAGCATATAGATATTAGGATCTCTCGCTGGCTAATGTGACGGTTGGCGCCATACTCCTGTACCCAGTGTTGGCCCGGTTGATCGGGGGGGAGTCTATTTGGCCAGGTCTATGCCTGCTCCAGAGGGCTCCCTGTGGATCGAAGGGCGGAAGGTCCCATAGTTTGCTCATTTTCTTTTTTGTGGAACTATTCGGATGTAATGCGACATGATGTGTAATGCATTGTTGGAAACAATAAAAAGTTATTTGATAAAGTATATGTAAATCCCAAAAAAAATAAAATAAAATTTTTTTTCTACAATCATGCCATTTACGTGACTCAAAAAATGTAATTCATGGTGCTGAAAATTATGACTATTTTTATCATGAATGCATTACATACATTAACAACAAAAACAAGGTGTGTGTGTGGCAGACCCACAACATAATAATAGTTAGCTGAAGAAGAGATTGTCATCTCATTTATCAAAGAAATTACGTTTGCACTATTGAAGAAAATGGCCAAAAAAATCCCTTTGGATAACCTAGGAGACAGCTAAATGAAACACAAGAAGTAAATCAAAGGAAATCTTATTTCAGTTTAAATTAAACATTTGGTTTAAAAATGTTTCTTAAACATTTTCTTGCATATCAATGGCCCCCCTACCCGCAAAGTACTCCATATACTTTAGACTGACCTCGCGGGTGCTTTCGGGGGGCAAGCCAGGACGGCCATCTTGAAGCGCCATCAGGGTTTGTTCTTGAAATATGGCCTCAGGCTCAACTGAGGCCACATAGTTCATAGCATTTCTCCTTAAAAGTTTGTGTAGAATGCAACATGCAAGTATTATATGGTTAAGGTTATATTCCATCATGTTGATTGGCGTAAGGAATAGGTGGAACCGGTTGGCCATTATCCTGAAAGCATTCTCCAAACACTCTTCTGGCTCTGGCCAGCTGGTAGTTAAAAACCCTCTGGTCCAGGGTGATAGTCCTTATTGGGAACGGCCACATCAGGTGATCACCCAGCCCAAACGATTCATCAGCAACAAAGAACGGCAGACCAGGCACGTTGTCTTCCGGAGGTGGCAATCCCAAGCCACCACTCTGGAGCTATCCGTAGAACTCGGTCTGGCCGATGACTCCACCATCCGGCCATTCTTCCCCACGTCCACATAGAGAAACTCTTATGTCACTGACACCACCGCCAACATCCCAATACTATTAAACCCCTTATAGTTGTAATAGTATGACCCAGAGTTGGGGGGTGGGACTATGTGGACGTGTTTTCCATCAATTGCCGCTCCGCAGTTGGGAAAGTCCCACGCTGGGCAAATTGGAAAGCCACAGTCTGCCATTCCTGCGGCGTTGAAGGAAACTGTGGAGTGAAACAAGAAAAAAAAAAGAGTACTTTTGCACATAACATTGCAAGCAGATTAGACACAAACATTCTTGGCCAACATCAGTATAACATTTTTTTGAAGGAATATTTACAGACCAAAATATAAGGTCCACGTATCAGATTCCTTTGATAGCCCATTGTAAAAATTTTAGGGGGGGGAGATGTTTTGAACAGTTAACCCCCTCCACTTCATTGAGAGCTGAATGCATACATAATGTGTGTTACTTTGGACAGCCCCTCCTTACTTACACATATAAATACACACTGTACAAATTAAAGCACATTTTTACATTCTGCAATTACCTATCAAGATAATAGGAGAACAAAACTTGAAACAGTACCATTTGAAAGTATTCAGCCAGACCCTTTCACTACATGCTTTGGTGAATTCATACAGAAATATGACCACAAAAGAGGTAGGTATAGTGTCTATGGGTTTGGCAAAGTCAGCAGATATAGGATTGGTATCGGTTGACTTAGCGGTTGGGGGAGGGAGGGTTCCCCCTCTGGCACTCTGCATGAATTTAAGGACACAAATAACATTTGTACACATTTTAGGGGGTATTTAGGGTAAAGCACTACTATGGAGCTGACAAAATACATTGTTAAGTGACTAAGCTAGGTGTGTATGGGACTAGGATAGCATGCTGGGGAGGTTAGTGAGGGTAAATATGCAAGAAGGACAAAAAAGGAACTTTAAAAACTTCCAGCATGCATGGCGACAAAGGGGACATTCACAGCATATTACAATCATGGTAATTATGGAATGATGAAATAAATATATTAGCAAACATTAAATACATAGAATGTGATGTTAAATGAGAAATCTTACCTTAATATAATCCATCTGCAGGACCTGAATGATGGCAGAACAGGTCTCTGGAATAATGATTCCCAGAGCCTGGGGGAGATGCATTTTCGAGAATGTGATGCAGACTTCTCACCAACGCCAAGTACCGCATGTGGCGACTAGACTCTGCTCGGGAGTGATGGCTTGCCGCATGCAGGTGTCCTGCTTCATAATATAAGGGGACAGCAAAGCCAACAAACGGTGAAAAACGTGGTCCCTCTTCCGGAGATAATTCCTGAAGTCATCTGGATTATTCTCACGGATCTCCCTTAACAAAGGCATATGAGAGAACTGGTCACGCTGGAGCAACCAATTCTTCATCCATGAACTGCTCCTCACCCTGTTCATGGACTGGGCTTGGATCAAAGTAAGAACCCCAACACCAAGCCTCTGCATAGCACAAACTCTATGACGAGTACCCACAACATGGCTTCAAAAGGGTCAGCTGGTCAGAAAGAACTAACAGAAAGCACTGAAAATCAGAAAGGCCGGAGAAGAGTGAGCTGAAAATCAGAAATGAACGCACAAGAACGCACTGAGAATAAAATACGTACTATAAAAATACACACTGAAAAACATATGCAAACTGACTACATGCACTGAAAACCAGATACAAACCCACAAACACAAACTGAAGAGCAGTAACGATCTGAAAAGCATGAGGCTGAAAAGCGCGAATCGTCCCTCACCAAACTTCTACTAACACGACATTAGCAGAAGGAGCCCAAAGGGTGGCACACTGGCTATTGAACTTCCCTTTATAGTGCCGTCGTACGTGTTGTACGTCAGCGCATTCTTGACGATCAGAATTTCCGACAACATTTGTGTGATGGGGAAAAGTAAATGGCTTAGGGGTGTTATAATGGTATAACTGAAAGTGTGCACCCTCATCCCAATAAGTTGAATAAAGAAAAAGTGTTGATATTTCGGGTCTCCTGTCAGAAATGTCAACAAGGAATTATGAGCGTGGGGACTATTACGGGGCACATAGTAATTTTTTTTGCACATAGAGTAGTATCAAGACACTAGTTTACATTAAAAACAGTTTATTCAAAAGATTATATACAAACATAAAAATATAAATCACAGTTGGTAGAGACGGATGAGGTAATTATTCGACTAGTTTCGCTTTACAGCTTCATCAGGATATTACCTAAGTCTGAAAATACTTTAGTTTAGTATAACAGGATATTGAACATTAGTCATTACAATATAGGACTATAATCATTTTCAGATGCAGACATAATTAAAACATTTCGAAATGAGATTGCGCTCCTACCTCTCCAGACCTATTCCCGTGCCAGGTCAAACTCAATGGTGTAAATCGAGGAAAGGATCTTTCCTGGCGACTGGGAGGGGGATATTGTCAGGATAATGACTCGGATCCAAATCTAGTTGACATAGACTATGTGTATAAAAAAATAATATATGAAATAATAATATGATTTAAGTGAGGTACTAAAGGTGTGGGTGGAGAACCCCAGTGATGGGGAGAAAACTGCTGCGAGTCTGCGAGTATTGTGGTGAATCGTGAATCAATCACAAAGGTCAGAAAGATCCCAAATCAAAATATGAGAAGTGACATTGGTGTAAAAAGAATGTGAACAAAAGATTGTGACTAATCACACCAGAAGAATGCCAGAAAGAAAGAAGACCAGCAGGGAGACCACCAGGTGAATATATCAACAAAGTAGTTAGACATAGTTACCCCTTCATCGAATTGAAAAGGGGGAAAGGTAATTGGTCCCGGAGGTACAGAGGAAGAAACTGATTTTGCCAGTGATGTAATGGGCAGGGGATGTAAAGCAACAACAAATGGGATGCGGTTTCCTTTTCAGTCAATTGAATAGTAAGTGCAGAGTCCACAGCTCACCGATGCCGTACTATTAAGGTAAAAGCAAGGCACATTCCCGTTTTACATCATAAATGAATACCTGTATGGTCCTATGCAGTATCCTAAATTGTTGTGACTCACCCCTGCACCAAAAGCACCCTTGGTTTCCTCCGGGTCTGGTCGCCGCGGCTGACTGGCGTATTGAACGCCATTAAATACCCGTCAACCCCGTCGCGAACGTAACGCCGTGTCGCCGGCGTAGGACGTCGGCGGGGTCAATGGTCTGTACAGGGCGCACGTCATTGACCATCGTGCGCACGCGCCCAGATGTGCCGGACACCAAAAACATGGCCGCGCCGCTAGCATGGCTGCGTCGGCCCGGACAGTTACCCGGTCACGGGCGCATGTGCAGGGGCCGCAAAGGACATTTGTGTGACCATATGTATGCAAGACAAGTTTCAGCCAACATCCGTCGTTAACCCAGGATTTCGTTGTCGGAATGTACGATTGTGTGTACGCGGCATAAGTCTCAATATGACCTGGTGATCCTGGCAGTTTCGTTGGTTTCTCCAGCATTCTGAAAATGCTAAGCCTGAAAGCAGATCCATGCTAGTGCAGTCCCTTTGTGTCCCTCAGGACCTAATCGCTGTTACAGGTCTCATGATAAGCCAGGTTGACATGCTCAGCCCTGCTCATTTAGAATGACAGTGGCTCCTAGAAGGCACCTCACTAACAACATTAACAGCCTGTAGCAGTGTCGGTGACATTGTGGAACGCTTCACTGGCAGACATGGAAGGAAATTCTCCGCAAACTCTGTACCTCATGCCGTAGATAGCCCTTAGTCAATTCTGCTATGCCCCCCACACCTAGTAAAACCTGGAAAGGAAAGCCTATGCAATCATGTGACTGCAATAAAGGTAGCTTTTACAGGAAATGCAAGTTTGTATTTACATATTTATAGAAATTCTACTTCATGGGAGATTAGGAATGTTTTTTAAGCTGCCTGGTATGATTTAAAAATCAGTGACTTCACATAAGCTTTAGGTATATAAATTTCCTACTGTGGAGCCAAGAAAATGAATATACTTCTGTGAAGTTTTGGTTCTTGGAAACTGAAGCAAAGTGATCATCTTCTATTCAAGTGAACCACAAATAAAATGATGATGAATACACGAGAAAATGAAGTTTTTTTAATATGAAAAGGGAAATCTGTGATTATGATTTGTATTCAGCAAAGTATATAAAAATCCTTGTTCCGGTTGAATTGAAATAGTTACCAAATGTATTCTGGAAGAAAGCATTTGCTATTTTCACTGCCCAAACAGTAAGAAGAAATGCTTGATGGATCAAATCCGTTGAAGTAAATGAAAACACATTATTTTTTTAAACTGTCTTCATGCTCTAAATTCTCCCTCTCAGACACTGCTATAGTTCTAAAATTATCCACTAAATTATCACTGAAAACAAAGGAATCCAGAAGCAGAAAATGAGTTTTATGTCTGGCATTGAGTCTTCCAATACTAAAATATCACATTTATAGATTAAACTTTTTAAATAAGGTTGAAGGGTGAGTCTTCATTTATGACAACTAAGATATGTCAAATATTTTTAGATAATACAATTAATTAATTTAGTTAGTACGTTAACCTTTTACTGTCTCTGGTATATGATAAATATATTGGTAATTTGTGTGACTAAAAGGTACAGTGCCTTGCCAAAGTATTCGGCCCCCTTGAACTTTTCAACCTTTTGCCACATTTCAGGCTTCAAACATAAAGATATAAAATTTTTATTTTTTGTGAAGAATCACCAACAAGTGGGACACAATTGTGCAGTGGAACGAAATCTATTGGATTTTTGAAACTTTTTTAACTAATAAAAAAATGAAGAGTGGGGCGTGCAAAATTATTTGGCCCCCTTGCATTAATACTTTGTAGAGCCACCTTTTGCTGCGATTACAGCTGCAAGTCGCTTGGGGTATGTCTCTATCAGTTTTGCACATCGAGAAATTCTTGCCCATTCTTCCTTGCAAAACAGCTCGAGCTCAGTGAGGTTGGATGGAGAGCGTTTGTGAACAGCAGTTTTCAGCTCTTTCCACAGATTCTCAATTGGATTCAGGTCTGGACTTTGACTTGGCCATTCTAACACCTGGATACGTTTATTTGTGAACCATTCCTTTGTAGATTTTGCTGTATGTTTGGGATCATTGTCTTGTTGGAAGATAAATCTCCATCCCAGTTTCAGGTCTTTTGCAGACTCCAACAGCTTTTCATCCAGAATGGTCCTGTATTTGGCTGCATCCATCTTCCCCTCAATTTTAACCATCTTCCCTGTCCCTGCTGAAGAAAAGCAGGCCCAAACCATGATGCTGCCACCACCATGTTTGACAGTGGGGATGGTGTGTTGAGGGTGATGAGCTGTGTTGCTTTTACGCCAAACATATCGTTTTGCATTGTGGGCAAAAAGTTCGATTTTGGTTTCATCTGACCAGAGCACCTTCTTCCACATGTTTGGTGTGTCTCCCAGGTGGCTTGTGGCAAACTTTAGACAAGACTTTTTATGGATATCTTTGAGAAATGGCTTTCTTCTTGCCACTCTTCCATAAAGGGCAGATTTGTGCAGTGTACGACTGATTGTTGTCCTATGGACAGACTCTCCCACCTCAGCTGTAGTTCTCTGCAGTTCATCCAGAGTGATCATGGGCCTCTTGGCTGCATCCCTGATCAGTCTTCTCCTTGTCTGAGCTGAAAGTTTAGAGGGACGGCCAGGTCTTGGTAGATTTGCAGTGGTCTGATACTCCTTCCATTTCAAAATGATCGCTTGCACAGTGCTCCTTGGGATGTTTAAAGCTTGGGAAATCTTTTTGTATCCAAATCCGGCTTTAAACTTCTCCACAACAGTATTACGGACCTGCCTGGTGTGTTCCTTGGTCTTCATGATGCTCTCTGCGCTTTCAACAGAACCCTGAGACTATCACAGAGTAGGTGCATTTATACAGAGACTTGATTACACACAGGTGGATTCTATTTATCACCATCAGTCATTTAGGATAACATTGGATCATTCAGAGATCCTCGCTGAACTTCTGGAGTGAGTTTGCTGCACCGAAAGTAAAGGGGCCGAATAATTTTGCACGCACCACTTTTCAGTTTTTTATTTGCTAAAAAAGTTTAAATTATCCAATAGATTTCGTTTCACTTTACAATTGTGTCCCACTTGTTGGTGATTCTTCACAAAAAATTAAAATTTTATATCTTGATGTTTGAAGCCTGAAATGTGGCAAAAGGTTGAAAAGTTCAAGGGGGCCGAATACTTTCGCAAGGCACTGTATTTAAACCCCATATCACCACAAAGTCCTAAGAAAAGATCAGCCCTGTAAAATGTGGGACTATACTTTTCTGGTGGCCTGTGTCGCTGCTTAACCACTTTCAGACCGGACCATTTTGCTGGTAAATGACCAGAGGTCTTTTTACACTTTGGCACTGCGCTGCTTTAACTGGTAATTGCGCGGTCATGCAATGTTGTACCCAAACAAAATTTGCGTCCTTTTCTTCCCACAAATAGAGCTTTCTTTTGATGGTATTTGATTGCCTCTGCGATTTTTATTTTTTGCGATATAAACGTAAAAAGACCGCAAATTTTGAAAAAAAATGATATTTTCTACTTTTTGTTATTAGAAAAATCCAATAAACTCAATTTTAGTCATACATTTAGGCCAAAATGTATTCAGCCACATGTCTTTGGTAAAAAAAAAGTCAATAATTGTATATTTATTGGTTTGCGCAAAAGTTGTCACATCTACAAACTAAGGTACGTTTTCTGGAATTTACGCAGCTTTTAGTTTACGACTGCCTATCTCATTTCTTGAGGTGCTAAAATGGCAGGGCAGTACAAAACCCCCCCAAATGACCCCATTTTGGAAAGTAGACCCCCTAAGGAAATTGATAAGAGGCATGTTGAGCCCATTGAATATTTTATTTTTTTGCCTCAAGCGATTGAATAATGACAAAAAAAAATTTTTTTTTTTTTTTTTACACAAAGTTGTCACTAAATGATATATTGCTCACACATGCTATGGGCGTATGTGAAATGACACCCCAAAATAAATTCTGCTGCTTCTCCTGAGTATGGGGATACCACATATGTGGGACTTTTTGGGAGCCTAGCCGCGTACGGGGCCCCTAAAACCAAGCACCGCCTTCAGGCTTTCTAAGGGCGTAAATTTTTGAGTTCACTTCTCACTACCTATTACAGTTTTGAAGGCCATAAAATGCCAAGATGGCACAAAACCCCCACAAATGACCCCATTTTAGAAAGTAGACACCCCAAGCTATTTGCTGAGAGGCATGTTGAGTCCATGGAATATTTTATATTTTGCCACAAGTTGCGGGAAAATTACAAACTTTTTTTTTTTTTTTTTTTTTTCACAAAGTTGTCACTAAATGATATATTGCTCACGCATGCCATGGGCATATGTGAAATGACACCCCAAAATAAATTCTGCTGCTTCTCCTGAGTATGGTTGATACCACATATGTGGGACTTTTTGGGAGCCTAGCCGCGTACGGGGCCCCGAAAACCAAGCACCGCCTTCAGGCTTTCTAAGGGCGTTACAGTTTTGAAGGCCATAAAATGCCAAGATGGCACAAACCCCCCCCAAATGACCCCATTTTGGAAAGTAGACACCCCTAAATTTAGGGGTACACTAGTGAGACTAGGTAATAAATGGCGGGTGCCCTGAAACTATAAAAAAATAACTAACCAACCAGCGTCACCTGTAACAGTTATATGGTGATCACTGGTGAAAGGGTTAACTAGGGGGCAATTAGGGGGCTTTATGCGGTAGTATATGGGGGTCCCTGGCGCTATAAAAAGCTGCAGCGAACCTAAATACCTACCTGCCTAACTAGCGTCACCTGTGACACTAATACAGCGATCAGAAAAACGATCGCTTATTAGGCTGGGTTCACACTGGAGCGATGCGGGAACGCCACGAATGCGCGGCGGGTTCCCGCATCGCATGCCTCCCGGCGGCAGTTCACACTGCCCTATGCGAACTGCTGGGAGTGTCAGTGAAATGTTACTGACACCCCCAGATCAGTTCGCATATCGCAGTGCGATCTGCAAACTCGGATCGCATGGTGTGAACACCCATGCGATCCGATTCTGCTGCGGGCCAAAAAAAGGGTCCCGTGCGAATTTGCGGCGGGTGCGGCGGGTGCGGCGAATGGCTGAACTCGAATCGCACAGAGATCGGATGTGATTTGCACTGCAGTGCGGTGCGAATCACATCCGTTCTCATAAACCGCTGCAATGTGAACCCAGCCTTAGTGACACTGGCGACGGGGGGTGATCACGGGGTTAAACCTTTATTGGGGGGGTTAGGGGGGTACCTTAGAACTAAAGGGGGCTAACCCTAACTGCCCTAACAGTTATTAGTCACAAATGACACCCGCCGGGTGATCAGGGGGTTAAACCTTTATTAGGTAATAAATGGCGGGTGCCCTGAAACTATAAAAAAATAACTAACCAACCAGCGTCACCTGTAACAGTTATATGGTGATCACTGGTGAAAGGGTTAACTAGGGGGCAATCAGGGGGCTTTATGCGGTAGTATATGGGGGTCCCTGGCGCTATAAAAAGCTGCGGCGAACCTAAATACCTACCTGCCTAACTAGCGTCACCTGTGACACTAATACGGCGATCAGAAAAATGATCGCTTATTAGGCTGGGTTCACACTGGAGCGATGCGGAAACGCCGCGAATCCGCGGCGGGTTCCCGCATCGCATGCCTCCCGGCGGCAGTTCACACTGCCCTATGCGAACTGCTGGGAGTGTCAGTGAAATGTTACTGACACCCCCAGATCAGTTCGCATATCGCAGTGCGATCTGCAAACTCGGATCACATGGTGTGAACACCCATGCGATCCGATTCTGCTGCGGGCCAAAAAAAGGGTCCCGTGCGAATTTGCGGCGGGTGCGGCGGGTGTGGCGGGTGCGGCGGGTGCGGCGAATGGCTGAACTCGAATCGCACAGAGATCGGATGTGATTTGCACTGCAGTGCGGTGCGAATCACATTCGTTCTCATAAACCGCTGCAATGTGAACCCAGCCTTAGTGACACTGGCGACGGGGGGTGATCACGGGGTTAAACCTTTATTGGGGGGGTTAGGGGGGTACATTAGAACTAAAGGGGGCTAACTCTAACTGCCCTAACAGTTATTACAGTCACAAATGACACCAATGCAAAAAAAAAAAAAAAAAATGACATTGGTGTCACTGTGACTGGGGGGCAGGGGTAATTGGGGGGGTGATCGGGGGGTAAAGGGGGGGTGTGAGTGTGCCTGGCATGTTCTACTGTGTGTGTAGAGTGTTGGTGCAACTTACTGATCCGCTCTCCTCCGTGTCGGAACGAAAAATACCGACACGGAGGAGAGAATACATCACTTCCTCTCCTGTGTTTACATTACAGGAGAGGAAGTGATGTCACCGGGGATTTCTATTCGTCGGGAGCGATCGCGAGGGGGTGGCCATGAATGAATGGCCGTCCCCTCGTCCGGGATCGCTCCCGAACGAATACCGACCGCCGCAGGCACCGGGCGGGGGCCCGATCGGGCCCCCGACCCGCGGGAGGCAAGGGACGTACATGTATGTCCTTATGCCTGCCCGTGCCATTGTACCGACGTACATCGGCGTGCGGCGGTCGGCAACTGGTTAACTGCTTTCCACGCACTTCCAGGTGTGTGAATACCTGTTTCCACCGCCATACTTCGTGGTTTGTCACACCACTACAGAAACCATTTCATGCGGCAGGAAGAACAGGTATTTGACCCATCTGACTGGTCAAATACATGCATTGTCTGAAGACCAGTGAAGTGGTAGCATGGAGCAATGTGCTTCTCTATTATCTGCAGTGGAGGGAAGGAGAGACATGAAAGGTCTACTAGACCACGATATCTCAATAAAGAGAACCAGTTTTTATCATTTGCCATCACATCAGGAGCTACTGGTAAAAGTAAAAATATAAATAAAGCACTATCCTCTAAGGATCTGCAAGTTAAGATGAGTCCTCTGTTGTTGGCCTCGACCTCCTCAAAGACCTCAGCCCCTAGGGCTGGAATTATTGCTCTCGCTCTAATGATCCCGGCGATACCTCACATGGGCACTAATCACCTATGTGTTCGCTTCTGCGCACAAGCTCGTTGGGACAGGATGCTTTAAAAAATGTTTTTCTTTTCATTTTTTATTTTGACACTGTTTTAAAAAAATAAATAAAATTGGATCCCTTTTATTCCTATTACAAGGAATGTAAACATCCCTTGTAATAGAAACAAAAGTCTGACAGGACCTCTTAAATATGAGATCTGGAGCCGAAAATACCTCAGATCTCATATTTACACTAAAATACAATAAAAAAAAGTCCCTTGTCCTTTAAGAGCTATAGGCGGAAGTGATGTTTGACATTGCTTCCGCCCTCCCATGCCATGGAGCCAAGTATCCCCTCAGTCGGCAGCCAGGCATCCACGAGGGAGGGCGCGATTGTCTCCGACAGCTACCGGTGGGTCTGGTAAGCAGCGGAGACTACCGGAACGTGGCGGGAGAGGGGTGGGCACCTCTCCCACCACTGATAAAAGTAATCTTGCAGCGAATCCACCATGGTAACCACTTTTATCTTAAAAAGAAACGCACAACGTTACAGAAAATACCAGGGTTATGGCAGCTAGTTGCTGCCATAACCCCGTTATTTAGCGTTAAAGTACTGAAGTGGTTAAATAATGCAAACACCAGACTGATTAGTAAGACAAACTTAATATAGTTCAAAAAAACAGTGCAACGCTCAACTCTCATGTGTAAAGAAAAAAATATATATAAAAGGAGAAATATACGTTAATGTAAATATTATAGATATATAACTGTATCTGACTATAGTGCTTAAAACTGTTGGAAGGACAACAGCATGTAATGTAAAGTACTGTGAACTATATACTGTAAGCATTATATTTATCTATGCAGAAGCTGGCGTGTTAGTATTATAGTGTTATAGTATATATTCTATGTATTCTATGATAAAACAGGATGTATTGTCTATCTATGCTCAATGCACTTGTTTTTTTTTCTCTTCCTTTTCCATGTTAACCACTTCCTGACCGGCACAACGCCAATGTACGTCGGCCAAATGGCATGGACAGGCAAATGGGTGTACCTGTACGTCCCTTTAAATTTGCCGCCGTACCTTCGCGTGCGCGCCGGCCGGGACCTCCGTGTGTCGGATCGCGGGTCCTGTGGACTCAATCGCCGTGGGATACCCACGATCATCTCATGGGGCAGAAGAACGGGGAGATGCTAATGTAGACAAGCATCTCCCCATTTTGCCTAGTGACAGTGTCACTGATCTCTGCTCCCTGTCATTGGGAGCAGAGATCAGTGATGTGTAACAAACAGACATGCCACCCCACAGTTAGAAACACGCCTCAGGACACACTTAACCCCTACACCGCCACCTAGTGGTTAACCCCTTCACTGCCAGTGTAATTTACACAGGAATTAGTGCATTTGAATAGCACTGATTGCTGTATAAATTACAATGGTCCCAAAAATGTGTCAAAAATGTCCACCATAATATCACAGTCATGATAAAAATCGCTGATCGCCGCCATTGCTAGAAAATTTTTTTATAAAATGAATAAAAATGCCATAAAACTATCCCCTATTTTGTAAACGCTATAACTTTTGCGCAAACCAATCAATAAACGCTTATTGTGATTTTTTTTACCAAAAATATGTAGAAGAATACATATCAGCCTAAACTGAGGAAAAAAAAAAGTTTTTTATATATTTTTGGGGGATATTTACTATAGCAAAATGTATAAAACAATGCGTTTTTTTCAAAATTGACACTTTTTTTTTGTTTATAGCGCAAAAAATAAAAACCGCAGGTAGTGATCAAATACTACCAAAAGAAAGCTCTATTTTTGGGGAAAAAGGGACTTCAATTTTGTTTGGGAGCCACATCGCACGGTCCCACAATTGTCAGTTAAAGCGATGCAGTGTCGAATCGCAAAAAGTGGTCTGGTCTTTGGCCAAATGGTCTGGGGCTGAAGTGGTAAAGACATCCTCCATGAAAGTAAAGCATATTGCTATATACAAGAAGCTTCTAGCACATTATAGCAATACTCTGCATAACAGTTAATAGTGGAAGGTGACCAGCTTATGTGGACTTCATTACAAAAACTGCATTAGCGTTCAAGCCTCAACAGTAAGCTGTTTCTACTAAGAAAGTTGTATAAAATGAGACTAGAAGAAGGCCAGCATATGTGTGACCATGTGAAAGCTATGCTAGAAATTATAGAGCAGCTATGCACCATCAGAGAGGACATCAAAGATAACCATATTGTTGTCCTGCTCCTCTGCAGCCTTCCATAGACATATACTGCTCAAATTAATGCTTTAGAAACCAGACCCAAGTAGGAGCTAACGCTAGCATATGTCAAAGGCAAATTAATTGAATATGACAGAAGGAAATAAAATATGCACTGTGATGACAAAGGTCTTAAGATGTACAAAGGCACAAGGAACAGCAAAGAAAGCAGAGCCTGTTTTTGCTGTAAAAGGACCAGTCATTTAAAAAAAGACTATTCTATCTGGAAAGCCGAGGAGCGAAAGCTAGAGCTATCCACAAATGAAAGAGTCGCAGCAGCCACAAAGAAAACTGCAGACACACCATGGAGTGGCACCTTTAAAGTGACAAAGAGCAGCAAGCCACGCGGTTGGTGCATGAGACCTTCTTCACAAACATTGATTACAGTGCAGAAGACCAAGTTCTCCTAGCAAACGGTAAAAGCATCACCTCCAAAGGTAAAGACCAGGGCTTCCTGAACTGCAATACACCACAAGGAGGTCACCACAGTATCCTTGTAAAGAAAGTGCTGTATGTTCCAGAACTAGAAGGCAGCCTTCTATCAGTGAAAAGTCTTGCAAACAATGGTCTCACAGTTAAGCTCCAGGGTGATGAATTCATAATAATAAGCAATTCCCCACAAAAGGAAAACTGGATTATCACCTATACAGGCTCATCACCACAGGCCAGCAAGCCAATATAGTAACCACTAATATGACCTACACAGCAAATGTATACGCTTATGGCACAGGCGGCTGAGGCACAGAAGTCCAGAAGCTATACAGGACATTATAAAGAGAAGATTTGATAAATGTCCCTTGGAAAGTGCTCATGAAATGCAAGTGCTGTATAGAATCAAAAGCCACATGTGCTCCCTTTCCACAGGCATCTAAAAAAAAACTACCCACCCCCTGCAGCTCATACACTGTGATGTATGCGGTCCAATTAAAACACCCATGTCAGGCGGGAGCAGATATCTACTGACTTTCATTAATGATTATTTCAGGTACACAACTACTTATCTGATGAAACACAAGAACGAAACATCAGTTCTTTTCCTGTATGTCTAGCAACAAATTCCAAACCAGGAATAATACACACCGACAATGGGGGAGAATCCATAAGCAAAGAAGCGGCCTCATACCTGAAGAGACAAGGAATAGTACACCAGACAACCGTACCATACACTCCTGAACAAAAAGGTGTAGCATAAAGGAAAAATCACACTTTTATAGAAATGGCCAGCTGCATGTTGTTGGATGCAACCCTACCTCACAGGTACTGGGGAGAAGCAGTCATGACTGCTACCTACCTACAGAACATACTAGCCTCAAGAGCCATTAAAAATACTTCATTTGAAATGTGGCATGGATCAAAACCTATCATAGGGCACATCAGATCGTTTGGATGTGAAGCATATGCCTAGATTCCAAGTGAAAAGGGAGAGAACAGAGCCTTAAGAGGGCATTCTAGTAGGCTACAGCAAGCAAACTAAGGGTTACAGAATCCTACAACCAAAGACTGACAAAGTGACAATAAGCGATAGTGTTTATTTTGATGAGTGCCCATCACCAGAAACACAGATCCCTCAAAGCTGTGAAGTTAATATGCCAAACAAATCAGAAGAAAAGGTTGGTCAAAGCGAACCTGTGCATGAGTCAAAACAAGAGGTAGAACTTACAATGCCTAAATTATGTTCCCCACCAGATCCTGCTGAACTGCTTGAACTAAGAAGATCCACGCGGACTACAAAGGGGATACCACCCCGCAAGCTGTTATACAGTGTCAAAACACACAGCATTCTTAAATCAACATCCTGGGAAGACATTAAAAAGCTGCCAAAACGTGAAGCCAATAAATTGAGAAAGGCAGCAGAAGAAGAATTAAAGTCACTTCAGGAAATAAAAACCTGGACACTCACAGAGCTCCCTCCTTACTGCAAAACTATAGGAAGTAAGTGGACTTTCAAAGTAAAGTCAGATGCAGAAGGGAATATCCACAAATACAAAGCCAGACTAGTTGCCAACGGTTACTCCCAGAAATTTGGTGAAGATTATGACGAAACATTTGCTCCCATCGTAAAACACTCCACCACGAGGGTGCTTCTTAGCGTTGCATCAGGGAAGGGCATACAAGTCAAACATCTAGACATTAAAACTGCTTTCCTATATGGAGACATTAAGGAAGATCTCTACATGGAGCAATCACCAGAGTTTGAACGAGGAGATAATTTTGTATGTAAACTTCAGAAGAGCATCTACAGTCTTAAGCAATCTGCAAGGATGTGGAATGAGAAATTATATGAAGTACTTACTAGAGAGGGATTCTCAAAAAGTAAAGCAGAACCCTGTCTCTACTCCATGAATCAAGAAGACAGATGGATATACATCCTTATCTATGCTGATGACATTATAACCTGTTTTTAACAAAAAAGGGGATTACATTTAGATAGTTCACAAGCTGAAAGAAAATTTTGAAATCAAAGAGCTATGGAACATTAGCTACTATCTACTATATACTATCAGAAAATCTCTGATATGTTGGAATAATTCCATATGTAAGATGCAAAGGAAGTGAAAACTCCTATGGAACCAAGCTATCAAAAGAGCAATGAAGCAGAAAACTTGCTACCCAACTGTGACATGTATCACAGAGCAATCGGTAAGCTGCTATATGTTGCCACTGTGACAAACCAGACATAGCCACAGCAGGAAAGTTTCAGTCCCCTGTCAGTTTGACTGGAACGCAGTAAAAAGAGTGATGAAATACGCCAAAGGAACAATTCAGATGAAATTACGGTTTCCAGCAACATAGATTCAAAACTGGTCAGGTATGTGGATGCTGATTGGGCCGGGGACTGCACAGACCGCAAATCCACAAGTGGATTCATTTTCCAGTATGGAGAAGGAACCATAAGTTGGTCTAGTCAAAAGGAAGCAACTGTCACTCTATCTTCAACTGAAGCAGAGTACATTGCAACGGCACATGCATTTCAAGAAGCAACATGGATTTGTCAACTTTTTGTGTACATTGGGATAGACATGTCAAAACCAATTCCCATTTTTGAAGACAACCAGGGATGTATAAAGCTTACGTAATCAGAAATGGTCAATCCGAAGACCAAACACAATCACCTACTGGGGGTCAATCAAGAGAAAGGTGTTATTGACATTCAATACTGCCCATCAGAGGAGATGCATTCACCAAGCCTTTGTTGAAGGTACGCCATAGTTATTTCCAGAAGAAGCTGAATATAATTTGACAAAGCACATGCTGTTGAGAAGGGGTGTTGGAAGGACAACAGCATGTAATGTAAAGTACTGTGAACTATATACTGTATGCACTATACTTATCTATGCAGCAGGTGGTGCTGTAGTATTATAGTGTTATAATATGTATTATATCATATAACAGGATGTATTGTCTATGCTCAATGCACTTGTTTGTTGTTCTCTTCCTGTCCCATGATAAAGATATCCTCCATGAAAGTAAAGTGTATTGCTTCCAATGCATTATAAAAATACTCTGCATAACAAAAGCAATATACACATGACCATCAGATAAATAACACACAGCATATTATGGGAAAAAATGCATATAAATCATAGAAAATCATAAACATTAGTCCACTGAAAAAAGTTCACAAAATCCAATATAGTTGTCCCATCCACCAGAACAGATCTTGGCTTACCAGAAAACACACACCGCAGTGCCCTTCACCCCACCTATGGGTGTCCTCTCACCTGCTTGAATAGACCTCACCAAGAAGAGTTCAAAGCACTTTGCAGTAGTATAGTGGCACTGCTTCCACTGGCTAGATACTCAAAGCCCACAGTTCCCAGGGATGTGTCAATCAGATAAAACACAAGAGGACAGACCCATACTGTAGATTGCTTATATAATAATTTATTCCAAAGTAAAATACACTCACATTTCAGAGGTCAAAAAAACAGCATATCTCTGATAACTTTCCGAAATTCACAAGCCTTGCTCGACTCCTCCAAGCATGAATGCTTCACTGCCTATCTCACGCGCTGAGCCCAATGGGCTTTCTCAAAGGTATAGGCTGGTAGATAGAATCATGCTTCCTACTCTATTTATAGTCTAATAGCTGTGCTGGTCTCCATAGCGGACGTTGCCATTTTGTTGGAGGTATACAGAGATAAGCACATATTATATCTGACATACAGTGTATCTCTCTAGATTTCAGCAGTGGTCATCAACCCTGTCTTCAGGGCCCACTAACAGGCCAGGTTTTATGTATTACCTTGGGGAGATGCAGACTAGAATACTGCAATCACTGAGCAGCAAATGATATCACCTGGGATGTATTTCAGTTATCTTGCAAACCTGGCCTGTTAGTGGGTCCTGAGGACAGGGTTGATGACCAATGGATTACAGTATAAAAAACAAAAATATAGATATAAATATATAGAGACCAAGTAAAGGCTGGATGAAATAATAGCCATTTATTAAAAAATGCACACCCCATCTAGTGGTTGAAAATAGGTATGCGCTGAGGTGATCGCTACACCATTTTTTATGAAAAATACATTGTTTTGCAATTTTCACAGGTGGTTAAATGCATGTGGTGTTAGCTGCCACCTTTTTATACTATAGGGTGTATACCCAGAAGAATGGGCTAATAAATAGATACATAATTAATTATTTATTTTGTGTATTTTTTTTTATTTTTTTTTTATTTATTTATTTACACTTACCTATTGAAATCATTTGGGGTTTATTTGTAGTTAGATGGTAGGGGGTGTTTGCACATTATAGTGCAAAAGGTTTATGTTATTCGATTTAAACTTAATATATTGTCATTATATAAAGTGGGTAAAGGCAGGCAAGAATAAAAGGTGAAATTCATAACAATGGTATCGCTACAAATGTCAGAGTGACCGTAAAAATCTTTTATGGTTAACTCTAAACTTAAAACCTGTAAAGGTTTTTAAACATTACCTTACCTACCTACGTTTTTATAGAATTCTCTACATTAAGGTAAAAAAAACCTTTTAAATGCAGCTCCCCCTTGCCCCCCCAAATACTTACCCAAGCACAATCTCGGTCCAGCACTGTGCATGAGAGCAGCAGTGCTGCTATCTCCCCCTGCTCACTTGCCTCCCACTGCTGTCAATCAAATCCAGGGACAAGGGAGTTTAGGTGGGGCCAAGCTGCACTATGTGTGTCAATAGATGTAGCTTGTTAGGGGGGTACTTGAAGGAGGGAGAAGCCAAGAGCACCGACGGGAACTCCAGAAGAGGAGGATTGGGGCTGTTGTGCAAAACCATTGCACAGATTTGTGTGTCGCCAGCAACATCATGCAATGCTTTTTTTTCTGTTCTCACTACTCACTGCATTCAATCTTCCAACACCTGCAGAGCACAGTCAACCTCCTCACAAAATGGTCTCTGGCTCCTTCCCCTTCTTCTCCTCTCTCTGCAAGGAATAGCTGCATAGCGACCATATAACAGCACTGCCAGCTCTGCATGCATGAATCACTGAGTGACCTGAAATTTCAGAGATTGCGTAAAAAACTCTGTAGCTGGTTCCAAATTCCCCTCTATGGTTGTAGCACATGAGACCCCATTAAATAAAAACAACCATGAGTTGTATGTGATATTTACAATAAAGATTTTTTTTGGAAAAAAAAACAGTATCAAATGAATATTAGGTCATTTGCCACTGTTGTGAATCTAAAAGTGCCAAATATTAGGTGATCTACTTTGACATGATTGGACTATGTCTGGATAATCTGTTGAGTAGAAGTGATAACAGCACATCATGCTGAGGTACACCTGCCAATTTGTTGTCTCCTACAAAAAAGCGCTAGCCTTACATTTTCCGGCTAGGCTTACAAGCATGCACACTTGTATAATGCAAACTTTTGCATTTACATACAAACCGGGAACATGAAAGCTCTTTTTGTTAACATTGGGCTCTAATTTAAATAACATTTATAGGCAACAGATTAACACCTTTAGCAAGCTACGTAAGCTAGTTATAGATAGATTGAAATTGAGCCAGCTCAGCAGGGACCAGACAAATTTTAACCCATATATGGCCATCTTGCACCACAGAAGTCGATCTAACAATTGAATTCTGTCAGACGGGATTGTTTGAACATTTTTCTCACCCATGGGTTCTATTATTTAATTGTACAGGTGAATCAGTGGGCTGTGATAAAAAGTTAATTATCCAGCAAATTCACTCATACCCAGATTCTGGAAACAAACTACCACACCGACCCTACGTCTATGGTTACAACCCGTGGATCATATATACCATTAGGGATGAGCCAAACACCCCCCGGTTCAGTTCGCAGCAGAACATGCAAACAGACAAAAAATTAGTGCAAACATGTGAACACCGGTAAAGTCTATGGGACGCGAATGTGAAAAAACAAAAGTGCTCATTTTAAAGGCTTATATGCAAGTTATTGCCATAAAAATGTTTGTGGACCCGGGTCCTGCCCAAGGGGCATGTATCAATGTAAAAAAAAGTTTTAAAAATGGCTGTTTTTTCGGGAGCAGTGATTTTAATAATGCTTAAAGTGAAACAATAAAAATGAAATATTCCTTTAAATATTGTGCCTTGGGGTGTCCTTAGTATGCCTGTAAAGTGGTGCATCTTTCCCATGTTTAAACAGTGCCACAGCAAAATGACATTTCTAAAGGAAAAATTTTAACTCAAAACTGCTCGCGGCTGTAATGTATTGTTGGATCTCGACATTATAGATAAAAATATCAAAAATACCAAAAAAAAATGGTGTGGATGTCCCCCCCCCCAAAACACATATCAGGCCCTTCAGGTCTGGTATGGATATTAAGGGGAACCCCGCACCAAAATTTTAAGAAAAATGGCGTGGGGGCTCCCCGGGCACTATATACTCTGAACAGCAGTATATATACTACACGGCCTGCCCTATATACTCTGCAGAAAATTGGGCCCTAGGTGTTGGTGGTACCAGAACACTGTAATGCCCTGTACACACGGTCGGACTTTCCGACGGAAAATGTGCAATCGGATCATGTTGTCGGAAAATCCGATTCTGTGTGGGTTCCAGCTGACTTTTTCCGTCGGAATTTCCAACACAAAAAGTTTGAGAGCTGGATCTAAAATTTTCAGACAACAAAATTAATTAACTAATAATAATAACTAAATTCCGATTGTGTGTAGACAGTTCCGATGGACAAAGTGCCCCACATGCTCATAATAAATTACGAGATGAAAGCTATTGGCTACTGGCCCATTTATAGTCCCGTCGTACGTGTTGTACGTTTACCTCGTTCTGAACGGTCGTATTTTCCAACAACTTTGTGTGACCGTGTGTATGCAAGACAAGTTTGGGCCAAAATCCATCAGAAAAAATTTGACGGAGTCCGACTGCGTGTACAGGACATTAGCCCTGTGAGCTTGTTGTCGGAAAGTCCGACCGTGTGTATGCTCCATCAAACAATTGCTGTCGGACTTTCCACCAACAAATGTTTGCTAGCAGGTTCTCAAATTTTCCGCCAACAAAACTTTGTTGGTGGAAATTCTGATCATGTGTACACAGGTCCGTGCACAAAATCTCACACATGCTTGGAATCTCTCAATGCAGCGCATTCTCTTCTTCTTTATAATGCTATAATAATGAAGTTGCTTTGCTGTTGATATTCAGAGTTCGACAAACTGATTTTTTATTATTTCTCGCAATCTACTGAATAATATTTGTTTTTGTTGTTTTTTTTTCTCGTGATCTCCAGAAAAGTCTTCTTTTTTTTTTTCTAGTGAAATCCATATTTTGTTTTGTTTTTTCTCATGATATCCATAAAAAAAATTTTTTCTTTTCTAGTTATCTCCATAATTTTTTTGTCGTTTTGCGTGTCAAGTTAACACAACACCATTATTATCTTGTAATTTTTAATGTCAAAGATACAGCTATGTTGGTGTCCCTTGTTAATTTGACATTGTATTTTTGAAATGTTCCTGCCTACTCACAAACAAAACTGTCCTTTTTAAAGTAAAACACATAGCCAAGTATTTGTCAAAAAATAAATAAATTTAAATTTAATTGGGGTCATAACACAATAAAGAGGAAGGCAACGCTAGAGAAACAGTTGGAATTGGTGAAGCTTTTGTACTCAAGGGCAGACATCAATAATTTGACTGTCAAAATTGGTGACCTGAGTCCATTTAATAGGGAGTACAATATGGTCCAGGACTCTGAGTGATCGGGAGCAGCAGCAGATGGCATATATGTCCCGAGGCTGTGGTCTTACAACAGCCTGCTTTTGCCAGACCACACCAAACCCAGGCCATCACTCTCAACACTTCCTTCCACACTGCTGTGGTGAGTTGGGTGGCTGTGGTGTTGGTGATGTTGCTGAAGGTGGTGGAGGAGTATGGTCCAACTCACACAGCTGAGTTTGAGTTGTTAGTTCATCCCTCATCCCTCTGTTTAGGGCTCGCAGAATGATTTCCTCATAGATTGTGCGTTGCCACTTCTCCATGTGTTCGAGCTTGCTTGCTGTGACACAGCCAAATGCCTAGTGGCCACCAGGGGTCGTGTTGAGTGCAGCAGTAGCCTGATGAAAGAAAACAGTCCCTGACTCCTCAAGGTTCCTTGCCTTCCTGGTCCTTTTGGTTGGAGGGCAGAGGGGAGGAACCTGGAATTCCATCAGGCTGCTTGCTACGGCCACCTCCTGGCTGAGACTTTCCTGTGTATGAAAATGGTACATAGTTTTAGTTTTTTGATCATCAATCACACACAATTTTGAGCTCATGAATGTTGCAAATTGAATGTTACCAAATAGAAAAGACTATCCTTCTGACCCCAGCATTTTTCATTTTTGTCCCAATCGTTTTTGGCTACTACTGTCTATTGATATGTAAACCACTTTGTTAAATCAGAAATTAGTGATCAATAACATCTAGTTAACATCATTCAATTTTTGACAATAAATATGTTCAACAATGCTATACCTGGCTGAAGCTGGGCTCCTCCACATCTTCCTGGGTGGAAGGCCCAGGTTGGACTTCAGGAGCCTCAGCTGATGTGGAAGGAAGTGTTGAAGGAAGTGTAGAAAGTGATGGCCTGGGTTCCGTCTGGTCTGACAAAAAATGCAGTCTGTCATAGTACCACAGCCTGGGTACATATACGTCATCTGCTGCTGCTCCAGATCGCTGGGAATCTTGGACCTTCTTGGGCTCCCTATTATATGTGCTCCTCAGGCCACCAATTTTGGCCTTCAAATAGTTGATGTCTGCCGAGGGATACATCGGCTTCACCAATTCCAACAGTTTATCCAACTCTGCCTTCCTCTTTTGCTTGTTCGAATAGTCCCTGTTTTGGACTTGCCAGAGACATGGCTGCTCCCTGTACATGTCTAGGAATTTGGGCAGGAAGTCTGGGTCAGTGAATTTATCCACCATTTTAGCTGCAAGACACAACACAAGACAAACCCTAAAGTCAGGCTAAACTCTCCCTAATCTTGTCCAAAAATAAGCCCCTAGACCTTTGTTTGCACGATCGGCACTTACAATCCTACGTCCTCCACTCACAGATCATACGTACGACGCCACGTATGTTATTCTTTATATACACTACTCATGCATCAAACTCTGCCCTGTCCTTCTTTCTAGTGTATTCCCTGCCTCTTCTATTTCTGGACAGTGGGACAGCACATGGCGTAGACCCACAGGTGTGTGCTGTTATCAGCAATGACGAGGAAAGCCCAGAGCAAGGCAGTTCCAGATCCAGGAAGGGGATATAAAGCATCAAATATGTCCTTTGAAGAGATGGTGGACATCTTGAAGAGGGCAGACTATGATGGGAAGTATGGACCGTACAGAAACCCAAATGTGAGAAAGGCCAACATCATGACTAAAGTTGTGAGAAGTCTGCACGGGACTTTTGTGGTAGGATGATCCAAGGATCAATTGAGGAAACGCTGGTCAGACCTGAAATTGAGGGAGCAGGATCAGTATAGAAAGATCAAGTGCTGCAAAAAAGTATTTGTTATGTGTTCATATTATTATTATTACTTTCGTGCTGGTACATGTGCATTTCTTTACTGTTGTACAGTTTAAAATGCCAAGTTTGAGGTGCATGGGCACAGTAATAGTTCATATTAAACATTGTTCATTCGACCACTAATATGACGTTTTGGGCAGATGCAGGTTAACTACATTTGTTCATGCCTATTTGTATTAAAATAAGTTTATTACATTGTTATCTAGATGTGTTTGAAACTATAATGAAATGCCAACTCGATTCAGTGTAAGGAGAGGACACTCAGCAGCTGTTTACACATCTGGACGCAGGAGCACTAGTGTGGGACACCATAAAAAACTTTTTAAGGTGTCCCACACAGGTGCTCCAGTGGATACTAGAGGTCTCTCCATGTGTGAAACTTGCACAAAGCAGGTAAGTATTCCAGCTTTGGAAAGGGAAAAAAACATGTCTTCTGCTTGGAACTCTGCCACAAGAGACAATTGGATGACACTTCCAAGCAATGTTTCACATGACTATTTCTTGCCTCAAATATCTGTCTGCTAAGTATACCTTTTTTGTATTCACATAGGGAAGAAAAGAATAAGGACATCTGAGGACACCAGGAACCCCACCCCTCCTGAAGAAGCGGAACTCAACACACAACCTAAGGATGTGGATGCAGAAAATGAGGATGTGGGTGCAGAACCTAAGGATGTGGATGCAGAGGTTCAGGAAGTGGTCGAAATGGTTTCCACAACAGGTCAGTGTCTGAGACCACAGCTTCAGGTAATAGATGGATGCATGCAAATTTATAATACATGATGTGTTTTTTTATTTTTAGGTGATGTGGAAGAAACTTACTTCAGCCCTGCAAGTGCACAAGTCCTCATCAGTGAGATCATGGTATGTGATCAGGATTTAGAAAAGCTGAAGCAAAACATCAATGATGTTCAAAAAAGACTGAGCACCATCATTGATGTTTTATGCAAAATCAAAACACAATAAAAAGTAAATTTTGTTGTTATTGTTTTACGGTATTTAAAAGTTTTTAATTAATTGCAAAGCCAAATTTTGAAGATGCACACAGGGTGTCAACATTTGCTATCTGCCATCATGGGATATCAATGTACGTGTTTTGTGGGTAATTGTGGGAGCTAGCACATGTTGACACACTCTGGCTTATTTAAAAAAAGGAAAAACCACTTTGCACAACAAGTGCAATGCAAGTGCACTTGAAAGTGCACTTGTAGGGCAAAGTGGATTGTCCTTTATGAAATAATGCCCAGTGTGTCAACATTTGCTAGCTCCCATCATGGGGGATCAATGGACGTGTTTTGGGGGTGAACCTACTTTAGTTTTTAGGAAGGGGTTGCACCCACAAAACGTGTACATTAATATCCGATGATGGCAGATAGCATGTGTTGACACTGTGTATTTTGTGGCTTTAGAAAAGTAGATGTAGGGAAAGGACACACATTTTAGGCATGGGATCATGAGGGAAATCCACATTCTGAGTTCCAATTTGTGTGCATCTTCAAAATTTGGCTTTTACAGGGGGGAGATCACCCCATCTGATAAAGGCAAAATCAACACAGTTTTGACCTAATGTCTCGTATGGCCTTTACTTTATCAAAGTGGAACTTTGTAAGTTCCTGAGTTGGGAATGTGTATGTTATGGTTTTAAACATGCGTGTTTAGCCACAAAAAAGGCTATATACTGTCAAACATACATGTTATACACCAAAGATGTTAAAAAAAGTCGACCTCAGTCACAACTGAGGCCAGATAGTTGACTGCATTCTTATGCAGAAAATTATGTAGAATGCAACAGCTTAAAATTATATGGTTCAGTTTGTATTCGGCTATGTTTATGGCCGTTTGGAAAAGATGGAACCAGCTGGCTATTATGCCAAAGGCATTCTCGACCAATCTTCTGGCTCTGGCCAGCCGGTAGTTAAAAATCCTCTGCTCCGGGGGCAGGGCCCTCATGGGGAAGGGCCTCATCAAATACTCCTCCAGTGCAAAGGCCTCATCCACAACAAAAACAAATGGGAGGCTCGCCACGTTATCCACTGGAGGAGACAATCCCAAGCTGCCATTCTGGAGATGCCTGTAAAATTCTGTCTGGGTGGTGAGTCCACCATCTGACATACGGCCATTCTTCCCCACGTTCCAGATAGAGGAACTCGTAAGTCGCAGACACCACTGCCAACATCACAATACTACTGTACCCCTTGTAGTTGTAGTAGTATGACCCCGAGTTGGGGGTGGGACGATCTGGACATGCTTCCCATCTATCGCACCACCGCAGTTGGGAAAGTCCCACTGCTGATTGAATCAGGAGACCACAGTCTGCCATTCCTTTGGGTTGGAATGAAACTGTGAAATCAAACAAGAAAAAAAAATAGTACTTATACACATAACATTGCAAGCAGATTAGACACAAACAATCTTGGCCAACTTAAGTAGAACATTTATTGAAATGAGTATTTAACCGCTTCAGCCCCGGAAGATTTTACCCCCTTCCTGACCAGAGCACTTTTTGCGATTCGGCACTGCGTCGTTTAATTGACAATTGTGTGGTCGTTAGACATTGCACCCAAACAAAATCAATGTCCTTTTTCCCCACAAATAGAGCTTTCTTTTGGTGGTATTTGATCGCCTCTGCGGTTTTTATTTTTTGCGCTATAAACAAAAACAGAGTGATAATTTTAAGAAAACGCAATATTTTTAACTTTTTTATATAGTACATATCCCCAAAAATATATATATTTTTTCCTCAGTTTAGGCCAATATGTATTCTTCTAAATATTTTTGGCAAAAAAATCGCAATAAGCGTATATTGATTGGTTTGCGCAAAAGTTATAGCATCTACAAAATAGGGGATCGTTTTATGGCATTATTTTTTTTTATTAGTAATGGTGGCAATCTGATTTTTATTGGGATTGCGTCATTATAGCGGACACATCGGACAATTTTGACACATTTTTGGGACCATTGGCATTTATATACCGATCAGTGCTATAAAAATGCAATGAGTATTGTAACAAATGTCACTGGCAGGGAAGGGGTTAACCCTAGGGCGTTCAAGGGGTTAATTGTGTTCCCTGGGAGGTACTGTGTAGGGGAGATGATAGATCACAGATGGAGAAAATAAATCATTACACACCAAACCGCAGTCTTCAATCAGCCAACAAAAACCTCCTCCTCGTGCCCAAAGCCCGGTATAAATCCGATGGGGATTGGAGATTCGCTGTCCAAGGGCCTCGGCTATGGAATGCTCTACCAATCAACATCCGCCTGGAAGAAAATCACCTGGCTTTTAGGAAAAAACTCAAGACCTTCCTCTTTTAGCAGATGATCAAGGCTCGCCACAGCGCCTAGAGGCGATTCAGTTCGCATTGTGCGCTATACAAGTATTTCATTCATTCATCACTGTTCATAGTCTGTATGAACAGATGATCTGTCTCTTCAACCCTCAGAGAACCGCAAACTGTGTGTTACACACACAGATCTTGGTTCTCAGTGTATCAGCAGCGATCGCAGGAGCCCAGCAGTGATTGTGACTGCCGGGCACTTGCATCGGCTTTGGGGGCGAGCAGCGGGCGTGCACCCCTAATGGCCACAGGACGAAGCGACGTTACATAACTTTGCTTCGCCCCGCCATGTTGTTCTGCCGCAGTCCAGCTGCAGTGGCTGGTTGGCAAGTGGTTAAAGACAAAAGTATAAGGTCCACTTATCAGATTCCTCACCCCCCCCCCCCCCCCCATGGCCCATTGTAAAAATTTTAGGGTGGGGGAGATGTTTTGAACAGGTAAACGTCTCCACTACATTGAGAGCTGAATGCATAAATAAAGTGTGTTACATTGGCCAGAACCCCCTTACTTACACTATTGGCAGCCCACTGGACAGGTAAGAAGTGTCATAATACAAAAATATAAATACACACTGTCCAAATTGAAGCACATTTTTACATTCTGCAATTACCTATTAAGATAATAGGAGAACAAAACTTTAAACAGTATCATTTGAAAGTATTCAGGCAGGCACTTGCACTACATGCTTTGGTAAATTCATCCATAAATATGAACACAAAAGAGGTACTTAATGTGTGTATGGGTTTGGCAAAGTCAGTAAATAGAGTATTGTTATGGGGTGACGTAGCAGTTTGGGGGAGGGAGGGTTCCAAATGAGTTTTGGCCCCAAAAAACTCTGCCTGAATTTAAGGACAACAATAACATTTGGACACATTTTAGGGGGTGTTTAAGGTAAGCACTACAATGGAGCTGACAAAATACATTGTTAAGTGATTAGGTTAGGTGTGTATGGGCCCAGGATAGCATGCAGGGGAGGTTAGTGAAGGCAAATATGCATGAAGAACAAAAAAGGAGCATTAAAATCTTACAGCATGCATGAGGACAAAGAGGACATTCACAGCATATTACAAACATGGTAATTATGGAATGATGAAATGAATACAATACATTAGCAAACATTAAATATATAGAATGTGATGTTAAAGGATAAAACTTACCTTAATATAGTCCTTCTGCAGGACCTGAAAGATAGCAGAACAGGTCTCTGGAATAATGTCTCCCAGAGCCTGGGGGAGATCCCAGTAGTGAACTTGATATCCTGGAGACTTCTCCCCATGGCCAAGTACCGCAAAGGGGGCGACGAGCCTTTGCTCAGAAGTGATGGCTTGCTGCATGCAGGTGTCCTGCTTGGTAATATGGGAGAACAGCAAGGCCAACAGATGGTTATAGACAGGGTTTGTCATCTGGAGAGAATTCCTGAAATCATCAGGATTATTCTTCTGGAGCTCCCGCAACAAAGGCATATTAGAGAATTGCTCACGATTAGTAACCAATTCTCGGTCCATAAACTCCTCCTCCCCCTGTTCATGGACTGGACTTGGGTCAAAACAAGAACTCCAACACCAAGCCCAACAACAGCACAAACTGTACGACGATTACATAATCGCAACATGGCTAGAAAACGGTCGGCTGCTCAGAACGAACTGACAGAACGCACTGAAAATCAGAAAGGACATGAGAAGAACGAGACAGCCAGACAAACAGCAAGTAGAGAGTCAGGCTGAGTCAGGGCTTTCACAGCTCTAGTACAGGTGGGCAGAGCAGGAATACATCATCATAGTGCAGCCTCCATCACTGCTTCCTGCCCGGCACACAGCACAGCTCTCCCCGAGGCTGAATGAAGATGTGAAAACAGATGGCAGCCTTTACCTACTGAAGTGGAAGCCCTCATCAGATGAAGGCTACTGGGACTGTAGTGTGTGCACCTTCAAGAACAGCACCAAGGCCTTCAAGTACCTGTGCCTGATGATGTGTGCAAGGGGACCTCCACTAGGTGTGTCTTGCACTTCTCCTTAGTTATGTGAATGCTGGAGCTGGCCCGCAGTAAGTCTTTTCTGGGAGTGGAGTGATTTCCTTACCCTCAATGATCTTACATGAGGAGGATCAGCTTAAACCACATGTGGAGTGGATCAGCTTATGCAGGAGGGATTGATGGTGCTGCTATCTAGTACATTTATAAGTACATTTATATAGTTATACCCTATACGCTGATTGTAAGAGTCAGTACTATTGGGTTATGGTAATGGTTTTACTTTCCCTCCATATTTGAAGACACCTTAAATGGGTTTTGTGCTGATTGATTGAACGTTTATTTTCTGATGAATGTTATTATTTTTATTTAAGTGATACACCTTCTTTTTCATGCCAGCAGAGTTACCCAGTTCTCCGTGAAGGAAAGGTAACGTCCATGCCCATGCCTTCTGGACCATAAGTCAGCTGTATTATGAACCTTACCGCTGACTGCCCTGTCCAACAAAGCCAAAACATTGCCTTCCACATGCTGGTAGAGAGCCAGAATCGCCTTCCGTGAAAAGAAATGGCATTTTGGAACCTGCCACTGAGGTACAGATATGTGTCGAAAAAGGCAGCTCCCTGCACCTGTGGAGCTTGGCGGTGTGATACAATAAGGTGGGTGCCCTTAAGCTGCCCCCTAGAGGACATCCTGCCTTGTTGGAATTGTGCCTCCTTCTCCTCTTCCTCACTTTCCTCCTCTCTTCTCTCAGGCACCCAAGTACAGTCAGTGACCTCCTCATCCCCTCCCTCCTCGTCATTGGAGAAAACTTAGCAGTATGCTGCAACTGGGAGAACATGACTCCCAGTTTCTTATCCTTCTGTGGCACCCCTCTCTCTAAGCTCATGGTACTCCCTTCCTCAACCTGTGAAACAACATCGGAGCCTTCAAATCACTGCACATCCTCCAGCAGCATACGACCCACACTGTGGTCGAATAATTCTGGGGACATCCTCCGTGCATGATAGCATGGCTATGGAAGGAGTGACTGTGGAATAGGCTACTTTGGCAGCTGTGTTGGAAGGCAGACTACTCTGAGCCTGGGTGACAGAGGATAAGGAGGATGAGGACGGCTTTGTTAACCAACTCTTCTGCATGTTGTGGCTTAATAACATGGACAGCAGCAGCAAAAATGGAACAAGCATGCCCCACGGCCACCTGCAGAGGATGCACCAGGTCCACGACCACCACTGTTGACTGTAGACACAGACGCTGCTTGCCCTCTTTTAGTGGCCTGTGAGAATCTGCCTCTGTTGATATAAGCTACACTGAATGCAGAGTATATATATATATATATATATATATATATATATATATATATATATATACTCTGCATATATATACAGAGTATATACAGAGTTTATACACATATACAGGTCATAAATATTGGGACATCGACACAATTCTAAACGTTTTGGCTCTATACACCACCACAATGTATTTGTAAAAGAACAAGATGAGCGTTAACTGCAGACTTTCAGCTTTAATTTGAGGATATTTACATTCAAATCAGATAAACAGTGTAGGAATTACAACAGTTTGTATATGTGCCTTCCACTTTTTAAGGGACCAAAAGTAATGGGACAGATTAACAATCATCCATCAAACTTTCACTTTTTAATACTTGGTTGCAAATCCTTTGCAGTCAATTACAGCCTGAAGTCTGGAATGCATAGACATCACCAAACACTGGGTTTCATCCCTGGTGATGCTCTGCCAGGCCTCTACTGCAACTGTCTTCAGTTCCTGCTTGTTCTTGGGGCATTTTCCCTTCTGGTTTGTCTTCAGCAAGTGAAATGCAAGCTCAATCGGATTCAGGTCAGGTGATTGACTTGGCCATTGCATAGCATTCCACTTCTTTCTCTTAAAAAACTCTTTGATTGCTTTCGCAGTATGCTTCGGGTCATTGTCCATCTGCACTGTGAATTGCCATCCAATGAGTTCTAAAGCATTTTCCTGAATATGAGCAGATAATATTGCCCGAAACACTTCAGAATTCATCCTGCTGCTTTTGTCAACAGTCGCATCATCAAAAAATACAAGAGAACCAGTTTCGTTGGCAGCCATACACGCCCATGCCATGACACTACCACCACCATGCTTCACTGATGAGGTGGTATGCTTTGGATCATGAGCAGTTCCTTTCCTTCTCTATACTCTTCTCTTCCCATCACTCTGGTACACGTTGATCTTGGTCTCACCTGTCCATAGGATGTTGTTCCAGAACTGTGAAGGCTTTTTTAGATGTTGTTTGGCAAACTCTAATCTAGCCTTCCTGTTTTTGAGGCTCACCAATGGTTTACATCTTGTGGTGAACCCTCTGTATTCACTCCGGTGAAGTCTTCTCTTGATTGTGGACTTTGACACACATACACCTACCTCCTGGAGAGTGTTCTTGATCTGGCCAATGGTTGTGAAGGGTGTTTTCTTCACCAGGGAAAGAATTCTTTGGTCAGCCCACCACAGTTGTTTTCCATGGTCTTCCGGGTCTTTTGGTGTTGCTGAGCTCACCGCTGAATTCTTTTTTTTAAGCATGTTCCAAACAGTTGATTTGGCCACACCTAATGTTTTTGCTATGTCTCTGATGGGTTTGTTTTGTTTTTTTTCAGCCTAATGATGGATTTGTTCACTGATAGTGACATCTCTTTGGATCTCATAGAGAGTGAGAGCAACAGATTCCAAATGCAAATAGCACACTTAAAATGAATGCTGGACCTTGTATCTGCTCCTTGTAAATGGGATAATGAGGGAATAACACACACCTGGCCATGGAACAGCTGAGCAGCCAATTGTCCCATTACTTTTGGTCCCTTAAAAAGTAGGAGGCACATATATAAAACTGTTGTAATTCCTACACCATTCACCTGCTTTGGATGTAAATACCCTCAAATTAAAGCTGAAAGTCTGCAGTTAAAGTACATCTTGTTTGTTTCATTTCAAAACCATTGTGGTGGCGTATAGAGCCAAAAAGATTAAAATTGTGTCACTGTCCCAATATTTATGGACCTGACTGTATGTATTAATACACCGCCTGAAGTGTATTAGAAACAGTGAACACTGTATTAGATACTGTGTACACTGCCTGCACTGTATTAGCAAATGTATACCATGGAATGCACTGTAGATATTGGCTACACTGAATGCAGAGTATATATATACAGTGGTGTGAAAAAGTGTTTGCCCCCTTCCTCATTTCCTGTTCCTTTGCATGTTTGTCACACTTAAGTGTTTCGGAACATCAAACCAATTTAAACAATAGTCAAGGACAACACAAGTAAACACAAAATGCAATTTGTAAATGAAGGTGTTTATTATTAAAGGTGAAAAAAAATCCAAACCATCATGGCCCTGTGTGAAAAAGTGATTGCCCCCTAAACCTAATAACTGGTTGGGCCACCCTTAGCAGCAACTGCAACCAAGCGTTTGCGATAACGTGCAATGAGGCTTTTACAGTGTCCTGGAGGAATTTTGGCCTACTCATCTTTGCAGAATTGTCCTAATTCAGTTACATTAGAGGGTTTTCGAGCATGAACGGCCTTTTTAAGGTCATACCACAACATCTCAATAGGATTCAGGTCAGGACTTTGGCTAGGCCACTCCAAAGTCTTCATTTTGTTTTTCTTCAGCCATTCGGTGGTGGACTTGCTGGTGTGTTTAGGATCATTGTCCTGCTGCAGAACCCAAGTTCGTTTCAGCTTGAGTACACGAACAGATGGTCGGACATTCTCCTTCAGGATCTCTTGGTAGACAGCAGAATTCATAGTTCCTTTTATCACGGCAAGTCTTCCAGGTCCTGAAGCAGCAAAACAGCCCCAGACCATCACACTACCACCACCATATTTTACTGTTGGTATAATGTTCTTTTTATGAAATGCAGTGTTCCTTCTACGCCAGATATACTTGGACACACACCTTCCAAAGAGTTCCACTTTTGTCTCATCGGTCCACAGAATGTTGTCCCAAAAGTCTTGGGGATCATCAAGATGTGTTGTGGAGAAATTGAGACGAGCTTTGATGTTCTTTTTGCTCAGCAGTGGTTTTCTCCTTGGAACTCTGCCATGCAGGCCATTTTTGCCCAGTCTTTTCCTGATGGTGGAGGCATGAACGCTGACCTTAACTGAGGCAAGTGAGGCCTGCAGTTCCTTGGACGTTGTTGTGGGGTCTTTTGTGACCTCTTGGATGAGTCGTCGCTGCCCTCTTGGGGTAATTTTGGGCGGCCGGCCACTCCTGGGAAGGTTCACCACTGTTCCATGTCTTCGCCATTTGTGGATAATGGCTCTCACTGTGGTTCGCTGGATTCCCAAAGCTTTGGAAATGGCTTTATAACCCTTTCCAGACTGATAGATCTCAATTACTTTCTTTCTCAATTGTTCCTGAATTTCTTTGGGTCTCGGCATGATGTGTAGCTTTTAAGGATCTTCTGGTGGACCTTACTGTGTCAAGCAGCTCCTATTTAAGTGATGCCTTGATTGTGAACAGGTGTGGCAATAATCAGGCCTGGGTGTGGCTAGAGAAATTGAACTCAGGTGTGGACAACCACAGTTATAGTATGTTTTAACAAGGGGGGCAATCACTTTTTCACACAGGGCCATGATGGTTTGGATTTTTTTTCACCTTTAATAATAAACACCTTCATTTACAAATTGCATTTTGTGTTTACTTGTGTTGTCCTTGACTATTGTTTAAATTGGTTTGATGTTCCCGAAAAACTTAAGTGTGACAAACATGCAAAGGAACAGGAAATGAGGAAGGGGGCAAACACTTTTTCACACCACTGTATATATATATATATATATATATATATATATATATATATAGACTGTGTGTGTGTGTATATATATATATATATATATATATATATATATATATATATATATATACAGTGGTGTGAAAAAGTGTTTGCCCCCTTCCTCATTTCCTGTTCCTTTGCATGTTTGTCACACTTAAGTGTTTCGGAACATCAAACCAATTTAAACAATAGTCAAGGACAACACAAGTAAACACAAAATGCAATTTGTAAATGAAGGTGTTTATTATTAAAGGTGAAAAAAAATCCAAACCATCATGGCCCTGTGTGAAAAAGTGTTTGCCCCCCTTGTTAAAACATACTATAACTGTGGTTGTCCACACCTGAGTTCAATTTCTCTAGCCACACCCAGGCCTGATTATTGCCACACCTGTTCACAATCAAGGCATCACTTAAATAGGAGCTGCTTGACACAGTAAGGTCCACCAGAAGATCCTTAAAAGCTACACATCATGCCGAGACCCAAAGAAATTCAGGAACAATTGAGAAAGAAAGTAATTGAGATCTATCAGTCTGGAAAGGGTTATAAAGCCATTTCCAAAGCTTTGGGAATCCAGTGAACCACAGTGAGAGCCATTATCCACAAATGGCGAAGACATGGAACAGTGGTGAACCTTCCCAGGAGTGGCCGGCCGCCCAAAATTACCCCAAGAGCGCAGCGACGACTCATCCAAGAGGTCACAAAAGACCCCACAACAACGTCCAAGGAACTGCAGGCCTCACTTGCCTCAGTTAAGGTCAGCGTTCATGCCTCCACCATCAGGAAAAGACTGGGCAAAAATGGCCTGCATGGCAGAGTTCCAAGGAGAAAACCACTGCTGAGCAAAAAGAACATCAAAGCTCGTCTCAATTTCTCCACAACACATCTTGATGATCCCCAAGACTTTTGGGACAACATTCTGTGGACCGATGAGACAAAAGTGGAACTCTTTGGAAGGTGTGTGTCCAAGTATATCTGGCGTAGAAGGAACACTGCATTTCATAAAAAGAACATTATACCAACAGTAAAATATGGTGGTGGTAGTGTGATGGTCTGGGGCTGTTTTGCTGCTTCAGGACCTGGAAGACTTGCCGTGATAAAAGGAACTATGAATTCTGCTGTCTACCAAGAGATCCTGAAGGAGAATGTCCGACCATCTGTTCGTGTACTCAAGCTGAAACGAACTTGGGTTCTGCAGCAGGACAATGATCCTAAACACACCAGCAAGTCCACCACCGAATGGCTGAAGAAAAACAAAATGAAGACTTTGGAGTGGCCTAGCCAAAGTCCTGACCTGAATCCTATTGAGATGTTGTGGTATGACCTTAAAAAGGCCGTTCATGCTCGAAAACCCTCTAATGTAACTGAATTAGGACAATTCTGCAAAGATGAGTGGGCCAAAATTCCTACAGGACGCTGTAAAAGCCTCATTGCACGTTATCGCAAATGCTTGGTTGCAGTTGTTGCTGCTAAGGGTGGCCCAACCAGTTATTAGGTTTAGGGGGCAATCACTTTTTCACACAGGGCCATGATGGTTTGGATTTTTTTTCACCTTTAATAATAAACACCTTCATTTACAAATTGCATTTTGTGTTTACTTGTGTTGTCCTTGACTATTGTTTAAATTGGTTTGATGTTCCGAAACACTTAAGTGTGACAAACATGCAAAGGAACAGGAAATGAGGAAGGGGGCAAACACTTTTTCACACCACTGTATATATATATACACTGCCTAGAGCAGGGGTGCCCAACTAGTGGCCTGCAGAGCCCTCTGATGTGGCCCGCGACCTCCTGCTCTGGTATTAGACATGTGCATTCGTTTTCGTCCGAATGCATTTTCGTCCAAATTTCAGCTATTTTCGTTTTCGTTTTGACAAACGATAACGAAAGCACAAAATCCGAAAAAACGATAGATCCGACATAAATAAATGCTTTACTTTAGTTTTCATTGTTACAACAGTTCGATATAGAATAGGAGATTCGACATGACTCTGACAATAACAATCTGTCTATACCTTTTTTTCTATACAGCCGTTTTTTCGGGAGCAGTGATTTTAATAATGATTAAAGTGAAACAATAAAAGTGTAATATTCCTTTAAATTTCGTAGGGGGGGGGGGGTTGTCTATAGTATGCCTGTGAAGGGGCTCATGTTTCTTTTTTTATAAATTCTTTAGTTTTTCCTCTTTTCTTTCCATAGATTTCACATTACATTTCGTTATACATCTACAACTTCTTTAACAACTATAACAATCTTATAATATTTCAATCCATACCTCAATTCCACGTCATCCTCCCCCCTCCCTCACCCTTCCCCCCCAGAAAAATAAATAAATAAATATACAAACTAAAAAAAAAAAAAAAAATTTGGAATTTTCACTATAACCCCCCCCCCCACCACAACCCGCCTGCTCTATCATATTTCAAAATGTTTTACATCATACTTTCTCTATAATTTAGATATGGAGCCCAAATCTTCTGATATTTCTCATTTTGATCTCTCATTGTCATTGTTAAATTTTCCATTTGTTGGATTTCTGCAATTCTCTGAAACCACTGTGCTCTAGCTGGAGGGCTGCTTTTTTTTCCACAGAACCGGAATACATGCCCTTGCTGCTATCAATAAATGTCTCAGCAAAGAATTTTTGAATCTTTCTATTGCCATTGGGATGTCCAGCAACAGAAAAGTTGCCGGTTTATCTCCCAGGTCAATTCCTGTAATCCTTACAATAGTATCGGCTACCATCTCCCAGAACACTCTAATTTTTGGACATTCCCAAAATATGTGTAATAATGTTCCCTCTGCTCCATGACATCTCCAACATGTCTCTGATATCTGGGGGTAGATTTGATGTAACACTTTTGGTGTTCTATACCACCTAGTAAGGATCTTATATCCCCCTTCTTGATATCTGCTTGCCATCGAGGCCTTTTGATTAAACAACAACATCTTATCCTTTTGTTCTGGGGAAAACGTAGTCCCTAAGTCTCTTTCCCAAGCCTGTAGAAAGGGAAAATCTTGTGAAGTCTCCTGTTCTATTAACATACTATAAAAATAAGACATCAGATGTCTCAGTTTCTCTCCTTTCAAACAGATCTCTTCAAACTCAGTCAATGCCCTTATTTCTACGTATACCTTTGATTTAGATCTAATAAAGGCTTCTAATTGCCTCTTTCTGAAAGGATCTAGCTCTAATGTCATTCCTTTTTCAATATCTTTTTTAGTCATTAACCGATTGCCTACCGAGAAATGACAAATTCTGCTCATGCCTCTGTCTCGTATTGTTTTAAATTTTGGATCTGTCATTCCCGGTAGAAATGCTGGGGTACCAAGGATAGGAAGGAGCGGACTGGGAATTCTTGAAATAGATGTTTTCCTGAATACTCTTTTAGTTATTCGTAATGTCTCCCCTAGTATTGGATGTTTTCTCATTCCTATTGGTATTTCTGTATCTGGAATCCACACTAATCCTTCCAATGGGATATTTATCGCTGCTTGTTCTGTCTGTATCCACGGTTTTTCGTTTTTAAGCCTACACCATTCCACTACTCTAGTTAAATGTAAAGCTTCCTGATATTTTATTGGATCTGGAAGTCCTATCCCTCCTTTTCCTTTGGGGAGTACTAGAATATCTCGACGTACTCTTGCTGGTTTCCCAGCCCAGATGAACTTCATAAATCTTGATCTAAGATTCTTAAACAAACTTGGAGGGATCTTGATCGGTATAGTTTGGATTATGTATAACAGTCTGGGCATCACATTCATCTTAATAATATTGGTTCTCCCGAACCATGTAAAAATCTCTTTGTCCCATTTTTGAAGATCACTTTTGATCTGTCTTACCAGTGGGATATAGTTAAGTTCGAACAGCTCATTTAGATTTTTTGACATTTTTGTTCCTAAGTAACTTATATATGAATTCGTCCATCTAAAATCAAATTGCGTGGATATTGCTTGTAGCTGAGACAAATCTATTTCTACCCCCATTGCTTCTGATTTTCCATAATTTATTCTAAAGTTGGATATTTTCCCATATTCTCGTAGCTCCATTAGTAAGGATGGGAGAGATGTAATTGGGGACGTTACAAAAAAGATCAAATCATCTGCATAAGCTGCCAACTTCTGATCTTCATTTTTTATTTTTACCCCCCTGATATCCACATTGGCACGTATTTTCCTTAAAAAAGGTTCTATTGTCAAAATGAATATCAGGGGTGAGAGGGGGCATCCCTGGCGTGTTCCATTTAAAATGGAGAATGGCTCTGATAATCTGTCATTCACTTTCACCCTAGCACTTGGTTTTGAATATAAGTTTAGGATCCATCTCAGCATCCCCTCCCCCAGGCCTATATGTTGTAATACTGCTTTTAAGAATATCCAATCTACCCGATCAAACGCTTTTTCTGCATCCGCAGATACTATCACCGTTGACTTAAGCAATTTTTGTACCAGGTAGATTGTATTCACCACTCGTTGCGTATTTTCTCTTCCTTCTCTCCCTGGGACGAATCCCACTTGATCTGGGTGTATTAGTTCCGGTATCAAATTTATCAATCTCATGGCTAATATTTTTGTGAACAATTTAAGGTCCACATTCAACAATGAAATAGGTCGGTAGCTGGGACACTGAGAGGGATCCTTTCCTTCTTTCGGTATTACTGTTATATGCGCCAGTAACGTTTCTGTTGGAATTTTCTTCCCTTCCCGTATTGAGTTATAGGCTTCCACGAATCTCGGAGCCAGTTTCTCCGCGAACATTCTATAATATGGCAAAGTAAATCCATCTGGACCTGGTGATTTACCTTGTTTCAATATTTTTAATGCTTTTGCAACTTCCTCTAGAGTGATTGGTACATCTATTTCTCTGGCCATTTCCTCTGTTATTTTTGGTATTTCTGTCCTTTCAATGTATTCTCTAGCGATCTCTCCTTTTTTTAACTCCTCTGCCAAAGTAGATTTCTTTTCCAGCTGATATAGCTTCTCATAGTATTCATTGAATACCTGAGCGATTTTCTCCGATGTATTAACCATTTCATCTCTCTGTGTCTTAATTTGTGTAATTGAGTTCCTGGTTGTGCTTTCTCTTAGAGCGTTTGCCAGCAGTCTCCCTGGTTTATTCCCAAATTCATAGAATCTCCGTTTCCCTCGAGTTAGCTTTGCTTTCACTTTTTCTATTAATTGGAGATTAAATTTTTCACGCAAACCGTCTAATTTCTGTTCTACTGTTTGTGCTTGTGATTTTTTATGTACTGTTTCTAGTTCCCTAATCTCTTTAAGCAAATTATCAATCGTTTCATTTATTCTGCGTTTTCTATGTGCTCCCAGGGATATAAATATTCCTCTCATAACACATTTATGTGCTTCCCATATACAAAAAGGTGTTGTTTCTCCTACTTTATTTGTTGCATAAAAAACATCCAGTTCTTGTTCTAATTTTACCTTATATTCATTATCCTTTAGTAATGTTTCATTTAACTTCCATTGCCATTCCCTTGGTTCAACTTCCCCTAATTCTATCACACAACTCGTCGGGGCGTGGTCTGATAGTGTAAATGGGCCAATTGAGGCTTCCACTAGGGATGTAATCACATTCTGGGAGATTAAAATATAGTCAATTCTAGAGTAAGATTTATATTTTGCCGAAAAAAATGTATAATCTCTGCTCTGTGTGTGAACAGCCCTCCAGCTATCGATCAGCTGCAATTCTTGCATCATTCTCTTTACTTTCCTTAATTTGACATAAGATAGATGAGACGAGCCTTTTGATGTGTCTTTTATTGGATCCAAAACCATATTTAGGTTGCCTCCTAACACTAGTATTCCCTCTTTATGTTGTTGAATAATCTGTAAATAGATTTCTAGAGAGGTTACTTGGTCTTCATTTGGCAGATATATATTTACCAATGTCACTTTTTGGCAACCCAATGTACCCTTTACTATCAGGAGGCAACCTTCCTCATCCATGTATACCCCTTGTTCCTTCCATGGTGTCTGTCTTGCTATTAAAATAGACACCCCACAGGATTTCGAGTTCTGTGAGGTGCTATGATATACCCAGGGGAAATAGTGACCTTTACTCCAAGGGATCCTATCCTTTTTAAAATGAGTTTCCTGTAAGTAAACTATTTGAGATTTAAATCTTTTCAACTCCATTATTAATCGTGTACGTTTCTCTGGGGTGTTTAGTCCCTTAACATTGTATGATGCAAAATTTATTTTAGTCATTTTTATTGCCGGTCGGGGGGGGGGAGGGGAAAAAGAGAGGGGATAAAAAATAAATAAATATATAAAAATAAAACCCAACCCACACCCCAAAACAACCCCTTCTTTCAGATAAATGAGAGACAGATACTGTATCCGGAGCTGTCCCCCACAAAAAAATAAATAAATAAATAAAAAAAATAAAATAAAATAAAAAAAGGAAACCCCAACGCCTCCGACTTTTCCTCCACCTGGAGGAGAGGCGTTTAATATGGGGGTGTTAGTGAGCAAAAGAGGAGCAAGTGAACCGTGCCCACAACCAGCGTTCTCCACACTTACAATAATTATTTTTCTACCACATTCATCTTTTTCTTGTTAACAGACATATTTATCATTATCTTTACTTAATCCTTTACTTTTCACATATTATCTCTATTCTTCACCTTTATTTCTTCTTTTCCCTTTCTCATCTTCTCTCCCTTCTCTCCCTCCTCCCCCTCATCATTTCTACTGCTACCCCTCTCTTCCTTTCCTTAAATAAATTACTCTCCCCTCAACCCCCCTCACCCCCCCCCCCCCCGCTATCAACGGGAAAGGAAGATGTGCGGGGGAAAAAAAAACAAAAACCCACATTCTCCCCCTCCCCCATCCCCTCCCCTTCACCCTCCAAAACCGAATAAACCTTCACCCCCCCTCTCTATTCACTCTGCTTCCCCATCCTACTTCTCCCTTTTAAGGGAGTCCTATTAAATCAATCCACATTTTATGTCATTTGTGTCATATTTGTGCAAAAAAAAAAAAAAAAATATATATATATATATATATAAACCATAAGGGTACTTATAATTTCATGTTTCTGGTGCTTAGAACTGTCCCTACACAAAGTGTCATTTATGCAGGAAAAAAAGTCCTTTAAAATCACTCGCAGCTATTATGAATTGTCGGCTCCGTAATATAGAGAACACTCATTGAAAGTCATTGATAAAAAAATAAAAAAATAAATTTAAAAAAAAAGCGTGGGGGTCCCCCAAATTCAATTACCAGGCCCTTCAGGTCTGGTATGGATATTAAGGGGAACCCCGCGTCAAATTAAAAAAAAATTGATGTGGGGTCCCCCTAAAAATCCATACCAGACCCTTTATCTGAGCACGCAACCTGGCAGGCCGCAGGAAAAGAGGGGGTGACGAGAGAGCGGCCCCCCTCCCTCCTGAACCGTACCAGGCCACATGCCCTCAACATTGGGAGGATGCTTTGGGGGTCTGTGACCCCTCAAAGCACCTTGTCCCCATGTTGATGAGGACAAGGGCCTCATCCCCACAACCGTGGCCGGTGGTTGTGGAGGTCTGCGGGCGGGGGGCTTATCAGAATCTGGAAGCCCCCTTTAACAAGGGGACCCCCAGATCCCGGCCCCCCCCTGTTTGAAATGGTAAGGGGGTACAAAAGTACCCCTACCATTTCACAAAGAAAGTGTAAAAAATGGTTAAATAAAACAAACACACTTTTAAAAAATTCCTTTATTAAAAATAAAAAAAAAATAAAAAAAAGATTCCAGCGGCGGTAATCCACTCTTGCTATCCAGCGACGGACGGTCATCTCTCCAGCGATGGCTCATCTCATCCAGCGCAGCGAATCCATCCTTCTTCTGTCTCCGTGGAGGAGACACTGCAGGCATTCCGGCGGGCTGACGTTTCTTATATACGGAGGGCGGGGCCACCCGTCACCTGACCCCGCCCCCTCTGACGCAAGGGGAAACCCGGGGTTCCCTGTGACGTATGGGTGACCCCGCACCCCTCTGATGTAACACAGGCAGGCTTCCGTTACATCAGAGGGGGCGAGGTCACCCATACGTCACAGGGAACCCCGGGTTTCCCCTTGCGTCAGAGGGGGCGGGGTCAGGTGACGGGTGGCCCCGCCCTCCGTATATAAGAAACGTCAGGCCGCCGGAATGCCTGCAGTGTCTCCTCCGCGGAGACAGAAGAAGGATGGATACGCTGCGCTGGATGAGATGAGCCATCGCTGGAGAGATGACCGTCCGTCGCTGGATAGCAAGAGTGGATTACCGCCGCAGGAATCTTTTTTTTATTGTTTTTATTTTTAATTAAGGAATTTTTCAAAAGTGTGTTTGTCTTATTTAACTATTTTTTACACTTTCTTTGTGAAATGGTAGGGGTACTTTTGTACCCCCTTACCATTTCAAACAGGGGGGGCCGGGATATGGGGGTCCCCTTGTTAAAGGGGGCTTCCAGATTCTGATAAGCTTCCCGCCCGCAGACCTCCACAACCACCGGCCACGGTTGTGGGGATGAGGCCCTTGTCCTCATCAACATGGGGACAAGGTGCTTTGAGGGGTCACAGACCCCCAAAGCATCCTCCCAATGTTGAGGGCATGTGGCCTGGTACGGTTCAGGAGGGAGGGGGGGCCTCTCTCTCGCCCCCCCTCTTTTCCTGCAGCCTGCCAGGTTGCGTGCTCGGATAAAGGGTCTGGTATGGATTTTTAGGGGGACCCCACGTCAATTTTTTTTAAATTTGACGCGGGTTTCCCCTTAATATCCATACCAGACCTGAAGGGTCTGGTTATGGATATTTAGGGGGAACCCCACGTCAAATTTTTTCTTAAATTTGAGGCAGGGTTCCCCTTAATATCCATACCAGACCTGAAGGGCCTGGTAATTGAATTTGGGGGACCCCCACGCTTTTTTTTTTTTATTTATTTTTTTTTTTTATCAATGACTTTCAATGAGTGTTCTCTGTATTACGGGAGCCGACAATTCATAATAGCTGCGAGTGATTTTAAAGGACTTTTTTTCCTGCATAAATGACACCTTTGTGCAGGGACAGTTCTAAGCACCAGAAACATGAGTCCCTTCACAGGCATACTATAGACAACCCCCCCCCCCCTACGAAATTTAAAGGAATATTACACTTTTATTGTTTCACTTTAATCATTATTAAAATCACTGCTCCCGAAAAAACTGCCGTTTTTAAAACTTTTTTTTGCATTGATACATGTCCCCTGGTGCAGGACCCGGGTCCCCAAACACTTTTTAGGACAGTAACTTGCAAATTAGCCTTTAAAATTAACACTTTAGATTTTGAACGTTGGAGCCCCATAGACTTTAATAGGGTTCTAAAGTATGCTATATACTAGCTCCGTCGAATCTTCTTTATACATTCGACAGACACCATAAGCCTTCAAAGACAGATTCAACCGTAATTCATGTGGATTTTCGGACGAATGCAATTTTTGAACGAAAAACGAAATAAATGAAAACGAATTTTGGGAGTAACAAAATAAATTAAGTATTCGGACGAAAACGAAATTCCGAAACGAAATATTTTACTCTGCACATGTCTATCTGGTATAGAATAGAAAGAATACTGTTATTAAAGGTCAGTTTATTACTAAAATCACAGTGTATATATGGGCATATCTTTTCTGCAGTGGTTAATGGGCTGCTTTCAAACCGATCTGCAGGTGCCTGCGGGTTACCTGCACTGAGCCATAGACTTCTATTATTACCTGCGAGTTTGGTGAGATTTGTGAAAGTGCACCAAACCTGAAGAATATAATAGAAAGCTATTGCAAACTGCAGGAAAGCCAAAGGTACACTGCGTTGCACACGTGGTGCGGGTAAACCGCAGCGCATCAGTGTGAAAGCAGACTTGGACCCCTTTCACACAGTCAGTCCAACAGTCTGACCAATTGGACCCTCCATTCACCTCTAAGTAGTGGCAGACATAAACCGACTTGTATTCTACCGTCAATATGATCCACTAAAAATATATATCAAATACACTGCTACTAACTGAATAACCTGCCTCTCAGCAGAGCGCTCTGTGATTGGCCAAAGCATGCAGGTCAGGTGCATGCTTTGGCCAATCATTATACAGCAATGCACTCCGATCTCGCAGTGCATTATGGGACATTCCACGGTGCTCAAATTTTACAGGAACGCCACATAATGTTTGCTGTTCGGCTAACGGGCAAACCCCGGATGTTCAAGTCGAACTTATGTTCAACTCGAACATCGACCTCATTACTATATACCATATGGAAAACCTTACTTATTCTCTGAGAGACAAAGTAGAAGTGTCCAATAAAACCTGAGCCTGCTGGTTCACCTTTACGTTGTCTTCTGAGTATGCAGAGATTATGTCCCAACCTACATAATCTCACACACCATAATATATTTGCTCTGCTGGTTATGGGCCCCTTTTTTCTATTCTTCACTTTTCTCCTTTCTTATTTTTCTTCATTGTATTCTTCTCTTTTTTTGTTACACTTTTTCTTTGATATGTACTACCTCATGGGTAAAGGCCCTTGGCCCAATTTGTTGTTTCATAGTTTCATAGTTAGTAAAGTTGAATAAAGACACCAGTCCATCCAGTTCAACCCGAGTGAGTGTCTACAATTGTCCCTATCCCTGTACATTGCACACTCACATCAGTCCCTAACCTCAAGGTGCCCACAATCCAAGGTCCCCATTCATATACTAGGGCAATTTTTGGACAGAAGCCAATTAACCTACCTGCATGTCTTTGGATTGTGGGAGGAAACCGGAGTACCTGGAGGAAACCCACGCAGGCACAGGGAGAACATGCAAACTCCAGGCAGGTAGTGTCATGGTTGGGATTCGAACCAGCGACCCCTCTTACTGCTAGGTGAGAGTGCTAACCACTATACCACTGTGCTGCCCAGTATTATGCTGGTTGGTCTCTACTGTTTGGCACTAGGCATGCCGTGTACTGTACCTGCTATAATGTTGCATGAGTAATATCTGTATACTTTAATTGGTCAGTTATGTACAATGTTTAGCTCATCTGACAGTTCATATCGCCTTTTTATTGTATACTGAATATTTCTTATGATAAAAACTTCTTGAACAAAAAATAAGTGACTGTTAGAACCTCTCAGTAAACATTTTTTTTGCATCAGGCTTTTTGCATGTAATTGGAAGCAGTGGGTGTTTCAAATTACAAAAAGGGTGTACATGTACGGTACATAAATGCCTACATGAAAAAATGACGTACGGAGCGAGTAAATGGTGCAACCTGTATGAATATTGAGACTTTATTTGCAATTTTGATTGGCCCGCTGTATAATTTTCCAGGTCAGCTTAAATACACTAAGGCAGCGTACACACGCGGGGACTGTTCACTCAACTTTGTCCGCTGAACAGTGTTTCGGCGGACAGTCCGCTCGTGTGTGGGCTTCAGCGGACAGTTTCAGCGGACAGTCTGACGAACAAAGTTTTTCGGAAATTCCGAAAAACTGTCCGCTGAAACACAGTCCGCCCGTGTGTAGGCTTGTTCGTCAAACTATGTCTCGCGCATGCTCAGAAAGAATTTACACTGCATTGCAGTGTATAGGACGTCGTTTTCTAGTCCCGTCGTACGTGCCGTTCACGTCATCGCGCACGGTTTCAGCGGACTGCTCGTTCGTCGTGTGTGGGCAAGTCCGTCCATGCTAATTTTGAGCGGACTGTCCGCTGAAACTGTTTGACGAACAAAGTTGAGCGAACAGTCCCCGCGTGTGTACGCGGCCTAAAGGGCTCTGTGATTAACAGAAAAAAAAATACTACCTCCTAAATTAAGTAAGAACATCTCAATGTCCTGTTTGCAGAAAAGTGATTGGTCCTCTGTATAATTTTCCAGGTCAGCTTAAATACACTAAAGGGCTCTGTGATTAACATAAAAAATATACTACCTCCTAAATTAAGTAAGAACATCTCAATGTCCTGTTTGCAGAAAAGTGGCTTCTGTTCCTTCTTGTTAATCTGTCTAAATATAACTCACAATCTCAATATTGCCTTAAGGGTTCTAATTATATATTTTAACAATGCATTCAAATAAGCCATTTATCTCAACAAACACTGTGCATCATCAAATTCTGAGCAAATGGGGACCATAGCTGTCTAATGCCAAGAAGAACCGCTGTCTCATTTTATCAGAGATAGTGATTTATAAATAAAAGCTTGCTTTTGGCTGCAAATCCATGCTTGGAATAGGCTGATAGCTTTGCATTTAATTTGGTTCATTCAGGATCTCCTGTTGTTGCCACGCACAATTAGATTCTGTTTAGTTTACAAGTCTCAGCGTGAATACAAAAAGGAAATGGGGACACACCGTACACAACAGACGTACCCTACCCTTTTCTGGTAACTTTAGACAGTCTAGGTTTAGTGAATAAAATGAACACATAAAACTTTCAAACCTCTCATGTACAATATGGGGAAGTAACTTCATTTTCATTTAAAGTGTTATTCATTACAGATCCTTATTGCAAAAAGACACTACACTGGTTTAAAGGACAATTGTACCTTTAGTACAGCTGTTCTTTGATCAATTACCCCAGCCCTCTAAATTTAGCCCACCTGGTCAAATACTTACCTTTCTCCTTTTTCCATCGATCATCACTCTGCCAACCTGCCCAGGTCCTCTTCTTACTTCACATGCCTGTCATGGCCCTGATAATTCCTATAGGTGAGTCGTATGTTGCTGGATGGCTAGAGAGGCCACCATAAGAATGGCTCACCTACGAAAAAAAAATCAACTTTCCCTTGGAAAGCATGCACAGAAATAAAAAAATAAATAAATAAATAAAAAATGTTGTCACAAAGGCTGTGTAGCACCAGGTACGGCTGCCTGGTTAAAATAACTGGAACTGAGGAAGATTAGTATTTGACCAGGTGGGCTGCATTCTGGGGGTTGGGGGAACCATTAAAAGAAAACTGTACTAAAGTTTTAAAACCAGCCACAGTGTAGCATCTTTAGACTTACAAATAGCAAATATTCAAAAGTATGTGTTATACTTAACCTATTCTTTTGCCTTTAAAAAGTATTCATACCCCTTAAAATTTTCCACATTTTGTCATGTTGCAACCAAAAATGTAAATGTATTTTTTGGGGATTTTATGTGATAGATCAACACAGATTGGCACATAATTGTGAAGTGGAAAAAAATTATAAATGGTTTTCAACTTTTTTTTTTACATCTAAATATGTGAAAAGTGTGGTGTGCATTTTTATTCAGTCCCCTTTAAGCTGTCCATACACATATAGAGATTATCTGCAGATTTTCTATGGTTAGATGGAAAAAGTGCAACAGATTTGACCATGTTCGCTAAACTGTGTGTTTGGAGGAGTCTCAATCTTTTTCCATCTAACCATATAAAATCTGCAGATAATCTATAGGTGTATGGCTAGCTTTACTCTGATACACCTAACAAAAATCTTGTAGGACCAATTGCCTTGAGAAGTCACAAAAAGAATAAGGTGGGCAAGTACCTCACCTAAAAGAGATTACTAAGGACCATTCAACTTAAGATAAGGAAACTTTAATACATAAATTATAAATAGTAATACAAAAATCTGGATGAAAAAATCCCACCACCAGCACCTCAGCCAAAAGAGCTAAAAAAAGACAATGCTGCCTAATCAAAATGCAGCTTCAACAATCATCGTGGAAGAAGCTCATGCTGATTGGGCGAAACATGTTGGCTTTCGCAACATCACGTGAGTGATGCTCTTTTGTCACCCTTGGTGCAATTTTGCACATCTATACATGCTCCATGGACTCCTTGAGAACTGCGGTATCCTTCTTGAGTAAGGTACACTGAGTTGCTGCTATAGAGACCAGACTGGACAAGTAGTTATCGCTCCAGATCCAGAGCAGGACCAGAGCTACTATCCATTACTATTAGTAATTTTGTATTAAAGTTCCCTTATCTTAAGCTGCATGATCCTTAGTAATCATTTAGGTGAGGTACTTCCCCACCTTGTTCTTTTTGTGTTTAACTCTTTGATTACCTGGATCACACCTTGACTGGTGAGACAGCGACTTTAACCACTTCCCGACCAGCGCACGACGATGTACGTCGACAGCATGGCACGGGCAGGCATATTGGCGTACATGTACGTCCAATATTCGTTGCCGCCGTGCCATCGGGAGCGCGCCGCCGGCGGCGCGCTCCCGCGCTGGTCGGGACCTCCGTGAGTCCGGTCGCGGGACCCGCGGACTCGATCGCCGCGGGCATCCCCGCGATCGTCTCACGGAGCGGCGGAATGGAGGAAATGCTGTATAAACAACATTTTCTCATTCTGCCTAGCAACTAGTGACGCTGATCTCTGTTCCATGTGATTGGAGCAGAGATCAGTGTACACTAAATGAAAGCCCAACCCCCCCACAGTTAGTAACACACCCCTAGGAACACTTAACCCCTACACTGCCACCCACAGGTTAACCCTTTCACTGCCAGTGTCATTTACACAGGAATCACTGCATTTATATAGCAGTGATTACTGTATAAATGACAATGGTCCCAAAAATGTGTCAAAAATGTCCGATGGGTCCCCGACAATGTCGCAGTCACAATAAAAATCGCAGATCGCCGCCATTACTAGTAAAAAAAAAATTATAAAAAATTATTAATAAAAATGCTATAAAACTATCCCTATTTTGTAAACGCTATAACTTTTGCGCAAACCAATCAATAATCGCTTATTGCGATTTTTTTTACCAAAAATATGTAGAAGAATACGTATCGGCCTAAATTGAGGGAAAAAAATGTTTTTTTATATATTTTTGGGGGATATTTATTATAACAAAAAGTAAAAAATAATGCGTTTTTTTCAAAATTGACGCTCTATTTTTGTTTATAGCGCAAAAAATTAAAACCGCAGGGGTGATCAAATACCACCAAAAGAAAGCTCTATTTGTGGGAAAAAAAGGACGTCAATTTTGTTTGGGAGCCACGTCGCACGACCGCGCAATTGTAAGTTAAAGCGACGCAGTGCCGAATCGCAAAAAGTGGTCTGGTCTTTGACCAGCAAATTGGTCCGGTCTGAAAGTGGTTAAGGGACACTGTGCTTGCTCATACATTGAGCGTTGCAGCATTTATACCCTACTGAGTTACTGGCAATCTTTTTAATTTTTGCCTTGGTAAGCTACCCAATTAATAAATAGAGTCCACCTGTGTGTAATTTAATCTCAGGAAAAATACAGCTGTTCTGTGAAGCCCTCAGAGATTTGTTAGAGAACCTTAGTGAACAGACAGCATCATGAAGGCCAAGGAACACACCAGACAGGTCAGGGATAAAGTTGTGGACAAGTTTAAAGCAGGGTTAGGTTATTAAAAAATATCCCAAGCTTTGAACATCTCATGTAGCACTGTTCAATCCATCATCTGAAAATGGGAAGAGTATGACACAATTGCAAACCTGCTGAGACATGGCCGTCCACCTAAACTGACAGGCCGGGCAAGGAGAGTATCAGTCAAAGAAGCAGCCAAGAGGCCCATGGTAACTCTGGAGGAGCTGCAGAGATCCACATCTCAGGTTGGAGAATCTGTCCACAAGACAACTATTAGTTATGTACTTCACAAATCTGGCCTTTATGGAAGAGTGGCAAGAAGAAAGCCATAGTTGAAAGAAAGCCATGAGAAGTCCCGTTTGCAGTTTGCAAGAAGCTATGTGGGGGACACAGCAAACCTGTGGAAGAAGGTGCTCTGGTCAGATGAGACCAAAATTAAACTTTTTGGCCTAAAAGCAAAACGCTGTGCTTGGCAGGAAAACTAACACTGCAGATCACCCTCAACACACCATCCCCACCGTGAAACATGGTGGTTGAAGCATCATGTTATGGGGATGCTTTTCTTTAGCAGGGACAGGGAAGTTGGTCATAGTTGATGGAAAAATGGATGGAGCCAAATACAGGGTGATCTTAGAATAAAACCTCTTAGCCCTTGTACACACGGTCGGACATTCCGACAACAAAATCCGACGGATTTTGTCCAACGTATTTTGCCCGAAACTTATGTTGCATACACACGGTCGGACAAAGTTGTCAGAAAAGCCAATCGTACGTAACGTGATGACATTATTTCGTTACAACGGGACTACGTTCAGGCTAGTAGCCAATAGTTTTGGTCTAGGAAATTGATCTGAGTATACGTGGCACTTTGTCCGATCGGAATTCTCTACACACAATCGGACAAAGTCAGATCGGATCATGTTGTCGGAAAGTTTTATAGACCAGCTCTAAAACATTGTCCGTTGGATATTCCGACGGAAACAGTCCGATGGAGCCCACACACAGTCGGATTATCCGACAACACGGTCCGATCGGACATTTTCCGTTGGAATGTCCGACCATGTGCACAAGGGCTTAGAGTTTCCAAAAGACTTGAGACTAGGGCAGAGGTTCACCTTCCAGCAGGACAACGACCCTAAACATACAGCCAGTGCTACAATGGAATGGTTTAGATCAGTGATGGCGAACCTTGGCACCCCAGATGTTTTGGAACTACATTTCCCATGACGCTTATGCACTTTGCAGTGTAGTGGAGCATCATGGGAAATGTAGTTCCAAAACATCTGGGGTGCCAAGGTTTGCCATCACTGGTTTAGATCAAAGCATATTCATGTGTTAGAATGGCACATTCAAAGTCTAGACCTAAATCTAAATAGAGAATCTGTGGCAAGACTTGAAATTTGCTGTTCAGAGATGCTCTCCATCCAATCTGACAGAGCTTGAGCTATTTTGCAAAGAAGAATGGGCAAAAATGTCACTCTCTAAATGTGCGAAGCTGGTAGAGATATGCTCAAAAAGACTTGCAACTGTAATTGCAGTGAAAGGCGGAATACAAATGCAGATATTTATTAATATTTCTAGCTTCACTGAGTTTATCCTTCATATTTTCAGTATTATGAGGTATTTGTACACAATATCCATCACTGTTATGACTAATTTCTGATTGGGACTCTAAAACAAAAGTTAATACTGCAGCTGCAGGAGCAGATTCACAAAACTCAATTACTGTGTTTAAAATGTCCGTTGAGTGCCAAAATGTATTATTACATGTTATTTTATACATAGATTACATACACATATACATATATTACATGTTATTTTATACATAAGTGGTGTGAGATGTTATTAAAAGCTAACAAATAGAAATATATTATTAAAAGCTAACGAATAGAACAATTGTAAAAGTAAAACCTTGATAGGGGAGGGGGGAGTAGAGAGTTTCTAGCAGGAGATGTGTCGGTGTGTTAGGTGAAGGTTACAGAACACATTTCAACAGTGAGAACAAAATGGAGTCTCTTGTGCTTAAATGAACAATACAGTGAATGTCCATGTCATTTCCCTCCTTTTGTTTATTTGACACCATTCGTCTCTGCGTTACATTCAGTCGATTGCTAGTAACTCCTGTTACATTGGTGCAGAGAGACGGCGTCCAGTTCAACTCTCTCCTAGCTTTCTCACAATAATGGGTTCATCAGGGCTGGTGGACCATTTGTTGGTACAGTGGGTAGTCACACAGAGGCATAGTCTGATGAGAAGTAAATAACAAATATGATAAATAGTAACATCACAATGTAAGCGACTAGTTTCTGTAACCATGTTGCTATGCCACATAAAAAGTCACCTAAACCCTTAAAGGGGTTCCATCCATATTTAGCAATATCTCTGGCCTTATTCTGTAGTTCTCTTATCTTAGCAAGATGCCCTTTAATAATGTCCTCATTATCAGAAATGTATATACAACAGTCAGTGCGAAATACCTTACACATCCCACCTTGAGCTGCAGTGAGATAATTTAGCGTTAATCTGTGCTCTAATACTGCTTTTTTAAGCTGAGCCATTTCTTCACTTAATAAACCTATATCAGTGGTAGTAAGGTTAATAATCTCATCTACAATTCTAGTGTAATTATTTATGCTTTTCATTGATTCAATTTCCAATCCTGTCCAGGAAGGGAACCATGACCATGCCATGTCACCTTCAGTGAACAATCTCTTTTGAACACTAAAGGGTATTCTGGACTTTGATCTGGTTGCACTGTATCTTTGCGAACAGCCAAAGCAGGTGCTAACTTCCCAATATAACATGTACCTGTAACATTATTAGGAAGCCAGGCGTAAGCTTTATTTCCACATATATACTATAACCCTCTACGTATGGATGGTATGCCTGCTCCTATAAAACTGGAAGCAATAACATCTCAGGTAACCAATATTTTCACATACCGGGAACTGTGAGCCATTTGTACTATAAAGAGTTCTATTTAGTTCTGGACCTGGGATATAATAATATTGACCATAGTTTCCTCCATAAACTGTAATTTTTGCTCTGGTGCAATCTGAATTGCCCAACGATGTACATTTAGTGTTAAATGGGCATGTAATGTTTAAACAAATCTGTGGAGTGTCTATCTGTTTTAAACCATCAAAGTTACTGATCTGTGCTCATTGGTCTTGGAGACTATGTATGAGCCATTTATTCTGGCCCTGTTTAGATCAGTGAATTTGAGAGGCATTGCTATTATGGGTATTGTTCCTGTTCCATACCCAGCAGTTACTAGCGTTGCTATGGGTTGCATAGAATTTTAACATTTGGATGAAAGGGTTATTTTTACATGTCTCAGTTCTCACAAACAAAAGAAAAGAAACATCATCATCATTTTTTTTCAAAGGATATCATCAGCATGAATCCAGGTGGGCTTTCCTTCCAACTTGACAGCTGATCCGGTTGTCAAAAGCACCAAATGTGGTCAGTCAAATTTTGGTTCTAGTGGCTTTCTGACGTGTCACTTGACCACCACCCAGTCACCTGGTTGGAGTCTGTGAATACCTGAAACAGAATCTGGGTCAGGGATAGATTTATAAACTCCTTCATGTATTTTACTCAATGTTCTTTGCAAAATCTGAACATATTCTAACAGATTAGAGTGAGAAACCTGCAACTGTTGGGGAAAATATAGCCCTGTTTTGGGTGGCCCTCCAAATAAAATCTTATAGGGGGAAAGCCCATGTGGTTGTTTAGGGGTAGTTCATACCGAATATAGGGCTAATGGCAAAACTTCCACCCATCCTTTTCCTGTGTCTGCTTTTATTTTTGCACATCTGTTTTTCAAAATTCCATTAAGTCTCTACACTACTTTGTGGATGATAAGGTGTATGGAAAGCTTACTGTATGTGAAGGGCTTCCATTACCTCTTTCATTACTTCCCCAGTAAAATGGGTTCCTCAGTCATTCTCAATAGTTTCAGGAACTCCATATATACAAACTATTTCATTCAAAATTTTCTTTGCTGTTGTTTTTACATTTGCTATAGCTACCGGCCAGCACTCGGGCCAACCTGAGAACATGTCAACACACACTAAAGTGTACTCATAGGTGCCTATTCTGGGCATCTGAATGTAGTCTATTTGAATTCTTTGGAAAAGGAAATCTGGTTTAGGAGAAAGCTTTTGGGGAACATGGACAGACCCTGCATTGTTCAGGGCACAAGTGAGACATGAAGCACGAAACCTGGCTGCAAATGCACTAAATCCAGGTGCTATCCAATAGCAGTCAGTAAGTGCCACCATCGCGCCCTTAGCAAGATGGCAGACGCCATGTGCCAGTTGTGCTAAAACTGGGTACAAACTCGTGGGTAGACACCACCTGTTGTCAGCGCTCCACAGGCACTGCTGATTTTGGGTAGCATTACATTTGATCCACTTATCCTTCTCTTCATCAGGGGCCTGGTTCTGCAACTGAATTAGAGTTTCTACATCTCACTGTTTTTGAGGAGGGGAATTTGTCCCCGCTACCTGGGTGACCCCTACAGTGGGTGTGACTGCAAATGCCATAAGGGCAGCATCCTTTGCCGCTTGGGCTACTAAAGTATTTTGTCTGGCTGTCATGTCATTTCGCCTTGCATTCTCTTTTACCTTCAAGATGGCAACTTCTGCTGGTTTCTGAAAGGCCTCAAATAGCTGCTCTATGAGTTTTGCATATCTCACTGGCTTCCCTGCACTAGTCAGGAAGTTCTGTGCTTTCCAAATAAGCCCAAAATCGTGAGCTATTCCATCTGGAGTATCAATGCTTCCTGATGTAAAATGGGGTCTGTAGTGGTTACAGCAAACTCTGTGTGTGGCTGACCATCATCAGTGTAAAATCTGGAACCATCTACGAATAAGTGCGTGTCACAATCTGATAAGGGCTCATATTTTGCTGGTGTGACAGAGGCCTTTTCTACTTCCATCAGAGCCATACAATCATGAGAAAAAATCTCAGGTTCTACATCAGTACCATTTGTTGCATCTTCCTCATCAATTATAGGAAGAGTAGCCGGATTAAAAGTAACACATCGTTTGATTGTTAAATTCGATGTAGCAACATGTCTGGTATTTACTTGATTCATGATTTCCTGTACTACATGTGGCAGGATCAGAGCAGAATCTAGTACAAGCTCAGTTACTTTGTCTAGCAGCAAAATGCAGGCTGCTATGGCTCGCATACAACTGGAGGAGCCTTTGATGGCAGGGTCTAATGAGGCTGATACATACATCACAGGCCTCTGTTTGTCTCCATGCAGCTGGGTGAGCACAACTGCAGCAAATCTATTGACTTCATGACAGAACAATGAGAAAGTCTTAGTATAGTCAGGAAGTCCTTCAGACAAAATTTTAATAAGCTAATTCATCTGCAATTCATTGTCACATGTGAGTTTGAAAGGGTTTCTAGTAGTAGCCTCATATAGAGGAGCTATAAGTTCTGATGCATTTGGAATCCAGTCCCTACAATATCCCACTAACCCCAGGAAGGCACGTAGTTGCCGCACATTTCTTGGCTTTTCAAAGTTTTGTAGAGTTTTAACTCGATCTGGGGTTAGGTGACGGATTCCATGTGAAATGCAGTGACCCAGGAAGATCATTTTCTCTTGGCAGTATTGTAGCTTATCTTTGCTAACTTTGCTGTTACTGTTATAGAGAAACATGAGAAGGCTTACTGTTTCTCTGCTACAAATGTCCCTTGTATTAGAACAATTAAGCGAATCGTCTATGTACTGAAGAAAAACTGTTTGGGTGTGAGGGGGGTCATTGGTCCAATGTTTGCTTTAGCGCAGTATTAAATTCAGAGGGGTTACTCACACAGCCTTGGGGCAATCTTGTCCATGCTAACTTTTGGGCATCATGGGTAAATGAAAAAAGGTTCCAGCAATCTGGGTGCAGGGGCACCAGAAAGAAAGCATTTGCAAGATCAATCACTGTAAAGCAAGTGATGAAGGCAAGTATTCCACTTAGTAAAGTGTGGGGGTTGGGCACGATCGGGGTATCGGCCTCAATTATATTGTTAATGGCTCTCAAGTCATGCACCATGCGGTATGTCACCTGCCCATCTTTATTGTCTGGCTTCTTTGCAATTGGGAACAGGGGTGTATTGACTTGCGACTTAATCGGTATACAAGAACCCATGCTGCTTTCAGCTGAGTGATCTGATCCTTTATCCCCCCAGTCTGAGCAATACTCAGTGGGTACTGTTTAATCTGTGGGAGATGGGCTCCTGGTTTAATTTTTATCATGCAATCCAGCAGACCTACATCATATTTGCTGCAAGCCCATAATTCAGCTGGAATTACTTTAAATTCTGGTGGAAATGGCAGAGTGGAGTCTTGGATTAAAAATACTCCACAGGCAGAATTTAAAACTTCTCCTGACAGTATTCAAGCGTGTGAATACTGAAGCAGAGCATGATGCCCTCCCTTCGGAGACTGGGCCGCAGGGCAGTATTCCAACATGATAACGACCCCAAACACACCTCCAAGACAACCACTGCCTTGCTAAAGAAGCTGAGGGTAGAGGTGATGAACTGGCCAAGTATGTCTCCAGACCTTAACCCTATTTAGCATCTGTAGGACATCCTCAAAAGGAAGGTGGAGGTCTCTAATATCTATGCCCAAGAGGGTTAATGCAGTGCTGGAAAATAATGGTGGCCACACAAAATATTGACACTCTGGGGCCAATTTGGACATTTTCACTTAGGGGTGTACTCCCTTTTGTTGCCAGCAGTTTAGACATTAATGGCTGTGTGCGGAGTTATTTTGAGGGGACAGCAAATTTACACTAGTATATATATAAGTTCCTGTGAGCCTAATCTGATTATAAATTGCCTTATTGGCATCGTGAAACAGCTGCAAGCATTAAACACGTCCCATAAAAACATGCAGATAAAAGCAAAAATAACTAAATATATACGCTGCACTTTCAAAAATACTCTTCACATTACATATATGTGATAACCAAAGTGCAAATATGCATGTGAATCACACGCCGTGATACATCCAGTAACTAGTGACTGTAAAAAGTGACAATAGTGCAACAAATAGTTATAAATACTTAAAAGTGAACATATAAATCAAAATAAATAATCACACTAGTACGAAGTGCTATAACGTACATCCATATGATGACTGGTTGTATCAAAATTACTGTTCATAAAGTCATATAGTGGACTCAATCCACTAAAACATAGATGAATGAAAAGTGCTTCTATGTGCATATGTGTCATCTAATTATTTCAATTCAAAAGTGCTTATAAAGTCCATGCGATTTGGAAACTGCTGTGTAGATAATTCAAAGCAAGCCACAGTTATCCATGCGATCTGGAAACTGCTGTGTAGATAACCCAAAGCAAGCCACAGTTTTCACACTCAGGTGCCCCCCCCCCAGGTATAAACACTCATCTCTGAGCGTGTGACTATGCACTTAAGCTTAGTCAATACATGCCTGTGAACCACCTCTGGGGCTCTGCAGTTTTAACCAGACTCCTGGACCTGTCAGCACTATACCTCAGTTGAGTAAAAAAGGACTGGATGGTGTAATAATGTTTTAACAGTTTATTAATCACATAAAACCCCCCTATGGGGTACTCACATAGTATAGGCGCGTCAGTGCTCCACTCTACATCAGAAAAACAGCAAACAGCATTTAAAGATACTGGATATGTATTTGGATTCTGACAGGTCACCTGCTGAACGTCTGTCCTGTCCCCTCCCTAACTCGTATCGATACAGGGAACTTTTGTATCTACTTCATCTACTTCTACTGCTAGTTCGAAATGCCTCTAACTTAGATCCTGGGCCCCTTATTGTTATATGAATGTCCTCATCAGAGTCTTCTATAACTCTGCTGTGTCCAAAACGCCCTTATATCCACCTCAGACTTCTTGTCAGTTTGAGCACTATTAATGGAGCAATCTGCTTGCAGAGGCTCTAAGCACATTCTGGCGCTTTCATGGCAGAATCTATCTAGAGCCTCCATCTCTAAGGCCCCTTAGACACTGGGGTGGTGTGGGCGCCGGCGCTAAAATGGCACTATTTTTAGCACAGCTTTACTGTCGTTTTAGTGGCGGTATTTGGCTGCTAGCGGGGGGCGGTTTTACCCCCCCCCGCTAGTGGCCGAAAAAGGGTTAAAACCACAGCAAAGCGCTGCTGCAGTAGCGCTTTGCCAGCAGTATAGCTGCGCTGCTCCATTCATTTCAATTGGCAGGAGCGGTATACGCACCGCTCCTTCACCACTCCAAAGATGCTGCTAGGACTTTTTTTTTACTGTCATGCCAGCACACTGCTCCAGTGTGATAGCCCTCAGGTTGTGAGGAGCAGCTCCTTCAGGGCGCATTGCAGGCGCTATTTTTAGCACTGTAGCGACCTGCAAAGCTCCCCAGTGTGAAAGGGGTCTAATGCCGCATACACACGATTGTAATTCCAGCCAGAAAATTACAGATGAGAGCTTTTCATCAGAAAATGCAACCGTGTGTTTGTGCTCCATGGGAATTTAGCTGTCCGAATTTCTGCCAGCCAAAAACTGATAACATGTTCTCAATTTTCCAGACGGAAAAACTTTCTATCGGAAAATCTGATCGTGTGTATGCAATTCCGACACGCCAAAAATCACGCATGCTCAGATTAAACTACGAGATGGAAGCTATTGGCTACTGGCTATTGAACTTCCTTTTTCTAGTCCCGTCATACATGTTTTACATCACCGCGTTCTAAACGATCGGAATTTGGTGTGACAGTGTGTAGGCAAGACAGCTTGAGCGGAATTCCGTTGAGAAAACCATCAGAGATTTTTCCGTCGAGAATTCCGATCGTGTGTACGCAGCATCAGTGTACAAAGTGGAATTCCAGTTTACAGCTAACTAGCTTTTAAACTGCCCTATGTTAACCAATCTGTTTAAGAAAAATGCATATACTTATCTATTTCAGACTGCTCCAGTCCAATCATGTGATCTGGCTCTCATGTGTCAGCCACCGCTGCTACAGAGGAAAGGAGTGTTCTCTCATGCAGCCCCTACTGACTAACACAAGACTCTGGCCAGGGAGGGCCCTGAGAGACCTTTCCTAATAGATGTTTCTTATTGCCTGCCCTTTGAATCTGGTTCTTATGAAAGAGTTCCTGAACCATAAAGAAATCCTTTTGTTGGTTGATCGTTTAACCTACTCCATATATTTGACATCACTGAGTGTGTCATTTGTGACCACACTATCGTTCTTGTGAAAGTGAGTTATAGCCTTTGGGGTGCCCTCATCTAAGGGTCTACACATTGGGTTTAGCAGTTGAGTGCCCCCCTTTTTCTCCTTGGAAGCAATTTTCCATTGCTGCAAGGTCCTGTTCTTCCCTGGATGGTCAGTAGACAGGACATGTTGATGTCTCACTTCAGAATCCCCCTAAAGGAAAAAGTGTAAGCCAGGGGTGTCTAATCTGTGGCCCAACACAAAATCGTAAACTTACTTAAAAATCTTGATTTCTTTGCATTGTTTTCTAAAAATGCATTTACACATTTGGCTGAAAACAAATAAGACATTGTCTCTTTACTGGACTTTTATAAGTTTTATCTTCCCAAAGAAAAATATTCCACTTCACAATCACGACTTATTTATGTCATCCAGTTTTCACCTATATTTGTGAGCAATTATTTTCAAGGATGAAGCACATTGGAGGCAAAATTAGAACTAAAATATCTGTTGAGCACCTTGAGAATTCATTGAGAATTGTGACTACATCAATTGAACTGGATATTGATGTGTTAGTTAAGCAAAAACTGTGTCAAATATCACACTAGTGTTATTCTGCCCTATTTTACTTTTATGTAGCACCCACTAGTGTGCTACTAGTGCCAGAGTAGGTAAAACATATTCTGACTTATGTTTAAATCCTGTGAGTCTGTAACTGGGTCAGGATTATTAGAGTTCAGGGCAGAAGGACTCATACAGAAAGCCCTTTGGTGCCTCCCTTTGATTCTGGAAAGTTGGAGAAGATTCTGAAAACTAGAGGGCGGAGGCTAAGAGGGCCATTATGCATATTTAGGGGCGCTTAGACAATCCCCAGGAGATGGTAAACAGGATAAACCATGCTGTGTAGAAATAGGATTAAGCAGCCAGCATAGCTGTGAGCAAGCAGCATGTGAACAGACAAAAAAAGATTATATGCAGCGCTTAAAATGAAATGGGCATAAAAAACAACATTTGTGAAAAATGTCCACCGTGTGAAATGGTACCAAATAAAGATAAAAATGAACAATCTAGAAGTCTATGAACACTGTCCATGAATAAATGTAGACATATGAAACATCAATGCAGGTGAATTGATAAAATATCAAGTGAAGAAATCTTGTGAGGAATTCCCATGAAGACTCTGCCACCAATTGGTCAAAGGCTTACCAGATATGTTGGACTAGAAGAGGCATATACCATTCAAGTCAAAAGAGCTTAGGTATCAGAGGCACCATGGTAGATGGGATATCACCAGAACTCCTAACGGTAATGGTATTGCTGACTTGGAACAGCATGGGACACCAATGATGATTCAAGTGAACATCAGGGGAATGCAGCCCATGGGACGATGTTCGAGGAGGTAAAATCGTCTCACACGGTAAGAGCAAAGGAATGAAGGAAAGGTCCAAATAGTGTGATATCGTTTCAAATTGTTTTAATTATAAAAAATAAAAAATTTAACACTCACATGTTAATCAAAGATATTTGCATAAGATGGCACAATGGTAGTAGCAGAACTGCACTCGATGCCTTTCGTCTGATTAGACTTCATCTGAGGTATAAATGACTGTCACTACCAATGTACTTATAAAGGGAATGTGGCTCCAATTTGAATTGACGCCGACCGGAAGTTCCGGATGAATGGACGTCACTTCCGGTCCAGGAGGACACTCAATAAAGGCCCAGCGGTAAAGATAAATAGTGCCCAACTAAAAAGCACATAAAAGGGATCTAGGGATGTTCTGTCAGATATCCCTCTGACAGAAGCCGGTGATTGGCTTTTTTTCCTCCTCACGCTGACAGCATGAGGAAAAAAAAATACTGATTACCGAGCTTCTCTTTAAATTACGTGATCAGCTGTCATTGGCTGACAGCTGATCATGTGGTAAGGGGCCAGGATCAACCCCTTACTCAGATCTGTGATCAGCCGAGATTCTGTAATCACAGAGCATGCCTTGCGTGACCCACCAGAGGGTCTAAAAGGCTTCAAAATAGGGTGGATTCAGGGTGCAGAGAATGCAAACTGAGCCCATCCGGGTGTGCCGCAATAGCGAATGAATATTCGCTATTGTAACACTGATCCTCCTTCCGGCCAATCGGGAAGCGGGTCTTGAGACCCATCACCAGATGAAATGGCTGAAATGACAGGCAATTCTATTGGATACCTAGGAGGAGGGGAGGAGACACAGGGCAGAAGTGAGGAGGAGGAGAGGACACAGAAGCCGCTGCCTGCCGCCCTCCACAAGCCACGTAGATGGGATAAGGGCCAGACCGACCAGCAGACAGCAAGCAGGCGGTGATGGGGGTTGAGGTGCCGCCGGGGGAGTGGCTGTTTGCTGCCCCCCCAAAGCAATACAAAGAAAACAGGATACTTTTTCATACAAATACATGGTACAGCAGACACATATCAGAAATATGAAATATTGGGGTACCAAACACTTTAAGCCTCCTGTGCTTTCCTCTGGAAATGCTAGGTCATTCCAAATTTCCTTTCCCTTAAGTCAAGGGTTAGGTATACTAAGCTAGACATGTGCAGAACGGAAAAATGTATTTAATTTAGTTTTGATTTGTTACTTACATAAATTAGTTTTGTTAAATTAGTTTAACCAATTTAATTTGTTTTCGGAATATGATTGGAATCAATATGACATTCTGGAATTCAAATTAGAATAGATTCGAATAGTTTTAAAATAAATTTTGAATAGTATTTGAATTCGAAAAGTTTTTGAATTCAAAATGTTTTCAAATCCTAATAGTTCTCGAATTAGAATAGTTTTTGAATTCAAAAAGTTTTCAAATTCGAATAGTTTCCAAATTCTAAAAGTTTTCAAATTCAAATAGTTTTTGATTAGAATAGTTTTCAAATTCGAATAGTTTTGAATTGTTTTCGAATTTGAATCGTTTTCAAATTCGAATAGTTTTCGAATTTGAATAGTTTTTGAATTTGAATAGTTTTCAAATTTCCAAAAAGAATAAAAGAGAATAGAATAGAAAAAATAGAATAGAATAGAAAATAATAGAGTAAAACAAAACAAAATAGAATAGTAATATAATATAATAGTAATATAACCATCTTCTGAAATTCTAACAGAAAAGAATAGAATAGAAAATAATATAATTCAAAAAACAATAGAATGGAATAGAAATGCGAATTTAAATAGAATAAAAAACTGAATTTAAATAGAATTGATTACAATGGAAAATAACAGAATAGTATAGGAAAAAAAAACACAGACGAGAATAGAAAGAATATAACCATCTTCCTATTATAATCTATTCTTTTCTATTCTACTAAAAACAAATTGATTCTATTTGAATTTTGGGAAATGGTTATATTCTTTCTATACTTTTCTATTGTTATTATAATTCTATTATTTTTATATTTGTTTATTCAATTCTATTCTTTTCTATTATTTTCCATTCTATTCTATCCTGTTCTAATCTATCCTATTCTAATCTATCCTATTCTAATCGTTTCTATTTAAATTCAAATTTATTCTATACGTTGAAATTCAAAATCTGGAAGATGGTTATATTCTTTCTATATTTTATTATTTTCTGTTGTTTTTTCTTTACTATTCTGTTATTTTATATTCTATTCTAATCTATTCTTTTCTATTCTATTCTTATTAGAATTGCTTCTATTTCAATTTTGGGAAATGGTTATATTTTTTCTATTCTTTTATTTTTCTAATTTTATTCTTTTTTATTCTATTATAGTCTATTCTATTCTTTTTATTCTATTCTATTCATTTATATTCTATTCCGTTCTTTTATTTTCTATGTTGTTCTGTTTTACTCTATTATATTCTAGTCTTTTCTGTTATATTCTTTTCTATTCTATTATATTTTTCTACTCTACTACTTTATTTTATATTCTATTTTATTCTCTTTAGAAATTGGAAAAGTATTCAAATTCTAAAACTTTTCAAATTCGAATTTGAAAACTATTGGAATCAATTTGAATTTGAATTTCCGTCAAAAAAAACATTTCTATTATCGGATTTGTTGAAATTCGGTAGTATTGAAATTCTGAAATTCGAATACATCCGAATTTCCGAAAAACTGAAAATTCGTCTGAATTTCAATTTGGAACTAAAAGAACTGCACGTGTCTATACTAGGCTTATAGCGTATTTAACCCCCAAAAACGAAAATTTCATGTAGCTTACCAATCTTTAAAGTGGTTCTAAAGGCAGAAAGTTTTCTTTTTTACCTGAATGCATTTTATGCATTAAGCTAAAACACCTTCATGTTGTTCCTCTCCCCTCTGACTCCCCCCCCCCCCCCCATACAGACTATGTAGGCTCTCTTCCTTCTCATTGGTTCAGTGGGAGCCATTGGCTCTTGTTGCTGTCAATCACAGCCAGTGACAAGAGAGGGATGGGGCAGTGTCCCGCTTTCTGTGTCAAGAGACTTTTTTTTAGTGTTGACTACATTTTTGTGTTGATCTGTTTTTTTCTGCTCAGGTAGGCTGCTGTTCCACCTGCTTTCTTGATGAATAGTTGGTTATTGATTTGATGATTTTCTGTCCTGGTCTGGAGCACCAGATTGATCTTTGATGTCCTCCTTTTGGTTCTGACAGTTTCCATATTGGTATGGCCCTTTGTTCATCTAGCCTTGATTCAGGTGTTTATTTCTTCAAATCCTTAATTGTGGTGTGATCTATATGTTGTTGGATTCTGAGTGACTGTCAATCCCTCAGTTTTGGACGACCAGACTGTAAAAAAATGTCTTTCTAAAATGGATGAAAAAGAAAACAAGATTTATGTAATTACAGTAAAAATCTTTTTCTTGAGGTCCATTGAAGGACACAGGTCCTGCCCTTGTGTATGGTTGGCTCTTGGTACTGCTTGCTCACAAAACGGAGGCATGATGGCTGGGGTTATATGGGAGCTGGTCTAGTGTCATTTGCCAGTGTCTCAACCTCCTCTATGTGGCAGTATAACCAGACTGTTAAAGACGTATTGAATTTCTGTGTCCCTCTAGACACTTCAAGAAGAAGGTTTTATGATAAGTAAAAAAATCTCATTTGACACAGTATGTTATCTCCCTGCCGGAAAAGGTCCCCAAGTTGTTGAGATTTCCAAGAGACGTTAGTAAGTTTCTTACAACCTTGGGAGGACTGGGCTTTGGCCATGTAGGCTCAGTCTCCAGTGGGTATTCCTCTAAGTTTTGACTGTGCTGGGTTTCATAGGTTTTCCTAGGCATCAATCTATAGCCCTAGATTCCTCATAAGCCCTGTTTCTGATTGTTTTTGGGGTTTGCTGCATAAGTCTCTGGGTATCTTTCTGACATCCTTAGTAGCCCGAAACAAACTTGAAGTGAAAGTTCCATTTTAATCAGTTAATTATGGTTGCTTGACACACTGGTAGCTCTTTTGAAATAAATGTATAACAAAGCTCTGGCTGAGCACTGTTATACATTTTGATATATATCCTACATGACAACCATTTGACATTTGGTGGCTTTTCAGTAGATTAGAAACAGCACTGAAATATGTAATGCAAAAAAAACTGGAAAATAACACATTGTTTTTTTTTTTCACAATCAAAGGTTTTATTAAGAATATAGACAGGTTTACAATTAACATAAGATTATAAATGTCATCAACAGTGGTATGTATACATACATTGATACAAATAGATAGCATTTGTGTTGTAACCAAGTATCTCAGTTAGAACAAAAGATAAAGTATGATCCAATAGCTAAAGTAAAAACTAAAGATACCACTGGGTAGATCATGTATTAGAAGGAGGGTGAAAGAGGGTACAAGGTAAAGGGGGATGGAAGTCGAGGGGGGGAGGGGAGGGGTGCCATCGCACTAAGATTCGATTCCTTAAGTTAAGTGTATATCTAATAGAAGCATGTATAGCTCAATCATTCTGTTTCTCCTTTCTATTTCCTTTTCTTCTGAGAATAATGGGGAAGGGAAGTTCAGCCCATAAGTGATTGGTAATCTGAAGAGAGGGAAAAAGCCAGCCAAGGTTGCCAAGTTTTGTTAAAGGAAGTGCTATTTTCTTTTTTCATTGCCACTATTTCCTCCATTTTATAAATGTATTGCACTCTGTTTAACCAGTCCCTAACTCCTGGGACTCTGGGGGTTTTCCAATAGATGGGTATGAGTGTTTTAGCAGCCACGAGTAAATGTCGAGAGAGTGATTTTTTGTAGCGACTCAAGGTAATTGGGACAAGATTAATCAGGCACGCTGCTGCGTCTAGCTCGAGATTAGTTTCTGTTATATGTTTTATCCAGGTCCTAATTTCGTCCCAATAGGTGCGGATGAGAGGGCATTCCCACCAGATATGTATAAAGGAGCCTACACAAGTTTTACATCTCCAGCAAACATCCGAGGTGGGATGAGACCATCTTCCGGTCTTTTGCGGTGTCAGATACCACTGGGTGAGGACCTTATAGGAAATCTCTTGGTATTTGGAGCTTAATGAGCATTTGTGTGTCAAAATACACACCTTTTCCCATTGTTTTTCAGAAATTTTCAGTTTAAGGTCAAGTTCCCACTTCTTCTTGTGTTTATTATTATCCACGTGTGGCGTACGCATTAGCCATGAGTATGCAAGGGACGTGGTGTGCGCTACCGGTGATCTTTTTAAGCATATAGATTCCAGCTGTGTCAACGGGAGGCTAAATTTAGATTTATGCTTACTGTTCACCACATAGTCCCGTAATTGCATGTAAAACCACAGGCCAGGAAATGCCTCACCCACCTCGGAGCTAAGTGCGTCAAATGTTTTGATTTTCGAGTTTGCTATACAGTGGTGAATGAGGAGGTCATGTGGTAGTTTATGGTGCATACCTGGTGGGAAAGCAGGATTATTGGTGAGCGGTGTCAGCGGGCCCGGGACGGATGCGATCTTGTAAAGACTCGCTATTTTGTGCCAGATATTGATTGTGTTTTCAATCAGTGGGTGTCCTATCTGTTTGTCTTTCTTGGAGTGTATAGACCATGGATAGTAAAGTGTTTTATGTAGGGTTAGATTGCTTTCTAATTGGACCCAGTCTTTGTTTGGGCCATGGCAGTGCCAGTCTATGAGTCTGGTGATGTGTGCAGCCTGAAAATATTTTTTGAAGTCAGGAAGACCCATGCCTCCTTCACTTTTGGGAAGCGTTAGTAGAGTGAAACTGATTCTGGGTTTTCTATCTGCCCAAAGGAAGTCTCTCTGTGCTTTAAGGAGAGTGCTAAAAAAGGTTTCCGGAATTTTTATGGGTAGAGCATTAAATAGGTACAATAGTCTAGGCAGTATCGTCATCTTCAAGATGGACGCTCTGCCAAACCATGAGAATTTCTTTGGTTTCCATCTCAGCAGGTCTTTAGTTATTGTGGATAATAAAGGTTTAAAGTTGTAGTGGTATAGAGTGTCAAGGCTGTTAGTTAAGTTTATTCCCAGGTATTTGAGTGTGGTCTGTTCCCATTTATAAGGATAGTTGTCTTTCAGCCTCTTAAATTGATCAGGTGGTAATGTAAGGTTGAGTGCTTCAGATTTCGACTGATTCACTTTGAAATTGGAAATAAACCCAAAGGTTTGAAACACTTTGTGAAGATTTGGTAAAGATATATGTGGGTTGGTGATGAAGAGTAAAAGGTCATCCGCATATGCGGCTATTTTGTATTCTCTATGGTTTACTACGAATCCCTGGATATCTCTGTGTAGGTTGATTGTTCTTATTAGGGGTTCTAAAGTGATAATAAAGAGAAGTGGTGATAGAGGGCATCCTTGGCGTGTTCCATTATGGATCGCGATGGGGTCTGAGAGTATGTTATTTACTTTAATTTGGGCCTGGGGATTTCGATAGAGGGCTGAGATCCACGATAGCATGTTCTCTTTCAATCCAATATGGGCACAGGTGTCCATCATGTAGTCCCAGGAGACCCTATCGAAAGCCTTCTCTGCATCAGTGGAGAGCAGGATGCCGGCTGTTTTGGAGGTTTGAGCAAAGTGGATAAGATTCAGTGCCTTAGTGGTATTGTCACGGGCTTCCCTACCTGGCATGAATCCCACCTGCTCAGGGCCTACGATCTTTGCCAAAAGGGGTTTCAATCTATTGGCAAGTATTTTGGCCAGGATCTTGAGATCAACATTTAGGAGTGATATGGGCCTAAAATTTGCGCAGTCGGAGTGGTCTTTGTTAGGTTTCGGGATAACAGCTATGTGTGCCATTAAGAATGAGTTGGAGTTGTTTCTGTGTTTCGCTAGGAAGTTAAAGGCCGCCTGGAGAGGTTTTAGGAGAGAAATTGTGTAAGTCTTATAATATTGTGACGTGAAGCCGTCAGGTCCAGGGCTTTTACCTGTTTTTAAATCAAATATTGCGTCTGAGATCTCTGATATAGCTATAGGGTCATCTAATTTATTTGCCTCGTCACTTGCCAGAGAAGGCAAGTTACTGTTTTCAAGGAAGTCTTTAATTGTTTCTTGTTTTGTCTGAGTTATGTGGGACGGTTTGTGTTGGGCCGGCAGGTTGTATAATTTGGCATAGTAATCGTGGAACAGGTCTGCCATTTCTTTAGATTTGTATTGCAGTGTCCCCTTTTTGTCCTTTATGGCATGGATATGACTAGATAATGTTGTTTCTTTCAGGGCCTTAGCTAGTTGTTTCCCACTTTTGTCCCCTTGTTCATAAAAAATATTTTTCCTAAAAAAGAGTGATCTTTTGATTTTGAGATCCAGCAGAAGGCGTAGTGCCTTTCTGCGTTCAGTCAGTTGCTCTTCTACCCGGCGAGATTGGGATTGTTTATGTTGTAGTTCCAAGTTAGAAATTTGTTGGGATAGTTTTGTAATTTCACCCTCTCTCTCCCTTTTCTTCCTGGCGCCCCATTTTATCAGTTCACCTCTCACCACTGACTTGTGGGCTTCCCAATTGTTTAGTGGGTTTGTATCAGTGTCAATGTTATTGCAAAAGTATGTATTAATTGTGTTTTGAATGTCATCTCTCACTATTTGGTCAGTAAGGAGTGTAGGGTTAAGTCTCCAATTAAATGCGGGTTTGCGGTGTGCACCCAGTTCAACTGAGATAGCCGTGGGCGCGTGGTCAGAAAGGGCAATAATGCCAATCTCAGCTGCAAGTAAGTTACCTAAGTCTCTTTGTGAGACAAAGATCATGTCAATTCTTGAGTATCGTTTGTGAGGTGCGGAGTAAAAGGTGAAGTCCTTCTCCGATGGGTGCATGGATCTCCACGCATCCACCAGAGTCAATGACTGCAATAGTGTTTTCATTCGTTTAAGGAGCCTGTAACTGACATGGGTATGTCCAGAAGAGGTGTCCTTCAGGGGTGAAAGAGGTATGTTGAAATCCCCGCCCAGGAGAACACATCCCTCCGCAAACCATTTAAGTTCTTCGATTATTTTGCCACAGAATGGCACATGGGAGGTGTTCGGGAAGTACACATTAGCAAGTGTTATAGGGGATCCCTCCCAGGTGCCCTTCAGGAACAAATATCGTCCCTCAGGGTCAATAAGTTGGTGTTTTAGTTCAAAGGGTGCGTTTTTGTTCAGTAGGATGGACACTCCTTTCGTTTTGGCAAGGGGGTTAGTAGAGTGATACGCTTTGGTGTATATATTGTCAGTGAGTTTAGGAATATTTTTGTCCTTGAAGTGGGTTTCTTGTAGAAATACCACAGAGGGACGCACTTTTTTAAGTTCTCTTAACAGTCTAGACCGTTTTTCAGGAATATTCAGGCCATTTACATTATGTGAGACAAGGGTTGGCTTTTTCCCTAAGAAAGCATATGCCATCTTGACCTTTGATCTAGGATGGATGGGTTCTGAAAGAGCAACTTCCGTGAATGATTTTCACAGGAGTTGTAGGTGGTACAGCGTGGTAGGGTAGGGTGCTGTGGGTTAGAAGAGGAGAGTGCGTATGTGCGTGGGGTACGAAAGGGGAGTGGGAGTAGGGGGTGGGGGGGGGGTAAGGTAAGAGGAGAAAAGGGGATGAAAGACTTAAGAATGTAAGGTATATGAAGAAAAGTACCCACCAGCCACTAGTCGGTGGTGGGTCTGTTTGGGATTCAACCAATATGCTTATGCGTTGGTATTTTCCCTTTGGGGGATAGTGGGAGGTGACCAACAAGCAGTCAAACGGTGACTGCTTCTTTGGACTGCTCTGTGGCAGCAGTGTAGGTGACCAGAGGTAGGGCCCAGCTCAGTGCATTGTGTCTAATCCCCAACAAGAGGATATCTGTAAGTAAGGTTTCTGAGACCAGTCAGTAGCATCTATTGTAGGCTGTAGTGGATTTAAGTAATGGGGGGGGAGGGAGATGTACAAGTTACCATTAATCGGTTTGCAAGAGAAGTTAACAATATTAACATTTTATAAACCATTCAAAAGAAGCTAAGGCTTAGGCACCAAGCCGTAGAACAAGTACTTGCAAAGAAAAAGAAAACCCACCACACAAAAAAGAGAAAAAAAAAAAAACATTCAAGGCAAAAACAAGACCCCGTCATATTTTAACCCAAAACCTAAGTGAGAAAGTGCTCAACTTTCAACTCTTCCGAATTGCATTACTAGGTCCAGGTATCTCTGTGTATTCTGGGGGTAGCCTAGTCCCTGTGCAAGAACGGTAAGTTTCCCACAACAAGCAAAAGAGGAACTAGGTTTCTGTGTCATATAGATCCAGCCCTCCCTTATAATCCCCGAGCATGATATAACATAGCGGGTGAAGTAGGGGGATCTTCGCGGCTGTTTGTCCCGACTATGCGGAAGGAGGCCTAGACCTGATGGATTAAATAGTGTCTTCAGGGTTAACCTGTTATTGCTTCCTGCTGCTAGTTGCAAGGGTATACTTTCCCCCATGTTATGTTGGGGGGGGAATATACAGCGATGGCTCATGCAATGTAACTCACTGTTTTGCAGTCATGAAAGATACACCATCTCTGGAGATGTAGGGGAGCATCTCAGGCACCAATAGCGATATTTAGGCGCTCATCACTTTGCCATTCTCAGAGCCTAGATAAAATACAAAAGTTAAAGCATAACAGAATAAAAGTCAATGTTGTTGCTGCAGAATGTTATAGTCTCTCCGCAGAGAACTGAAGTCTAACCATGTTAGGGGAGGAGGAGGTGAAAAGGGGGAACCTTCAGCTTTTAGAGTTGTGTGCCCCCCTATTGCAACAGGATAGTGACAGCCGAATAGTGGGTGAGTTTTTCATAAACAAAACAAAACAAGGTGGGTTGTTCCATTTCATGGTGCCGTACTGGAAATCTGGGAGAAGCTTGCATCAGGACAGGATTTATGTTGTAGAAGGTTCGGTCACTTCAGTAGCCTCTTGATTCTCTCCCTCTCGGGCTCCTAGCACTTTTGGAGGAGGCTGGGGACTCTAAATTGTGTCTGTCAGCGCTTCTGCGGTGCTTGCCTAGCTGATAAGGCGATTGTGCCTGGGGGGGACCTGCTGAGAATTGTGGGTTGTTGATCGCCGGCGGTCTGAGGAATTCTGCATACCACTCCGGGAGCTCCACCGGTGTAATCTGTAGTTCCTCACAGAATTTTTGGAGGTCTTCAGGGACTTTTAGCATATGCTGTTTCCCCAGGAAGTTTGCTTGTAGTGCGAACGGGAACTTCCATCTGTAGTTGATTCCTCTTTGCTTCAGTACTTCTAGAAGCGGACGTAACGCTCTTCTATTTTTAAGTGTAATGGGCGACAGGTCTTGAAAAAGTTGGATCTCAGCTTCTTCATGCACTATCCTTTCCTTCATCCGTGCTTTGTGGAGGATGTCTTCCTTCAGGCTGAAGTTCGATAGGCAACAGATGATGTCCCTTGGGGGTATTCCATCTTGCGCTCTGGGTCTGAGAGCCCTATGCGCCCTGTCAAATTCAATTGGCGATTGCTCCGGCCGTTCGATGAGAGTGTTAAAGATGGCAGTCAGGGCTGGTCTGATCTGATCTGGGGATACCGATTCGGGCACTCCTCTGACTCTGATATTGTTTCGCCTGCCTCGATTGTCCAGGTCTTCAATCTGCCTGTTCATAGTGATCAAATGTTGGGAGTGCGAGTTAGTGATGTCGTCCAGCCTGATCAGTGCCCTGTCCCTCCTTTTCCCAGCTCTGTCCGAGATTGCCATTTGCTCAGATAGTCTCATTAGCTCGGTTTTAATATCTGTGATGGCTGCAGCAAAGGAGCTTTTGATATCAGCGGCGATGTCTGTCATAGCTGCGTAGGTAAGGAGCTGGTCGGTTTTGCCATGGCCTGCGGTTGAGTCTTCAGATGCCGATAGGGAGACTTCATCATCTTCCATATCTTCCACAATACTGTTTCTTCGTGACATTGCCATTTTAGAGCTTTTGTTCTCCCCACAGTATTTAAATTTGCTAAGGTTTGCTGGCGAATTCTTTTTCTTCTTCTGGGGCGTCCCCACAGAGCGGAGAATATGGCTGTGTGAGCTTCTCTTTGATTGTGTGGACATATTCGTGTTAGGTCCATTTTCAGTGCACAGGCCCTTCTGGTCACCAGGGTTTCTCTACATTACAGTCATGTATGTTGTTCACCAGGCCACTGCCCCTGTGGTAGAGTTTGGCAGTTCTTGGGTAGGAGAACTGTATTGTTAGTGGGGTGTGCACCTGTGCTGGGGTTATGCTGGGGAAGGATTAGGTGGTTTCAGTCCAAGCTAAGCTAGTTAGTTAGGGAGGTACAGGGTGTACTTGGAGTAGCAAGATGGCCGCCGTCTGCAGTGAATAGGCCTGAACCTCAGGTTTTCCCTGCTCTGATGGGCTTAGCTTCCTGTGCCCCCAAGGTCTGCCCCCCAGATCTGTTTGTGGTACAGGTGGTACAGGTTCCCACTAAGAATGGTGGAATTAGTCCGCTGTGGAGGGGGGGGATGCCTTCCTGGTACTCACTGCGGCCTGGTGGAGGTAGAGGCCGGATCCAGGGCCTGAATGGTCGCTCCGGGAGACTGCTGGGCACTGTATTCTGTTGGTCAGGCCGTGCTGTGTCCGGTTGGGCAGCGATATGTGTCCGCTGGGCAGGCTCCTCACTCCGGCGGTGTGATGGCAAAGGCTGGAGTGGTCCTGTGTTCTTGTAGGCCGCAATATGGCGCCCGGAGCTCTGCGATGCGGCCGGGTGTAAGTACACCGCCTGGGGTGGTTAACTTTTCGCCGGCAGCCTCCGGGAGACAGGCCCGCAGTCCCCAGCCACTTTGTGAGTAGTTTCCAGGGGTGGAAATCGGTGGATGGCTGGCGTTCGTCGCCGTACTTCTTAGGCCTCAAGATGGCGGCGCCGCGTCCTCGGGTGGCGGCCTGCCACGGCCCGGAGGACGGCGTTTGCGGAGGTTTCAGAGGACAATACGGGTACCGGATTGCGTCCCGCACCAGCGGCAACCCCGATGGACGGTGGGGAACCGCGGGGAAGCTCGTCGGGCTCGGATGGCTACCGATTAACAAGAGGCCTCGGCGGAGCTCCTCGGATTCGCGTCCGCTCACCAACACATTGTAATTATACCGACTAAGCATAAATGTGGTTACAGTTTTGTTTTTAAATCTACTATTCAAAAAAAACAAAAAACTATGCCTTAAAATCACTTTTTTTAAATGTGGCTATTAACTAATGGCTGCTTCGGTGATGTAGAATGCAGCTGTAGAGGAGGGAGTATACAAAATGATACCCCCTCATTTCTGGGAATATGATAAATTGTGAAACTGCTTTTTACTTATATGCACCAATGTGCTGTGATTTTTTATTTATTTTTTGTAAGGGGGGGGGGGGGGGGGTTGAGTTATGTTCAGATGATCCCCTTATAAGTTTACAGTGCATGTGGAAGTGGTGAGAACATAAAGACCAACAACAAACAAAGTAGACATTATTAAAATCAAGGTATAATTATTTGGGGGGGAACTGCCCTTTGTCCTGGATGGCCTCTAAAGCACTGAGGAGGTATAGAAAGTTACTACTTCTCCACTACAACAACTGGCAGGTAAATGGCACCCTCAATTCTCTTACTATCTTCTGAGGCACTGGCAATTAGTGATGGCCAAACGGTTTGCCCGGCGGTCTTTTTTCGGCGAATTTCGGCTGTTCGCAGTCCTCACGTTCGGCGGACTATTGGCGGAGTTCGCCCGGCGGACTTCCGTGTTTACTGTGTAAAAGAACTTTGACCTATGATGACACATCCATCATGGGGTACAGGACAGCCAATTGAGACATTACAGCACATGGACACTTGGACATTCCCCATAACCTATAAATACACCCGATCCGGCGGCCATTTTACATTCTTTCTTCTGTCACTATAGGGAGAGGTTGCTGTGTGGAGCAGGGAGAGATTGCAGTGACCCAAATTGCTAGCTATTTGGTACACAAAAGTTCTTTTCAGGACTGGTATAGGTGTTAGGTGTAGTTCACAGTTCAGGATATAGGCTTGCTGTGCTACTGATTGTTGCAGCAGCCTGAGTGTCTTTTGTCAGTTTAGAGAAAGGGACACAAACATTCTTTTCAGGACTGGTATAGGTGTTAGGTGTAGTTCAGTATAGGCAGTGCTGTGCTAGTGATTGTTGCAGCAGCCTGAGTGTCTTTTGTCAGTTTAGAGAAAGGGACAGGATGGTGTGTCTGCTGTAGGGACAGTCAGTTTAGTCATTAGCTGTTACTATCAGGTCCACAAAAGTGCTATTCCAGTTATTGTTCCAGTAGCCTCTGTTTTGTCAGTTTATATAGGGACAGGCAGGAAGCAGTGTGTGAGGCAGTGAGGGTCAGTTTAATCAGTAGCTGTTACTATATTAGGTCCACAAAGGTTCTTTTCAGGACTGGTATCAGTGGTATGGTAATAGGCTTGTACACGTATAATATTCTTTCTTCCAAATATAGAAATAATATTATACTTGACTGCTGCAGTCTGCTAATCATTCACAACCTACTTGTTCCACAAAGGTCCTTATAAGGACTGGTAAGGTATAGGGTACTACAGTACATAGGGTTGAGTGAGGTACAGTCTGCCATTCTATAAGGACTGGTATAGGTCCACAATACATAGGGTTGCGGTGCACTACTGCTGACCGCTGCCCTATACTGCAGCAGTCCTTCATCAGTATAGGGACTGACGTACAGTCTGCTAATCACTCACACACAACCTACTTGTTCCACAAAGGTCCTTATAAGGACTGGTAAGGTATAGGGTACTACAGTACATAGGGTTGAGTGAGGTACAGTCTGCTATTCTATAAGGACTGGTATAGGTCCACAATACATAGGGTTGAGGTGCACTACTGCTGACCGCTGCCCTATACTGCAGCAGTCCATCGGTATAGGGACTGAGAGTTTTGTCACAGGGTCATTTAAAAAATGACAGGCAGAGGAAGAGGCAAGCCCTTCCGCAGGGGTGGTAGGGGTAGGGCAGGAGCAACAGGCTTGAGCCAAAGTGGGAAGTTGCAGAAGGTGCGTTCAATTACTTTAAAGGACGCACCAGACTTGGTTGAGTGGCTCACTCAGCCTTACTCTTCTGCACCCTCCTCATCCTCTCGATCTGCATCCTCTTCTTCACTCTCTGCTATGTGCATCCCCAAAGACACTACCACCAACAACACCACCACCACCACCACATACCTTCCGCTTGAGTCACAGGAATTATTTTCCGATCCATATCAAGACATTTCTGATGCGCAGCCACTCTTGGTATTGGATCAGGAAGAGGAGGTAGCAACAACCGCTACTCAGCAGTCTGACGACAGTACCTAGATCAGCCCAAGGAGGAGGTTGGTCCCCGGTGTTGCTGCCTACTCAGAGATCTCTACTTATAGCGGTGGGAGGGTGACGTCGACGATGACGTGTCTAGTGATGTCATGTGGGTGCCCACAAGAGAGGAAGAGGAGGGGAGTTCAGAGGGAGATATGGACCAGCAGATAGAGAGGAGAAGCAGGTATAACTTACATTGTACAGGAGGGACAAAGCAGACTGCAAATGTATCAGGAGCGAGTCATCGACCATGTATGGTCACATCTGGCGCTCCCAGGACACCGGCACATGGCTTCGCAGCGTGGGCTTTTTTTTTAACGTGTCCGCTGCTGACAATAGCGTTGCCATCTGCAATCATTGCAGTCAACGCATTAGTGGCGGTAAGCCCAAGCCATCACCGAGCCCAGTGGGAGCAACGGAACACACAAAGCCGCACTCCAGGCTCTCACTGTCCAGCCTCGTCTTCTACTTCTCTTTCTCCTCTCTCCTCACAATTGTCCTCCACTCCACCTTCCATCACGCCAAGCTCACGTTTTTCTGCAAAAAGGCAGGCTTCCGTGGGCCTAATGTTCGAGCGTAAAAAAATGATGACGCCGGATAACACTCTTGCCCAAGGGTTGACGGCTGGCTTGTCAGAACTCATAGCCCGCCAACTACTGCCATATAAACTGGTGGACTCGGAGGCCTTTCGCAAATTCGTGGCCATTGGAACACCACAATGGAAGGTCCCAGGATGGAAGTATTTCTCAGAGAAGGGCATCCCAGAGCTATATGGCCATGTTCAGCGGCAAGTGAATGTATCTCTGGCACACAGTGTCGGTGCCAAGATACATCTGACCACAGACACGTGGCCTAGCAAACACGGGCAGGGAAGGTATATCACTTTTACTGCCCACTGGGTGAACCTTCTGATGGCCGTCAAGCATGTAACCCGTGGCACCCGTGTAGATTTGGTTTTACCGCCACGGATTGCATGCAGGCCTGACTCTTCTTCTCCTCCTCCTACTCCATCCTCCTCCCTCTCCTCCTCGGCTGACTCCTTCTTTTTCCGCTGCTAGCGTCTCTTCCGCTGCACCACCCAAGCTCCCCAGAACCTATTCGACATGCCAGGTGAGACGTTGCCATGCCGTGCTGCGTCTGTTGTGCCTGGAAGCCAAGAGCCACACTGGCCCGGCACTCCTTTCAGCTTTGCATTCACAGGCAGATCAGTGGCTAACATCGCTCAATTTGACAGTTGGTAAAGTGGTGTGTGACAACGGTGCCAATCTGCTTAGCGCATTGAAACAGGGCAAAATCATGCACGTGCCATGCATGGCACACGTCTTAAACTTGGTCGTGCAGCGATTCCTTGTCAAATACCCTGGGGTCCAGGACATCTTGTGGCAGGCAAGGAAAATCTCGGCCCATTTCAGAAGATCTTACACGGCCATGGCTCGCCTTGCTGACATTCAGCGGTGACACAATCTGCCGGTCAGACGTCTTATTTGCGATTGCCCGACGCGATGGAACTCAACCTTCTATATGCTTGATAGGCTGCTCCAGCAGAAACGTGCAGTTAATGTCTACCTGTATGAACTCTGCGGCAGAACAGGTTCTGTGGAGCTGTGTTTTTTTTCACCACGCCAGTGGCTGCTCATGCGCGACGCATGCAGACTTCTGCGCCCATTTGAGGAGATCACCAAACTGGTCAGTCACAGCCATGGCGCCATCAGTGACATGGTACCTTATGCCTTCTTTATGCATTGCGTCGTGTCATTGATCAAGCTGTGGAGGAGCAGGAACGGGAAGATGAGGAAGTCGCAATGCTGGGTGAATTCCCAGGGGGGCTACTCTATCTGAGACAAGTGAACAACAGGAGTCTGAAGAGGAGTCACAGGAGGATGGTGCCGGGGCGGATGAGGAGGAGCAAGAAGAGCATGCCTTAAACCTTTCTGGGATCCCTGTTGTGCGTGTATGGGGAGAGGAGAATGAAGAGGACGACATTATCCTGGATGATGAGCAGGAGCCAGGCCACCACACCGCTTCCACTTTAGTGCAAATGGGGGCCTTCATGCTCCAGTGTTTTAATAGGGACCCCCATATAAAAAGCATAAGGGTCAAGGACCAGTACTGGGTGGCAACGTACTTAGACCCCCCGTACAGACACAAAATGGCGGAAATGTTACCGCCGTCACAGAGGGCTGGCAGAATGGAGCACTTCCAGGCCTTGCTTCGAGAAATGCTGCATTCTGCCTTTGTGTGCGCTGGCAGAGGAGCAATTCCCACTCCCAGAGAAGGAGTTGCGGGTACCAATCCAACAGCGCCTGCAAGAAGAGGCCGGTTTGAAGATGTGTTGGTGACTTCGGATATGAGGTCATTCTTTCAGCCGACCCATCGACAGGTGTCATCCGGATCCAGCATCAGGGAACGCCTAGACCGTCAGGTGTCCGACTACATCGGGTTAACGGCTGATGTGGACGCTCTGAGGAGTGATGAACCCCTGGACTACTGGGTGGGCAGGCTTGACCTCTGGCCAGAGCTTGCCCAATTTGCAATCGAACTGTTGGCTTGCCCCTCATCCAGTGTCCTGTCCGAAAGGACGTTCAGCGCAGCAGGGGGGATCGTGACCGATAAGCGTACTCGCCTAGCTCACGACTGTTTTAACTACCTCACATTTCTAAAAATGAATGAGGCATGGATCTCGGAGGAATTCAACACATGTGACCATGTATATGTCTATAAACAATTTTTTTTATCGAGCACAGAGACCTTCTTTCTTCATTTGGCTCACTTCCTTGTCCAAAAAAAGCACACGTACTATATGCCCATACCCTCCTCTTTGAAGAGGTTGAGCGGTGTCATATTTCTACTGGGACTGCTTATTATGAGGGGCTCCCACCATCCCTGTGCTGTGCTGACATCCTCCTGGGGCTGTACCTCTGCTGTGCATATTATGAGGGGCTCCCACCATCCCTGTGCTGTGCTGACTTCCTCTTGGGGCTGTACCTCTGCTGTGCATATTTTGAGGTGCTCCCACCATCCCTGTGCTATGCTCATTATGAGGGGCTCCCACCATCCCTGTGCTGTGCTGACTTCCTCCTGGGGCTGCTTATTATGAGGGGCTCCCACCATCCCTGTGCTATGCTGACATCCTCCTGGGGCTGCTTATTATGAGGGGCTCCCACCATACCTGTGCTATGCTGACATCCTCCTGGGGCTGCTTATTATGAGGGGCTCCCACCATCCCTGTGCTATGCTGACATCCTCCTGGGGCTGCTTATTATGAGGGGCTCCCACCATCCCTGTGCTATGCTCATTATGAGGGGCTCCCACCATCCCTGTGCTATGCTCATTATGAGGGGTTCCCACCATCCCTGTGCTATGCTCATTATGAGGGGCTCCCACCATCCCTGTGCTATGCTGACTTCCTCCTGGGGCTGCTTACGGTGCAGGTGTCAGTGCTTTATATCACGGTGCTGATGTTAGTACTCTCTATCACGGTGCTGCTGTCAGTGCTGTATATCACGGTGCAGGTGTCATTGCTGTATGTCACGCTGCTGATGTCAGTGCTCTCTATCACGGTGCTGTTGTCAGATGACTCTATCACAGTGCAGGTGTCATTGCTGTATGTCACGCTGCTGATGTCAGTGCTCTCTATCACGGTGCTGCTGTCAGTGCTGTATATCATGGTGCTGGTGTTAGTGCTTTATGTCACGCTGCTAATGTCAGTGCTCTCTATCACGGTGCTGTTGTCAGATGACTCTATCACGGTGCAGGTATCATTGCTGTATGTCACGCTGCTGGTGATCATCTCCTGCACCCTCTTTACCTACCCTGACCTTCCCTCTCCTCCATTGCCTTCATGCGCTCCAAAGTCCTGAATTGTCACAACAATTTCCCATATAAAAAAAGAATGCTTGTAGTTGTCGATCCCAGATTCACCTCATACATGTGTTATGTCATTGGCCATGTGGTGGGACTATGTTTGCACAGCTATTAATTATTTTGTGGCTGCAAATTTGACCTGTAGGTTTGCGAAGTTCACCTCCCATTGAAGTCAATGGGGCCCGCCGCAAACGTTCCGGTTCGCGAACTATCGGCCGCGTTCGCGGTCCGCGTTCGCGAAACGTCCTGTCGGAAGTTCGTCCATCACTACTGGCAATGTAGGAAAGGACAATGCTCAATGCTCATCAGCATAGGGCTAATAGATTATGGAGATTGTGTACATTGTGGACATCTAATGTGAAATGATCCAATGTCATTCACAAATCTCATTTCTCTTCTAATGGATTGTAATATGAATTAGATAAATAAACAATTAGATTTTTATCAGTGACTTAAGTTATTTTTCTTATTGCTTTTACTACTAATGTGTCGGTGATCAGCGATTTTCAGCAGGACTGGGACATTGCGGCGGACAACTCTGACACTAAGTGACACTTTTTGGGGACCAGTGACAATACAGTGATCGGTGCTAAAAAAATGAATTGTCACTGTACTAATGACACTGGCAGGAAAGGGGTTAACATCAGGGGCAATCAAAGGGTTAAGTGTACTCCTAGGGAGTACTTTCTAACTGTGGGGGAAATGCTGTGACTGGAGGAAAAATAAAATTTGTGTTCCTACTTAGCACAGTCTGCTTAGCACACAAGATCTCCATTTCCCTGCCTCACAGAATGGCAGTCTGCCTTGTTTACATAGGCAGAACGTTGTTCTGCCTCTCCTGTAAACAATCACAGCAGGAGTGGGTCACTCCCCAGACCTCGTACACAAAATCACGTACAGGTGCATGATTTTGTGCAGCCAGTATATATCTGGTGGGCAGTCCAGAAGCCATTAAAGTGGTTGTAATGGTAAAGAAAAATTACAGCAAGCTCCTCTGTTTTATTAAACTCGCCTACACTGTGTAAATGTTTTTTTAAAAGGATGCCTGTAAATACGTTATCTATCTCTTTTGGCTGGTCATGTGACCTCTAGCCACTCTTTTCCTCCAATCTACGGGTCACAGTGGAAGTTGCCAGGATACCCTCTGACGTCAGCTGGGGAGGTTACGTGACTGCTCTCCTGGCTTTTCAGCCCCTCCTGCTATAGCCCCTAGATGGGGGAGGAGAGTTGCTGGAGGTCACAACAGATCAAAGATAAGTTATTTACAGGCATCGTTTTAAAAAAACATTTACACAGTGTAGGAGAGATTAATAAAACAGAGGGGCTGGCTGTAATTGTTCTTTACTTTTACTGCCAGCTGCTAATAGCAGCAGGGGATGGCAGAGAGGGGGAGAGACACACAGGAGCTGACAGGCAGGGAGGGGTGTGTTGAAGGAGAGAGTAGAGCAGCGGAATAATGGAGGGATGTAAACTGTCTATAGTAATCATTGGGTGGCGTGACACGCTGACTTGCCTCATGTGAACTGGTACCAGAAGGGATATCGATTGGTGTTCGCGATCGGCCGACGCTTGCCCAGTTTGATGATATGCCCGATGTTCTTTCATGTTTGTAAGTGCATCTCTTGTTTTATATTTTTGTTTTAATAAATGATTTTACACTATTTGGAGCATCTTTTCCTCCCTATGGTGAACCTTCCTTGATCCTACAATGCTACACATCTGAGTCCCGCTTCAAACAGCGTTTTCCCCTGCTGGATGGTTTATGACTGGCGTATCTCCTAAGCTGTCCTATGTAAAAGTGTTCCATTTGGAGGGCTCAAGTTTGATCCATCTTCAGACCCATTTTGTGATTAAGCGCTCCCTACCGGGACGTCTGGTAAGGGGCTATTATTACTTGTCTGGTGGAGGTGCACCTGGTTTTACTTCACGTTGATTGAAAAGTTTTACGATTGAATAGATCCCTTCTACACAGGGTGTTTCTCCAGTTGGACTTTTAATGGACTTTATGTTATCACATACATTTTCAGTACTGTTTGATTCTACTTTATATGTTTCTTGTTTTTGAATCGCTGACTTAGAATTGTACATTTTTTCCTTTTGGTTCATAACCTATGAGGGGCAATATATATGTTTACTGTATTTAGTTATAAGTAATGCCTTATGGTTTATTTAGTCATTAGTTTGGTGTGTTAGAATAATAGATCACAAGATACACTTCTTTAAGGTAGAGTGGTTTACATCCTAATAGAAGTATTAGGGATTGCGCAGTTCTCTTCTTTTTCTTTATAGTAATCATTGATCAGCCATGATTACCTTGATCAGCACACAGAGGGATACACAGGAACAGGCAGGATCAGCCAGGTTTTTTACAGCTTAGAAAGGGGCAGGTTAGAAAGCACAAGCACTGTGCTGTTTAATCTGCTATAAGGGAACAGGAGCTATTTTTTTTTTTTTTTTAGGGCTACAGCTACTTTAAAGTTTGCAGACTGATTTCACTTTCACTAAGAAAGCAATATGTAGGCTGGGTTCCCACTTTTCCCAATGTGCCACAACGCAAGTTAACAGCTGTTAAGTGTATTAGTGCAATGCCATTAATTTTAATGGTTGCCTTAATGCAACATATTTTATAATACATCTGAAAAGTGTAAACTCAGCCTTACCATGTTAAAGGTGCTTGTTATTGCACACAGTGAGTTCCCAACAAGATTACTGATTGCCTGTTACTGATAGAAAAGCAAATGGCCCCTTTAACATCAAATATGCCACAGTGGGTAAGGCATGTTGGGAAGAATGTCACAGCATGAACCTGCATGAATGTAATTTAAATGAGGCTGCTCAGATTTCTGTCTGTCTCTGATTCTTGGAGAGGACTCTGATCATGCATAGAACTCCAAGTGACAGGTTTAATTTTTTTTTACACAGTTGTTTCCTATGGATAACATTATTCCCAGTGGATAGATGCTGTATGCAAAGACACAGGCACTATTACAAGTATATGCATAATAGACAAAGAACTAATGTTTTCAGCCAGACTTCATTAAAAAAAAAAAAACTCAATATAAGAAATTCTGGAAAAAAGTCAAAGCATTGCTTTGTTATGCTAAATCAATCGCTAGTACCCCAGAAGTAGGAGTACCCCTTTTCTAGAAGGCCTTTCTTGGAAAATGTGAGGAACAGTGTACAGTATATAGACAATTATAATGTTGTCACCTAATTATACAGTTTCGTACCTACTGTATATACTGGTATGACCTTTCATTCCTTGTGAACTATCTTATGGTAAATTATCTTGTGGCATTTATTTGACCATCTAAGCTCATTTTAATATCATAGTTAATGACTATGCCATAGGCAGGATGATGCAATTAATCAACATAATGAGAAACACATTATAATTTTGTTTTAAAGACAGTTATTAAACTGTAGAAATTAATGTATAAGTAATAATCATGTAAAATGTATTTGTTTATATAATAATCAATGTAAAAAAATAATTTGCAGCTTTCTTTACATAGATTTTCTAGTAATAGAAACACCAAAGAGGATGTATGGGGAGATCCAGGATATGGCCGTTCTCATGGAGCACCAGCCGCCACTGATCCTAAATATCAGGCTTTCCCAGACTACCGCTTGTCATCCTCCCCAAACCCAGTTTTGCCATTTTCACCAACCTTTTAGCTCTAAGGGCTCATTTACATTTGCTTCAAAATGTGATATTGGACATGCTTTTTTAAAGCACTCTGCCAACGAAAGCACCAGTCACTAAATAAAATGTTTAACTTAGGCCGGCCATAAACAGTACGAATTTCTAAATGATTGCTGAAGTTGTACAGTATGTGTACTTTGTGTGAAACAAATAAATTTAAAAAACTTAAAAAGAACCATGCATATCACAAACCATACCAAATAAAATGTACACATTTGATTGAACTAAAATAAAAATTGCATAAAATACAAGAAGTCCCAATGTCACAGTTCCCAAGTTATGATTCAATTTTAAAAGTGTCAGTGCTCTTATTGACATGACAAAGTACTCCATTCCACAGTGCTTTTAGTGCTCCACATGGACTAACACTCACCATATACGTATATTTGACCAACTATCCAGTTGATATACACCATACCCAACAGTATAACCTAAAGGGAACGATGACCAGAAGAGGATCTCATAGCGTAAAACCACTCCAATAAGTTTATTAATTAAGTACAGAGACCCACTCACTTTCTGCAGCTCTCTATTACCTGGCAACGAATGTATACAGCATTGTGTCTGTAAGGGGATGATGACTGCCACTCTTTTCGATACTGGAAGTTAGGTACGAGTCACTGCTCGGAAATTACATCAACAGAAATTGCACCATGGCCAGGTGACCAAAGCTTTAACAAGGTTAAACCTGATTGGTTGTTTTCAGGAAGCTCAAATTCTGCCATTTTTGGCACTGTTTTTTTATATCCCATGGCATTAGCCAATTGTAGTTAATCCGGGATTTAGAATTGCTGGATACACTGTATTTACACACAATAATTTTATCCTAACCAAATAATTTTCACCCAATAATGTTGCAAAACGTAAGCATGGTTAATAATGTTAGAATACAATTATTGGGTGTGAATACAGAGTGTTTCCAGCAAATCTAATTCCAAGAGTTTCCTGAAGATGACCAATAGTCCCTTCACTGGGTATATACAAGGGTTTACAACCACTTTAAGCTTTCTGCTCATGTACACGACATGGTATTCCTCCCCATCCTGTACTCGCCTTTATACCAACGTTGGATGCATCTGTCTGCACCACAAAATCTTTGAAAAAATCTGGGGAGTACAGAACTAGCTGAGTACACAGAGCCCTCTTTAAAATTTTAAAGGATTTTTCCACTTCTGTGTATCATTTTACCATTACTGAGTTTTTTCCTTCTATAAGGTCACTAAACAGAGCTGTCAGAGTTACGAAATTGGGGATGAATCTCCTATAGTAACCTGTTGGGCCAAGGAAAGGTCTGACCTGTTTGTAGGACATGGCCATTCTTGAAAAATAGTGTAGACTAAGAACTTGGCTACCTCTAAACCAAGGGCACACATTTTACTATTTGCCATTAAATTCTCCTTGAAGAAAGCATCCAATACAGCCTGGACATGGGCAAGTGAGATTTCCAGTCAGTGCTATGTATCATTATATTGTCCAGATATGCTACAGCATATTGTTAGTAAGTCATAGGTTCTGTCCATGGCCCTCTGAAATGTCACAGGGAATTTTTAACCCAAAAGGAATATTTTATATTGAAAGGAGGTCTCATGGTTTTACAAATGCAGTCTCTTCCTTAGCCCTTTCAGTCAAGGGGATTTGCCTACATTCTTTTGTCAGGTCCAAAGTTGTCAGATAACAGGCCTTCTACACAGAGCATGGGGTCAGTGTCAAATTTTTGTCACTGAAATAAACCTATTGAGGTTTTTACAAAACCCACAACTTCCGTTTGGTTTCAGAACTAAAACAATGGGACTAGACCAGTCACTGTTGGACTCTTCAATTATGTCTAACACCAACATTCCCCTTTGTCTCTGATGTATTTTCCTTCCTTCAGTAATCCGATACAGGTTGAGCTTAATACGACCCCAGGTTCAGTAATAATGTCATGCATTACCTCTGAAGTCCTGCCAGGTAACTCAGGAAATGTTTCCTTGTTCCTTATCAGGAACACAGGAACTGCTTTTCTGCTTTTGAATACAAGACAATATATCTACAACTTTAATCTTGGGGACCAGAGGGAACTAAGTACTCACAGAAAAGGCCCCTCCCTGTCCTTTTAAGGATTTAGCAAATTTACGTGGCATAATTGCTCAAGTTTCCTTTTCCCGAGTTGATGAATATTGAAGTTTACTTCCGCAACTCTCTCAATTACTTCAAAAGGACCCTGCCACTTAGCCTGGAACTTTCATTCAACCATGGGAACCAATACCAGCACCCTGTTGACAGGGAAGAACACACAGACTTGGGACCCCCAGTTGTATTTTCCTTGTTGGGCTGTCTGGGCCTGAGTTAAATCTCTTTTTGCAACTGCCCTTACAGCAGGAATTCTATCCCTAATCTAATCCCTGAGGGTGTCTCCCATAGAGCAGTTCAGCTGGAGAGTATCCTGTAGAGGACCAAGAAATTTCCCTGATGGCAAACATTAATTATGGAAGTAAACAGTCCCAATCTTTCCCTTCCTTGTCAACAACCTTTTCCAATCTTTTTTAAGGTTTTATTAAATCATTCCACAACAATTTTTTCTGGTTAACGATGACATAAACAGGATGCCTTGGTCTATATGTATCCTTTAAGGGACCCCAACGTGACTGAACACCATAAATAATTCTCTGGCAATGTTCTTAGCAGATGTATTATGCAGAAGAATGGCGTCAGCATAACAGGTAGCATAAACCATAAAACTAGAATTTGCTAATGACCCTGACAGGCTGGGAAAAATGACCCACAAGGTCCATGTGACTTTTCTCAAAGGGTACTTTAATAATTGGTAATGGAACTAGAAACTCCGAAAGTGGGGCAGGAGTGCTGACATTTCACAAACTGGATAGGATTATTCGTGGGGAAGTTCTAGTATCACCCTTCTGTATGGTTTCTGTATGGATTAGACACCACCAACTGCTCAATTTTTTTTTCATTCTTTTTATACACTTGAAATAACAAATCCTCATTGCTACTGACATAAGGAAAACATACTTTGTCCTCTGGTTTGATAGGTACATCATTAACCATCACAACATTCTCCCAGGCCGTAACAAGGGTAGAGTCTATCCTCTGCTCAGTACCAAATCATGATTCTTATGTGTATTAGGATCAGCAAACTCCAGCCTAACCTCAGTGTCAGCAGAGGGCTGCCTGTTCTCACTGGCTATAGGGACTCCCCTGGACTCCTCCAATTCTCCTTTCAAAACAGAGAAAGGAAATCTGGGGGCCCTGAGAAAAGAGTCCTCTGAATCCAACTTTTCTGCACAGGCCAAGGATTCTAGCTCAATGTCTAACTCAGGTACTGTACTGTAATCAATCCGGATAATCCCAAAGTTCCCCAAATTTTAGGAACTCTCTCCCAATTGTTACATCATGCAACAAATTGGGTACAACTCCAATCAGATGAGTCACAGTACCTAGACCAGATTCAAACTTTACAGTAGCTATAGGATATCAGACCCTCTGCCACAATACATATGTGTAAACTTCTTGTAACCTGTAATTATTTTCATCAGATTTGTATTGCAGACACCATACATGGACCTGGCAATTTACCTTTCACTATTGCAATCAAAGCAATTCAGCTTTTTTAAGCCTGGATAGTGAAGGACCACCCCATGAATTAAGTAATATTTACTTTCAATAGATATTTATTGAGATTTCCACGGTTTTACAAAAAGCGATGTCAATATAGTCAGTAAGCTTACGATCAAAGCATACACAACGGTTTCAGATCAACAAAAGGTAATCCTGAACGGGACAATAGAACCATATGCTTATACATTGCGGGAATCTACCTATCATACGACAGGCTTGGTCAAATAAGCACCAAGTGATTTACTTATTGGGGAAGAGAGTAGGGCCAGGGAAAACAAAAGGAAGGGAAGAGAGGCAAGGGTAACGGGTCAGGAGACACAAAAAAATAATAACATTTTCTTTTTAAATGGGTCAAACACGTATAGCAATTACGAAGAAGCAGCATACCCTGTCCACAACTATTAAAACTTCAATGATATTAAAGTGGTTCTTAAGGCTCAAGGTATTTTACCTTCATGCATGGAATGCATGAAGGTAAAAAAACTTTATTAACTACTTGCTTACTGGGCACTTAAACCCCCCCTCCTGCCCAGGCCAATTTTCAGCTTTCAGCGCTGATGCACTTTGAATAACAATTGCGCGGTCATACAACACCGTACCCAAATTAAATTTTTAGCATTTTTTTCCCACAAATAGAGCTTTCTTTTGGTGGTATTTAATTCCAGCTTGGAGTTTTATTTTTTGCTAAACAAACAAAAAAAGATACAAAATAAAAAAAAATTAAAAATCATGTTTAATAGTTTGTTATAAAATTTTGCAAACAGGTCATTTTTCTCCTTCATTGAAATGCGCTGATGAGGCGGCGCTGGTGGGCACTGATAGGCTGCACTGTTGGGCACTGATTAAGGTGGCACTAATAGGCACAGATAAGGTGGCACCGATGGGCACAGATAAGGCAGTACTGATGGGCACAGATAAGGCGGCACTGATGGGCAAAGATGAGCACAGATAAGATGGCACAGATGGGTGGCACGGATGGGTGGCACGGACGGGTGGCATGGATGGGCACTGATGGGTACCACTGATAGATGGGACTGATGGGCACTGATAGGTGGCACTGCTGTGCACTGATGGGCGGCACTGCTGGTCACTGATGGGCGGCACTGATGGGCACTGGTAGATGACACTGATGGGCAAGGATATGTGGCACTGAGGTGCAGCACTGTTTTTGCGGCAGATTGTGGGCACTGATAAGTGGCACTGTGGGCACTGATAGGTGGCACTGTGGGCACTAATGGGTAGCACTGTGGGCACTAATGGGTGGCACTAATGTTTCACTTTGTCCCCTACTTAGGTGGCACTGGCAGGGGGCAGATGGGCACTGATGATCTGGCCATGATGTCCCGCCGGTGATCGGCTTTTTTTTTCAGCGCGAGGAGGAAAAATAGCCGATTACCGGCTCTGTTTTGTCACATGATCAGCTGTCATTGGCTGACAGCTGATCACGTGGTAAGGGGTCGGGATCGACCCCTTGCTCGGATCCATGATCAGGCGAGTCTCATAGACTCGCCGATCACAGAGCGCGCCGCGCGCGCCCCTCAGGGGGCGTGCAGGCCGCTCGTGCACGGGACGACGTCAATAGACGTCGTCCCGGCAAAGCAGGTCCGCGCTGTAGCTGTCATTCGGCTATAGCGCAGATCTCTAGAGGTTAAGCAGCAGCCTTCCCAGCCCCTCCTAATACCTACCTGACCCTGATCTTCCTCCAGCTTTGTGCACTAGAGCCACGGCTCTACGGGGACTCTCCCTCCTCATTGACTAAGACAGCAGCTCCCACTGGCTCCCGCTACTGTCAATCACAGCCAGGGAGCCATTGAGGTGAGAGAGAGGTGGGGCTAAGCCGCAGCTCTGTGTGAACTTGGCAGGAGGGAAGGGCCAGGAGCACCAGCAGGTGACACCAGTGGAGGAGGATTGGTGCTGCTCTGTGCAAAACCACTGCACAGAGCAGGTAAGTATGACATGTTTATTATTTTAATGTAAAATAGTCAGAAGCTTTAATATACAGTGCCTTGAAAAAGTATTCATACCCCTTGAAATTTTCCAAATTTTGTCATGTCACAACCAAAAACGTAAATTACTTTATTGGGATTTTATGCGATAGACCAACGCAAAGTGGCACATACTTGTGAAGTGGAAGGAAAATTATAATTTTCAAAATGTTGAAGATGTTTTTCAAAACTTTTTACAAATAAATATCTGTAAAGTGTGGCAGGCATTTGTATTCAGCTCTTGAGTCAATACTTTTTAGAACCACCTTTCGCTTAAATTACAGCTGCAAGTCTTTTTAGGTATGTCCATTTTTGCCCATTCTCCTTTGCAAAATAGCTCAAGCTCTGTCAGACTAGATAGAGAGCATCTGTGAACAGCAATTTTCAACTGGATTTAGGTCTGGACTTTGACTGGGCTATTCTAACACATAAGTACGCTTTGATCTAAACCATTCCATTATAGCTCTGGCTGTATGTTTAGGGTCGTTATCCTGCTGTTGAACCTCTGCCCCAGTCTCAAGTCTTATGCAGACTCTAATGCCCTGTACACACGGTCGGACTTTCCGATGACAAAATCTGTCAGATTTTTTCTGATGATTTTTGGCCCAAACTCGTCTAGCATACACACACGGTCTCACAAAGTTGTCAGAAAATGTGATCATTTCGAAGGCGGTGACGTAGTACGATGGGACTATAAATGGGCCAGTAGCCAATAGCTTTCGTCTCGTAATTTATTCTGAGCATGCGTGGTGCTTTGTCTGTCGGAATTGTCTACACACGATCGGAATTTAAACAGATTTTGTTGTCGGAAAATTTTAGATCCACCTCTCAAACTTTGTGTGTCGGAAATTCCAGACGGAAAAAGTCAGATGGAGCCCACACGTGATCGGATTTTCCAACAACACGATCCGATCGCACATTTTCCGTCGCAAAGTCTAACCAGCTTCCCTGTCCCTGCTGAAGAAAAGCATCCCCACAATATGATGTTCCCAACACCATGTTTCAAGGTGGAGATAGTGCGTTTAGGGTGATGTGCAGTGTTATTTTTCCGCCCCACATAGTGTTTTTTTAGGCCAAAAAGTAAAATGTTGGTCTCATTTGACCAGAACACCTTGTTCCACATGTTTGCTGTGCCCCCCACATGGCTTTTCGCACAACTGCAAACGGGACTTCTTATGGCTTTCTTTCAACAATGGCTTTCTTCTTGCCACTCTTCCATAAACGCCAGATTTGTGGAGTGCACGACTAATAGTTGTCCTGTGGACAGATTCTCCCACCTGAGCTGTGATTCTCTGCAGCTCCTCCAGAGTTACCACGGGCCTCTTGGCTGCTTCTGTGATTATTGCTCTCCTTGCCTGGCCTGTCAGTTTAGGTGGATGGACATCTCTTGGTAGATTTACTCTTACCATTTTCGGATTATGGATTGAACAGTACTTTGTGAGATGTTTAAAGCTTTGTTTTTTTTTTATAACCTAACTCTGCTTTAAACTTCTCCACAACTTTATCCCTGACCTGTTTGGTGTGTTCATTGGCCTTAATGATGCTGTTTGTTCACTAAGGTTCTCTGACAAACGTCTAAGGGCTACACAGAATAGCTGTATTTATACTGAGATTAAATTACACACAAGTGGACTAATTACTAATTAGGTAACTTCTGAAAGCAATTGGTTCCACTAGACTTTAGTTAGGGGTATCAGAGAAAGGGGGCTGAATACAAATGCATGCCACCTTTTTCAGATATTTATTTGTAAAACATTTGGAAATTTTTCATTTTCATTTTCCTTTCACTTCACAATTATGTGCCACATTTGTGATGGTCTATCACATTAAATCCTAATAAAATACATTTACATTTTTGGTTATAACATGATAAAATGTAGAAAAATTCAAGGATTGTGAATACTTTTTCAAGGCACTGCAACTTTAAGGCAGACTTTAGCCCATCTTCAGGCTCAAAACCTGTCTGTCCATAAAACTATTGCCCTTCAGATGGTGTGGGTGTATGCCCGATAGGCAATCAGAGCAGCATAAAGTGAAAAAAAAAAAAATAAGGAATCAAAGAATAAAAATGATAAAGTAAAACATGAAAGGTGATACAGAAAATCCGGCAAGAGCCCCATCTCCCCACCAATAGCCAACACCTATTCAGATGGAACTTGTAGGTAGCGAAGCCACAGGTCCCAAACCTTCTCAAATTTAGCCTGTTTTTCTGGGAGTATACTAACTCGTTGTTTAACATTATCCACATGAGTTTCCTTTTCAAAAGAGAAATGTCAGCTACTGGGGATTTCCACGCAGTGGATATAGCTATCTTTACTGCCAAAAACATGCAGAAATGTAATGATTGGGTATACATTTTAGATAAAGGAATAAGAATAGATGTGCGTAACATACCGATAAATAGTGTCAACACTATAGGTGAACACTGATAATAAGGTTTGCTTTAAATATGTGATCAAAGTAAGAGTATGCTAAACTAATACATTAAAAACACAAAATAAATACCAATAGTGCCATTAACCATAAAAAAGCAATGATATAGGTAAATAATAGTAGTCCATAGAAAATAAGCATGTATCGAGTTATTGAGCTTCAAACTCTGCAATGCCGCTTCAAAACGTTTTCAATTGGTGTAAAATAAGGTGCCAAGTGCTAAGAAGATAATCCATGCGATCCCAGTTCCCCTTGGTATGCCCCCTCACTCACCAGAAATCCAGGGCTCCCAAAACGGAAATCACAAGCGCTCAGGAGGGTGGCTGGGTTCTGTGGTTCCACAAGCTGTATCTCTAGCTGCAGTGAGTGTTGTTCAGAAATCCAGGGCCCCCCACCAGAAATCACAGACGCTTCGGAGGATGGCTGAGCTCCGTAGTTCCACAAGCTGTGTCCCCAACTGTAACATGCCTTGTTCTCAGCAAATCATCAGGGGTAGATGCCAAAGAGAGCGATATAGCGTAATTCCATGTGTTTATTGCAAAAATAATGAACACTATCCACTCACATGTTAAAACATTGCAAAGAGCGTTAAAACCCCAAAACCAGAAGTGGCTGTCGAATTGCGTCTCACTGGCCAGAAATTGCGTCACCACCCACAGTGAACTGATGCGTTTCGTCCCCGCCACGAAACTTTATCAAAGGATATCCCCAGGTGGTGTGTTATCTCAATATATAAGTTCTAACTCCTCCCATCCACACCTGATCTGACTAGCCAATAACTGTGAAAGATGTCATGTCCTCTTCCTGTGTCTAAATTGTAGAGGTGTAACTGACTTCACCTTCACTAAATCCTCCATATTGGTACACCCAGAAAATGTGACAAATGAATATAGGACTGAGCTAAATATTGCGAGCAGCTATAAATGTCCTATAAACTTGGGGAGATGCACAACTATATAACCAAGATATGCATGATAAATGAAACTACATTTAAAATTAAATAAAATGAACATGTATGGTACAAATCAATGCTTTAGTTGCTTGTTTAACTAGCACCATCTAGTGGACAGATAGAAAATCCATCATCACCACTTGGTGGTAGCAACAAACAATAATGCCCCCTTCCAAATACAGTGGTAACAGTGACTCAATTATTTTAGTCATTAATTGATTCTTTTTTTGCACTTAAAATTAAGATTAAAAATTAAAGTAATAAGCTCTATTATTATTTCAAATGGATTTAGCTATTACAGGAAGACCCACCGCCATCGCCCCTAGTTGGGACTAGATATCATTGGACGATCACCTTATAATTGGCTTCAGTCAGTTGAAAATTCAAAATGCCCATATGGATTCTCGAAGTCCAGGCATTCCAGTCCTCCTCAGCAAGCTCCCTCTCCAGGTCTCCTTCCCAAGCCAGCCTATACATGAGTTTATAGGGAGTGCCGGCAAACAATTTATATAAGGACGAAATTCAACTCCTTTGAGCTGTGCTCGTGTAGGAACATACCCTTCTGGCCACAGCCTCTCCAACAGGGGTCAGAATACAATATATTTAAATTTAAATGTAACACAAGTCCATAAGAAGTCCTTACAGCTAGTCAGCTGGGCAAGCCTTGCAGGGGAAGTTGAAGCAACATTCCAAACATGTAAAAGAGAGAGAAAGACCTCTGAGTAAGGACTGTAGCATTTAATGAGAAAGCTGCATTAAAAACTCACATTTGAGGTATCTGTATATAGGCACAATAGGGTCCAGTGAACCACACTACCACCGTCCAGGCTGTCTGCAGAAAATACATCTCACAGGTCAAGGTGGAGCCAGCATCCTGACCAGCAGGAATCAGCACTCGGGCAGGATCCAAACCAAGGGTTGGAGCGCAGCTGGGGACCACAGGAGAAGGCTGGAATGCGGCACAGGGCATGATGGTGTTACAGACGTGCTCGCGACGTGTTTTTCGGAGCATGTGCACTGGGGAGATGTGTACTGCTGTTGTTTCAAGACTGGCTTGATGACATCCCTCCTGGCTTCCATCCTGCTTGCAGTTGCTCACCTTGGATCCCTGACGTCTGGACTAGCTGATTACCCGATATAGTTTATGAACTTTGGACTGGCTGACTACCCGATCTGGCTACTGGACTCCGACTTGCTTGACTACGCTTTTTCCTATGTACCTTTTTATTTTTATTAATAAACAAGTGTGATTTGATTGTACTTCTGTCTCTGTCTGTTTCATGGTTCCTGACACACGGGTAATCAATAATACCACCTGGTTGATAATTTGTAGTTATTTTTCTTGTGCTTTGTGTCTATCGAGCTAGAGTGAGTCAGTTGGTATAAATGCTGCAGTTGCTCTTCAGTGAACTCACACTTTATTGGTAGCATCCAAAAATTCTAATTGGTTTGTAAGCTGAATCCTTAAATATGTCAGAGAAGCATTTGCCCAGGTAAAGGCAAAGGCACTTCGTAGGGTCACTGAAAGAGCGGAGGGCAAAGTGATTGGCAAAATCTCTGACTTTGTGTAGTTTATCTTAAAGTTGGACACTAGGTCATAGGCCTTCAGTTCCACCATCAGGTTAGGCAACGAGACAAGGGGATCAGTAACGTGGAACAATATATCATCTGCATATACGGAAAGCTTATGCTCCATGGCGCCAAACCGTAATGCCCTTGATGTCTGGGTTAGCTTGTATCCTACAGGCAAGACTTCTATAGTAAAGGCAAAAAAGTGGCTATAGGAAACACCCCTGAAGTGGGTGCAGGGGTAGTGCATAAAGCACAGAGATCCAATTTAGCTTATGAGGGCCAAGGCCCAGCCTTTCCAGTATAGCCGCAAGGAAGCACCAATTCACCCGATCAAACGCTTTCTCACTGTCAGTGGAAACTACTAAATAGTAAAGGAGCTGATGGTGCGTTCGAGCCCAATGAATACGTTGGATCGCTCTGACTGAATTATCCCGCATCTCCCGTCCAACTATGAATCAGGCCTGGTCGAGTTATCGAGGGGAGTAAATGTTTCAACCGCTTGGCGATGACTTTGGAAAAAATCTTCAAGCCATAGTTAACAGTTTGGTTGGTAGTTTTGTGGGAAAGTATGTTTTGTTTCTTCTTTTGGGAGAACCTTGACTAGGAGGACATCCTGAGGGATAGGGCCCCAAGAAACAAGGGAAGTAGTAGGCCTTAGTGGAGCAGCCAGGGCTTTTCCTGTTAGGTAGGGATTTCACTGTAGACATTAATTCCACTGGGGTTATAGGTACCTAAATGTTGGCCTGCAGTTCAGGAGAGAGAGAGGGGATCCCAGAAGAGGAGAGATAATTGTTGATGCGGAAAAGCTTAAAATCTGCGTTGGCGGAAGAGCAGGCAGAGTTCAGATCATACAACGCAGTGTAGTAATCGTGGAACAAAGACACGATTTTGGAAGTATGTACAACAGCTGCCCTGGAAGGGGTCTGGAGTTTGTGAACACAAACAGAAGCACAGTGCCTTTGAAAAGCTTTATGAAAAAGCCTTTTAAAAGATTTATGAGCAACAAACTGCAAACTGTGGCAAATGCATTGATTAAGGAGTTTAGAAAAACGTTTGCGAAGTTCTGTAAGGTGCTGCAATGCCGCAGGGGATCACCTGATGGTATTGACAGCTTGGCCTGCTGTAAGGCCATAAGGACCCATTGAAAATCCACTTGCTTCTCCTTCTTAAGTTTAGTGCCTAGTGCAATAAACACACCATAAACAACGGCCTTATGACCCTCCCCTGACCTCCTGACTGTGATTAGAGCATGGTCAGAGATAGTGATCTGCTCTATGGTAGAACATGTCAGATTATCTAAATTGTTATGGTCCAAGAACAGCAGGTCAATTCTAGTATAGGTGTCAGGTAATTTTGAATAATAGCTAAAATCTCTCTCGGACACATGCATAGCTCTCCAACTGTTCACCAATGAATGAGTTTGCAAACACTTACAAAAATGTTTTAGGAATGCATTTGAGTGTGTGGGGCAGTATTGGGAGGTGTCTAGAGAAGTCTAGACGCTGCCCAAAATCAGTTTGCCTTCCCGAAAGTCTGTCTGCCAGGACTGAGTCTATGAAGGTGAGTTGGTGAGAGTTTGGAGCATAGAGGGTAGCAAAAGTGTATTTCTGGCCCGAATAGTCGCTTTTAGAAAAATGTATCTACCCTGAGTGTCCTCGCAGTGTTTTGAGGGATGGAAAGGGAAGTTTTTGTGAAGGGTGATGGCAGTGCCAAAAGACTTCGCAACTGGAGAGTTGCTGAGATACCCTTGAGAAAAAAGGTTGGTGGGAAGTTTAGGGACAGAGGTGTGGGTGAGTTTCCTGCAGAAATAGTACCTGTGCTCCCACGGGTCATCTAGAGACTGCAAGTTCAGCCTGGGACATGTACCAAGAAGGGTGGGGCGTCCAGGGGCAAGCATGACGCCCCTAGCGGGCCATTTCCACCTAAAGGGTAAACCTATGTAGGGAATGTAGTTAGACATACAGGACATAACAGAGCTCCAGCATCTCTCATTCAAGGTAAACATAACCTCAAATCAGGCGCCCTAGGTCTGGATCCCCACTGCATCGCTCAGGCTGGAAACAGCAATAAAGCTCAACCACACAGGGGGTTCCATCAGCAAAGAGGCAGCAGTAGGGGTTAAAGACATAAAGTTCAAGTTAATCAGAGCATCCAGTTAAAAGAACCAATACAGTGACTTAAGAATGTCCACAGGTGGAGCTTCCGCAAGCAGTCAAAAAGATCATGGTGTAGTGGGAGGCCTCCTAGTCGCCCACAGAGGGAGGAGGCGGAGTAGGGATGGACAATTGCCTCTTGTCACCTCTGGAATAGCCCTTAGAATGAGCAGGCAGGCATAGTGGAGGGGTCAAAGGCACTTGAATGTCTGTGGAAAGGTGCCAGTCTTGTAAATTCACAGGTTCAAGTCTGAATTGGTTTAGTAAATTGGGGAAGGTCATCCTTGGTGCATAAAGTAACAAACTGCCCATCTTTCCAGGCCCGTAGACTAAAGGGGAACCCCCACGTGTAAGTAATACTCATCTTATTAAATGCCTCCAGGAGGGGATGAAGTGCCCTGTGTTGCATTAAGGTGCACCTGGATAGATCCGGGTAGAAGAAAAGGTGAGCACTGTCAAAGTCAAAATGAGGCATTTTCCTCATGTGTTGCATAATGTGATCTTATGAGGAGAGGCCCAGGATTTCTTGGAAAATTCCTTGGGGAATTGGAACAATGACTACCGCCGCCTCAGGCAACCTTTGTATATGGTTTTGGACCTATGACTTTGATTTTCATAGTTTTCTAATTGGAAAAGGAGGCCCTTAATCCTCCGGTTTTGCACATTTATCTTTACGTCCTCAAATTTCTGTTCATTTGATTCAAGCCTGTTACCAAACTGAGAGGTGTCTGACTTGAGCTGCTCTATATCCTGCTTGAAGGCCTTTGGGAAATGTAGTGATCAGGTGCAGAGGCTGGGCTGCAGCTGCAGTGTATCTGTCTCGCTCCTGCTCCGGTGCCATCATGGATGCCTCTCCTCATGTCCGCCTGGCCTCGGGGAAAAAAGAATCTATGCTGCCTGGAGGCATGGAGTTGCAGTCCCTCGAGGCTGGGATAAAGCTCTCTGGCGGTAAGGCATGGTCATGTGGGCCAAAAAAGCTGCAGAAACCCCCGATTAAGGCTGAAAAAGCTGCTGTCTGAGTGGGGTTCCAGCGCTCTGCCTCCTCACTCATCCATGTGCAGGCCACACTTACGCAAACTTCTATTTTCAAAAACAGTCTGCATGGTGATATCTTCTGCAAACCTCTTCCAGGTATTAGGAAAGTGTGTGATTTGGCATAATGGGAATGATTCAGACTACAACATTATGCTCAGTGCATAATGTAGCAAAAGATAGAACTAATATATTACAGTCTTAGTAATATAGCCTGTACTATCTTGGTGACTGTGGAATGTGGAAAAAATTACTGGTTTTCTACTACACCCCATGACAATACATCCAAGAGATAAACTTTCCTGCTAAAGTCCACTACCAGATCCACATCCAGTATTTAGTGCCTCACAAAAGGTATTGAAGCATGTTGCAGCTTTACAGATCTGATTCACTGTTGCTGAGGCTGCCTTTGCCCATTAAGCAGAGGATGACATGATAAAATGAGCTTTCATGTGCTCAGAGGTAGATTTATCAATAGGCAGATAATATAATTGGAGGGCTTGAGTAATCTATCTAGTAATATTCATTTTTGATGCTTTACGGTTCTTGTGTTTTCTCTGGTAAAGAATCAAGATTTGTTTCAATGATTTGCCATGGTCTTGTTGACTGTAGATGTTGAGGCAAGTCTCACTGACATTGAACTTATGGCGATCTTTTTCCCCTTTACCCATAAGACATGAACAGAAATCAGATTGGCAATTTCTTTCTTGGGAACTATGAAAATCCAAGGAAACTGGCAAAATAGGAAAGATTCCATCTTGGAATTAAAATAAGATTTACTAATAAAAAAGCTCATCTCCAAGCAAAATGTACACACACACACACACACACACCCCCACACACACACACACCCACACAACGTTGTCAATGTAAGGCGAAAGAAGACTTAGGACCAGAACATAAAGTGATCCCAGATTCAGATGAATGGGGAAAAATAACTTATTTTATTTTTTAGCTGTCAATTAATGAGAGAAGCATGAAATATATCCAATTCTTCCAACTGTTGAAAGGCAAAATAGGAAAGATATGTGTGATGCTAAAGCATTGCAGTGCTTATTTTTTTACTCTTTAAAACTATACTTCATTGAACTCCTTGCATGACAGAGTGTTACAATTCAATACTACTGGTATATGGTGTATTGCTATAATACGTACGCCTGCATCATTTAATCTTAAGACATACCAACTCCGCGTGTACAAAAAAGGGCTTTTTTTTTCCTTGTCTTTGCAAAGGGGCTGACCATTGTGGGTGGTGTGAACAGGGCTTTAAAGTTAGAACTGTCTATCTATTATATCTGCCTTGTATGATTTGCATATTGTAATAAAAAAAAAAAAAAAACAACTATGAGCAAATGCTTGAAATTTGAAGCTGCTTGGCTTTAGCTGCCTGTCCAGGCCTGCTTTGATACAGCACAAACATTTTGCACAGTAAGAGGAACTCAAACGGTAAAAAGAAATATACCTTATTCATCAAAATCTTGAAGTCTCTGCTCAAGCGTCAGACAGTAAAACCGAGCATCTTTAGCTTGGGTATAGAATTGGTTTCTGCAAGTGAAAGTCATTTCTGTCTGGTAAACAAATAGGGTCTGGCACTGACACACTGTTAAGCAGTGTGGTGCAGTAATTACAACTACTTTTGCTTACTGTTCCCATCTTTTTTTTTTTTTTTTATAAATTCTTTATTTTAATAGAAATGGTATCACCATTCCAGAAAACAAATGACAATTCAAATCCACTACAATTCAAACAGTACAGTGCACTTTATTCATAGAGCCCACATATAGTGTTACTAAATACACTTCTGTTCTTCAGTACAATCAGCATACAGGACATTTCATTGGACTCGTGAAGAGTTCATCAGCAGCCAACCCCATTGCACACATTTTTATAATAGTATTAAACTCAAGGACTTAACCTGGTCCAAACAGGAGAAAGCAGAGATAAGATAGGTAGATACATAGAGGACAGAAAACAAGAAAAAAAAAAAGAAAAAAAAGAATATAAGGGGGTGGGGGAGAGGGGAGGAATGTGGGGGACAAATATGGGGCGATCGTGGTTGCCCCAGGTGGTGCACAGAGGAAGCTCTGTAGATCCAATCTCATGGGGAGGCTACCCCTGGGAGGCTAGTGGAGTCGGTCTTTGTAAATAAAATAAGGAGTCCAAATTTTCCAATATTTCTCATCTTGATCTTTCTTTGCCATAGTAATGTTCTCCATTTCCTGGATTTCAGCTATCCTTGCTAACCAATGGGATCTGGTTGGCGAGGTGGAAATTTTCGAATAATGCCGGGAGACATGCCTTTGCAGCAGTTAAAAAGGGTTTTCCAGAGTGATTTTTTATATTTTTTAAAGAGAGAGTAAGGTATCATGTAGCAAAAAAGTTGCCCAGTTTCCCTCAAGAGACACATCTGTGATAGTATTGATGGTTTGAGTCACTAAAAACACTTTCAAATGGATAGTCCCAAAAAATGTGAAGAAGGGTCCCCTTTAACTATGAACAAAGCCAACAGGTAATTGATACATGGGAGAACATCTGGTGCAACACTGCTGGTGTTATATACCATCTAGTGAAGAATTTATAATCTCCTTCCTGATACCTACTTGCCAGGGATACCTTGTGGATTATGTTCTTCTGAAACTAGAAGAACATCACCTTACAGTGGAGTTTCACCCAAAAGTGGAACTTACGCTCATTTGCCTCTCCCCCCAAATGACCGTGGCGAATGATGTTAGCAGCTCAGCTCCTTGCTCCCCCTCCCCCTGCCGCAGGGCCAGTAGGAGAACAAAGTGGTGCCTCACTCATGTGCAGAAGGGACAGTACTGGGTTCACTTACCGACAATGGCAGCGGCAGCACCCAAAGCTGATGGAAACATCAGCAGAGGTGCTGACATTGCTGGGCTCTAGGATAGATAAGTATACCATTATTAAAAGTCAGCAGCTGCAGTATGTGTAGCTTATGGCTTTAAATTTCTGCAGGGGTCAGCGGACCTCCGCTTTAAGATCTTTCTCATGATTGTATAAAAGAAAGGTCTTGTGGTGCTCTCAGTGCAGTCAGGGAAGCACAGAGGTAAGACAAAGAATGCCGCGGGAGCACCCTTGCTAGACAGGTTTGTTCTCACACTCCTGCGTATGAAACCAGCAAAGAGTGAAGATATGTACACAATTTTGCGTGGCGAAGAAAGTCTAGATCAGGTGAGAAATCTTGTTTCAATCCTTCAATTTGTCATCAATCGGTTACCAATTGAGAAATGTACAAGCTTGAAAAACCCTTGCCCCACGAAGACTCCAAAACAAGCATCAGTGATGCCCAGTTGAAAAGTTGGGTTTGCCCAGGATGGGGGTTAGTGGGCTTAGATTGGGAGATAGGGAGTTGGTTTTGAAGAATGTCTTTTCAGTGTCTGTAAAGTGGCCCCAACAGTTGGGTGTTGTTTGATGGCCAGACAAAAAAGTTGTTACAGGGGTAAGCTAACTGTCTCCAGTTCCAGGTGAACCCACGTTTTTTTTTTTTTTCCAATTTCATGCACCAGTTTACCACTCTTGATACATGAGTCACTTCATGGTATGTAACGGGGTCAGGAAAGCCTATACTGCCCCTCACCTTGGGAAGTTACAACACAGACCTGCTCACTCTCGCTGGCTTGCTTGTAGGTCTTTTAGAAGACTCAAAGAAAGTTTGATTGGTAGGGCCTGGAGCAAATATTGTATATACAGTGCCTTAAAAAAGTATTCATAACCCTTGAAATTTTCCACATTTTGTCATGTTACAACCAAAAATGTAAATGTACTTTATTGGGATTTTATGTGATAGACCAACACAAAGTGGCACATAATCATGAAGTTGAAGGAAAATGATAAATGGTTTTCAAAATTTTTTACAAACAAATATCTGAAAAGTGTGGAGTGCATTTGTATTTAGCCCTCTTTACTCTGATATCCCTAACTAAAATCTAGTGAACCCAATTGCCTTCAGAAGTCACCTAATTAGTAAATAGAGTTCACCTGTGTGTAAATTAATCTCAGTAGAAATACAGCTTTTCTGTGAAGCCCCTTTAGAGGTTTGTTAGAGAACCTTAGTGAACAAACAGAAGTTTAAAGCAGGGTTAGGTTATAAAAAAAATATCCAAAGCTTTGAAAATCTCACAGAGAACTGTTAAATCTATCATCTGAAAATGGAAAGAGTATGTCATAACTGCAAACCTACCAAGACTTGGCTGTCAACCTAAACTGACAGACCAGGCAAGGAGAGCATTAATCAGAAAAGCAGCCAAGAGGCCCATGGTAACTCTAGAGGAGCTGCAGAGAACCACAGCTCAGGTGGGAGAATCTGTCCACAGGACAACTATTAGTCATGCACTCCAAAAATCTGGCCTTTATGGAAGAGTGGCAAGAAGAAAGCCATTGTTGAAAGAAAGCCACAAGAAGTCCCATTTGCAGTTTGCGAGAAGCCATGTGGGGACACAGCAACCATATGGAAGAAGGTGCACTGGTCAGTTGAGACCAAAATTGCAAAGAAGAATAGGCAAAAATGTCACTCTCTAGATGTGCAAAGCTAGTAGAGACATCCTCAAAAAGACTTGCAGCTGTAATTGCAGCAGAAGGTGGTTCTACAAAGTATTGATTAAATTACACACAGGTGGACTCTATTTACTAATTAGGTGACTTCTGAAGGAAATTGGTTCCACTAGATTTTACTTAGGGGTATAAGAGTAAAGGGGGCTGAATACAAATGCACACCACACTTTTCACATATTTATTTGTAAAAAAAAATTTAAAACCATTGATCATTTTCCTTTCACTTCATAATTATGTACCACTTTGCGTTGGTCTATCACATAAAACCCCAATAAAATAAATTTAAGTTTTTAGTTGTAACATGACAAAATGTGGACAATTAAAAGGGGTATGAATACTTTTTCAAGGCACTGTATGTCATGGCATCACGTCAATCTTAATGATATTGTTCCTACCAATCCATGTAAACACGTTCTTATTCCAGCGTTTCAAATCTCGCTTAACCACTTTCAGACCGGACCATTTTGCTGGTAAATGACCAGAGGTCTTTTTACACTTTGGCACTGCGCTGCTTTAACTGGTAATTGCGCGGTCATCCAATGTTGTACCCAAACGAAATTTGCGTCCTTTTCTTCCCACAAATAGAGCTTTCTTTTAAAGGTATTTGACTGACTCTGCGATTTTTATTTTTTGTGATATAAACGTAAAAAGACCGCAAATTTTGAAAAAAAATGATATTTTCTACTTTTTGTTATTAGAAAAATCCAATAAACTCAATTTTAGTCATACATTTAGGCCAAAATGTATTCAGCCACATGTCTTTGGTAAAAAAAAGTCAATAACTGTATATTTATTGGTTTGCGCAAAAGTTGTCACATCTACAAACTAAGGTACGTTTTCTGGAATTTACGCAGCTTTTAGTTTACGACTGCCTATCTCATTTCTTGAGGTGCTAAAATGGCAGGGCAGTACAAAACCCCCCCAAATGACCCCATTTTGGAAAGTAGACCCCCTAAGGAAATTGATAAGTGGCATGTTGAGCCCATTGAATATTTTATTTTTTTGCCTCAAGCGATTGAATGACAAAAAATTTTGTTTTTTTTTTGTTTTTTTACACAAAGTTGTCATTAAATGATATATTGCTCACACATGCTATGGGCATATGTGAAATGACACCCCAAAATAAATTCTGCTGCTTCTCCTGAGTACGGGGATACCACATATGTGGTACTTTTTGGGAGCCTAGCCGCGTACGGGGCCCCGAAAACCAAGCACCGCCTTCAGGCTTTCTAAGGGCGTAAATTTTTGATTTCACTTCTCACTACCTATTACAGTTTTGAAGGCCATAAAATGCCAAGATGGCACAAAACCCCCACAAATGACCCGATTTTAGAAAGTAGACACCCCAAGCTATTTGCTGAGAGGCATGTTGAGTCCATGGAATATTTTATATTTTGCCACAAGTTGCGGGAAAATTACAAACTTTTTTTTTTTTTTTTTTTACACAAAGTTGTCACTAAATGATATATTGCTCACACATGCTATGGGCAGATGTGAAATGACACCCCAAAATAAATTCTGCTGCTTCTCCTGAGTACGGGGATACCACATATGTGGGACTTTTTGGGAGCCTAGCCGCGTACGGGGCCCCGAAAACCAAGCACCGCCATCAGGCTTTCTAAGGGCGTAATTTTTTGATTTCACTTCTCACTACCTATTACAGTTTTGAAGGCCATAAAATGCCAAGATGGCACAAAACCCCCACAAATGACCCCATTTTAGAAAGTAGACACCCCAAGCTATTTGCTGAGAGGCATGTTGAGTCCATGGAATATTTTATATTTTGCCACAAGTTGCGGGAAAATTACAAACTTTTTTTTTTTTTACACAAAGTTGTCACTAAATGATATATTGCTCACGCATGCGATGGGCATATGTGAAATGACACCCCAAAATAAATTCTGCTGCTTCTTCTGAGTATGGGGATACCACATATGTGGGACTTTTTGGGAGCCTAGCCGCGTACTAACCAAGCACCGCCTTCAGGCTTTCTAAGGGCGTTACAGTTTTGAAGGCCATAAAATGTCAAGATGGCACAAACCCCCCCCAAATGACCCCATTTTGGAAAGTAGACACCCCTAAATTTACGGGTACACTAGTGAGACTAGGTAATAAATGGCGGGTGCCCTAAAACTATAAAAAAATAACTAACCAACCAACCAGCGTCACCTGTAACAGTTATATGGTGATCACTGGTGAAAGGGTTAACTAGGGGGCAATCAGGGGGCTTTATGCGGTAGTATATGGGGATCCCTGGCGCTATAAAAAGCTGTGGCGAACCTAAATACCTACCTGCCTAACTAGCGTCACCTGTGACACTAATACAGCGATCAGAAAAACGATCGCTTATTAGGCTGGGTTCACACTGGAGCGATGCGGGAACGCCACGAATCCGCGGCGGGTTCCCGCATCGCATGCCTCCCAGCGGCAGTTCACACTGCCCTATGCGAACTGCTGGGAGTGTCAGTGAAATGTTAATGACACCCCCAGATCAGTTCGCATATCGCAGTGCGATCTGCAAACTCGGATGGCATGGTGTGAACACCCATGTGATCCGATTCTGCTGCGGACCAAAAAAAGGGTCCCGTGCGAGTTTGCGGCGGGTGCGGCGGGTGCAACGCGAATTCAGTCATACTATCTGTATGGCTGAACTCGAATCGCACAGAGATCGGATGTGATTTGCACTGCAGTGCGGTGCGAATCACATCCGTTCTCATAAACCGCTGCAATGTGAACCCAGCCTTAGTGACACTGGCGACGGGGGGTGATCACGGGGTTAAACCTTTATTGGGGGGGTTAGGGGGGTACCTTAGAACTAAAGGGGGCTAACCCTAACTGCCCTAACAGTTATTACAGTCACAAATGACACCCACCGTGTGATCAGGGGGTTAAACCTTTATTAGGTAATAAATGGCGGGTGCCCTGAAACTATAAAAAAATAACTAACCAACCAGCGTCACCTGTAACAGTTATATGGTGATCACTGGTGAAAGGGTTAACTAGGGGGCAATCAGGGGGCTTTATGCGGTAGTATATGGGGGTCCCTGGCGCTATAAAAAGCTGCGGCGAACCTAAATACCTACCTGCCTAACTAGCGTCACCTGTGACACTAATACAGCGATCAGAAAAACGATCGCTTATTAGGCTGGGTTCACACTGGAGTGATGCGGGAACGCCACAAATCCGCGGCGGGTTCCCGCATCGCATGCCTCCCGCCGGCAGTTCACACTGCCCTATGCGAACTGCTAGGAGTGTCAGTGAAATGTTAATGACACCCCCAGATCAGTTCGCATATCGCAGTGCGATCTGCAAACTCGGATCGCATGGTGTGAACACCCATGCGATCCGATTCTGCTGCGGACCAAAAAAAGGGTCCCGTGCGAATTTGCGGCGGGTGCGGCGAATGGCTGAACTCGAATCGCAGAGATCGGATGTGATTTGCACTGCAGTGCGGTGCGAATCACATCCGTTCTCATAAACCGCTGCAATGTGAACCCAGCCTTAGTGACACTGGCGACGGGGGGTGATCACAGGGTTAAACCTTTATTGGGGGGGTTAGGGGGGTACATTAGAACTAAAGGGGGCTAACCCTAACTGCCCTAACAGTTATTACAGTCACAAATGACACCAATGCAAAAAAAAAAAAAATGCATTGGTGTCACTGTGACTGGGGGGGGCAGGGGTAATTGGGGGGGTGATCGGGGGGTAAAGGGGGGGTGTGAGTGTGCCTGGCATGTTCTACTGTGTAGTGTAGTGCTTGTGCAACTCACCGATGCTCTCTCCTCGGTGCCGGAACGAAAAATACAGACACGGAGGAGAGATTACATCACTTCCTCTCCTGTGTTTACATTACAGGAGAGGAAGTGATGCAATGCTTCACTCCCATTCGTCAGGAGCGATCGCGAGGGGGTGGCCATGAATGAATGGCCACCTCCTCATCACCGATCGCTCCTGCATGGATACCGACCGCCGCAGGCACCGGGCGGGGGCCCGATCGGGCCCCCGACCCGCGGGAAGGCAGGGACGTACATGTACGCCCATATGCCTGCCCGTGCCATGCTGTCAACGTACATCGTCGTGCGGCGGTCGGGAAGTGGTTAAACTTCATGGGGAAAAATTAAGTTCAAATATCTTACCTAATTGTTCGGGACATTACTTCTCAAGTAGTATGAATTTGTACACTTAAAGTTAAATTGAGTGGTTATCTGGTATTGGAGGAACAAGATGATCTCCCCCCCATTACCTTGGATTTTGTATAATTCACTTTGAAATTAGAGAGGACACCATATCTGCCCAACTCAGACAGAAGGGATGGTAAGGAGATCACTGGAGAGGTCACAAAAAAAAGATTACATCGTCTGCGTAAACAGCGAGTTTATAGTCCCCACCTTTTCTCAAGATGAACCTGATGTCTGGGTGAGCTGAATGGTTCATGAGAAGGGTTCTAAAGTGGAGATAAAGATGATGGGCAATAAGGGGCAACCCTGGTACTTCCCGTTATGTATAGGAAATGCCTCTGAAATTGTGTTGTTTACCCTTCAGTCAAGCTGAAGGTGTTGTATATAAGCTAGAGATCCATTGTTATATATAGACCCCAGGCCTATGTGTTGTAACGTGGTCTTCAGGAACATCCAGTCCACCCTATCAAATGCATTCAGCAGATAAAAGTACCAAGGTGCATGATAAGTCTGGGAGTAGTGTATTGCGCTCAGAATTCTCTGTGTATTACTGTATCTCCACCTTCTCTGTCGGGGTAGGGGGGACATGACTCAGAAGTCTTGAGGTCAGGATCCTAATGAAAATGTTCAGGTCCACATTAAGTAGGGAGATAGGGCAGTAGCTGGGACACAAGTATTGGAAAGTTTGCTCCCCCAATAGCCCCATTAACACCATTGGAAGGATTTCCCTGGTTTCCCCAGGGGAAGAGAAAGGGAGTTGTCGCGAACGCGCGCACCCGCGAACGCGCGCACCCGCGTGCAAACGGGCGAAATGACTATCGACATGAACGCAAACACACCCACACAGGTGGAACTGGATGGACTACTAGCGACTACTAGCGTCTTTATTCAACCTCACCAACTATGTAACTATGTAAATAAGTAATTTGTAGATGCTATAACTTTCAATCAATATACACTTATTGGGAAATCTTTTTACCAAAGACATGTAGCAGAATACATTTTGGGAAAAATGTATGAAGAAAGTTGGTTTTTATTATTGGATATGTTTTATAGCAGAAAGTAAAAAATATATTTTTCAAAATTGTTATTCTTTTTTCAATTATATAATAAAAAAACCCAGTGGTGATCAAATACCACCAAAAGAAAGCTCTATTTATGTGAAAAAAATAATGAAAATGTAATTTGCTTACAGTGTTACATGACCGTGCAATTGCCAGTAAAAGTAGCACAGTGCTGAATAGCAGAAAATGCCCTGGTCATATAAGGGGTAAAATCTTCCGGAAGTCAAGTGGACAAACCCAGTTGTCATAGCCCTTGTACACATGGTCGGACATTCCGATGGAAAATGTCCGATCGGACCGTGTTGTCGGATAATCCGACCGTGTGTGGGCTTCATCTGACTTTTTTCCGTCGGAATGACCGACCAACAAAGTTTGAGAGCTGGATATAAAAATTTTCCAACAACATGATCCGATCGGACTTTGTCCGATCGTTTGTAGAGAATTTTGATCGGACAAAGTGCCACACATGCTCAGATCAAATTCCTAGACCAAAGCTATTGGCTACTAGCCTGAACATAGTCCCGTCGTAACGAAATAACGTCATCACGTTCCGAACGATCGGATTTTCCGACAACTTTGTCCGTCCGTGTGTATGCAACACCAGTTTCGTACAAAATCCGTCGGAAAAAATCAGACGGATTTTGTTGTCGGAATGTCCGACGGTGTGTACAAGGCCTAAGACTATGCCTGTTTCCTGTAATACACAATCATGAAATTACATTTCTGTTTTTTGCTTTTAGATATGTGGTCAGGTTTTTAGTTCTGTTATCGTATTGGGTGTATTTTCCCTCACTTCCTGTCCATGTGACACCCATGCAGGGTATAGAGTGACATGGTTGTCACAGAAAGGACAACAATACAACACATTGGGGTTGATTTATTAAAACTGGAGAGTGCAAAATACGGTGGAGTTCTGCAAGAAACCAATCAGCTTGTAGGGTTTATTGTCAAAGCTTAATTGAACAAGCTGAAGTTAGAAGATGATTGGCTACCAGGCACAGTTGCACCGGATTCTGCACTCTCCAGTTTTAGTAAATTTTTTTAGTAAATGAACATAAAAGGGCATTCTAACCCTCCCACACTCTAAAGAAAGGCCTTATTCACACGGGGGAATACTGGCGTGCCCTGTCCAGGGCAGTGTTTTGCCAGCAGGGGTATGCACAGGTGTGGCAAGTATCTTTGTGCCAGCAGTCCCATAAATGGGACACATACATACATACATAGAAACATAGAAAAGTTATGGCAGAAAAAAGACTAAGTAGCCCATCAAGTCTTTTTTTTCTGAGTATATATCTATGTTTGTCCTAAACATGTTTGAAGCCATTTACTGTAGACTGGCTCCCTACCTCTACTGGAAGTATATTTCAAGCATCAACTACCCTGTCAGCACACAACTGTCTAGCAAGTTGTGTATTTTTAAGTGATCAATGATCCTTCTATTCAAGAGTGATTCCATTAACTTGACTACAACTGAAATTAAACTCATTGGCCTATAATTGCCAGCTTCTACCTTGCTGCCCTTCTTGTAGATAGGTACAATATTAGCTGTCCGTCAGTCATGGGGAACCTCTCCTGCTGGAAGAGATTGATTAAAAAGATCCGCAATTGGTCCAAAAACTGTATCTCGAAGTTCTCTCGTATACAGGAGCGGATTTTCCGTCGGAAAAGACTTAGATGTTTTTTCCGAAATGAATTCCCCTCAAGCTTGGCTTGCACAAAGTTCTCTGAACTTTCGACCATTAAGAACACAGTGACGTACAACGCTACGTCGAGCCGAGAAAATTAAGTTCAATGCTTCCGAGAATGCGTTGAATTGTTTCCGAGAATTTTGCGCATCGGAATTTGAACAGACGATCAGAATTTCCAATCAGAACTTTTTCCAACCGCAAAAATAGAGAACCGGCTCTCAAGCTTTTTCACGGTTGGAATTTCCAACCAAAAGCTCACATGAGATTTTTGCTGGGGGAATTTCCGATCGTGTGTACGGGGCATAAGAACTCAGGGATGCATACCATCAGGGTCCATTGCTTTATTAAGTTTTAACAGAGCCAGTTCCTCTGCTACCTGTCTCAGGAAATCCTAAAAATTAACAGTAATTAGTATTATTATTATTACTATTATATAGGATTCATATAGTGCCAACATTTTACACGGCACTTTACAATAAAACTGAGGCAATACATTTATAGTACAATAAAATACAAGAGGATTAACAGGGCCCTACTCAGAAGAGCTTACAATCTAATAGGGTGGAACAGGTGGTACAAAAGGTTGTAACTGTGGGGAATGAGCTGATGGAAGTGGTAAAAGATTAGTTGGAGGCTTGATAGGCTTCCCTGAAGAGATTAATTTTCTGGGATTGCCTGAAGGTAGCAAGAGTAGGAGAAAGCCAGGCAGGTTGAGGTAACGAGTTCCAAAGGATGGAAGAGGTTCTGGAGAAAGTCTGGAGACAAGCATGGGAGGAGGAGACAAGGGAGCTTGAGAGCAGGAGGTCTTGGGAGGAACAGAGAGGACATATTGGGTGATATTTGGAGACGAGACTGGAGATGTAGCTCGGGGCAGAGTTATGAATGGATTTGTATGTTGTGGTTAATATTTTGAATTTAATTCGCTGGGCAATTGGGAGCCATTGTAAGGATTGGAGGAGAGGGTTGGCAGACACTGAATGGCTGGTAAGGTGGATAAGCCTGGCAGCAGCATTCATGATAGACTGAAGAGGGGCTAGCCTATGGAGAGGCAGGCCAATGAGAAGGGAGTTGTAATAGTCAAGGTGAGAGATAACAAGGGAGTGAATAGAGCTTAGTGGTTTCATTTGTTAAAAAGGGGCATATTTTAGAGATGTTACGGAGGTGAATTCTAAAAACTTTTGACAACGATTGGATTTGAGGCTGAAAGGACAGGTCAGAGTCTAGGATTACACCTAGTACCCTGGCATGAGGGGAGGGACTGATGGTTGCATTGTTGATTTTGATGGAAAAGTCATGGAAGGGGCGGCATGTGCGGGGGGGGGGGGATATTATTAGCTCGGTTTTAGAGAGATTTACTTAAAAAAAGTGGTGTGACATCCATGCTCATACCATGGGTGGTTATCAAGTGACCAAAGGAGGAGGTGTAGATAGAGAAGATAAGGGGTCCAAGAACAGAGCCTTGGGGGACCCCCACAGAAAGGGTCTTTGGGGAGGAGGAGACAGAGTTGTAGGTAACACTGAAGTAGCGCTGTGATATGTAGGAGGAGAACCAGGAGAGAGCAGAATCTTGGAGGCCAGAGGAACGGAGTTTATTGACAAGGAACAGGTGGTCAACAGTATCAAAGGCTGCAGAGAGGTCAAGTGGTAGGATTATGGAGTAGCGGCTGTTGGTTTTAGAAGTTAGTATATAGTTACATAGTTACATATTGGATGAGATTGAAAAAAGACACAAGTCCATCAAGTCCAACCCATGTGTGTGATTCTATGTCAGTATTACATTGTATATCCATGTATGTTGCGATCATTCAGGTACTTATCTAATAGTTTCTTGAAACTATCGATGCTCCCCACTGAGACAACCACCTGTGGAAGGGAATTCCACATCCATGCCACTCTTACAGTAAAGAACCCACTACGTAGTTTAACCACTTAAGCCCTGGACCAATATGCAGCTAAAGGACCAAGCCCCTTTTTGCGATTCGGCACTGCATCGCTTTAACTGACAATTGCACGGTCATGCGACATGGCTCCCAAACAAAATTGGCATCCTTTTTTTCCCACAAATAGAGCTTTCTTTTGGTGGCAGTTGACCGCCTCTGCGCTTTTCATTTTTTACGCTATAAACAAAAATAGAGCGACAATTTTGAAAAAAATTCAATATTTTTTACTTTTTTCCTATAATAAATGTCCCCCAAACATATATAAAAAACATTTTTTTTCCTCAGTTTAGGCCAATACGTATTCTACATATTTTTGGTAAAAAAAAAATCACAATAAGCGTTTATTGATTGGTTTGCGCAAAAGTTATAGCGTTTACAAAATAGGGGATAGTTTTAGGGCATTTTTATTAATATTTTTTTTTTACTAGTAATGGCGGGGATCAGCGATTTTTATTGTGACTGCAACATTATGGCGGACACGTCGAACAATTTTGACACATTTTGATTACTGTAAAAATGTCACTGGCAATGAAGGGGTTAAGCACTAGGGGGCAGTGTAAGGGTTAAGTGTGTGTGTTTTTTTTACTGTAGGGGGGCATGGCTTGGTGTGTGACGTCACTGATCGTCTTTCCCTATGACGGGGAACAGACGATCAGTGACAGGCTCACTAGGAAGCACGAGGAGAGGTTTGTTTACACTTACCTCTCCCCATTCTTCAGCTCCGTGACCTGATCGTGGGACACCGACGGTGATCGGGTCTGCGGGTCCCACGGCCACTGTAACTGAGCTCAGGACCGGGTCGCGATTGCGCTGCCAGCGGGTTGTGAGTGCGCTTCCGGCAGCGCGCACGACCCACGGCTGGGCAATTAAAGGGCAACGTACCTGTACATGCTTGTGCCGATGTATATCGGCGTGAGGTGGTCCTTAAATCGGTAAACCCAGTTTAAAAAAACACTTACATTCCCAGCATGCCGGAAATGCTAACTTTCACATTGGTTGTGCTCTCAACCAAACATTCAAACCATCCAATGGCTGGTTTCATAACTGATCACATGTGCAGCATCATGGCAGTTGAAGAATCATTAGAGGCCAAGATGGCAGCTTCATTGACTGAAAACGATAGAAGGGTTTACTTCCATTTTAAGTGGTTAAGGTTAAACCTCTTTTCTTCTAATATTAATGAGTGGCCATGAGTCTTGTTAAACTCCCTTCTGCAAAAAAGTTTTATCCCTATTGTGGGGTCACCGGTATGGTATTTGTATATTGAAATCATATCCCCTCTCAAGCGTCTCTTCTCCAGACAGAATAAGTTCAGTGCTCGCAACCTTTCCTCATATCTGTATTCCTCAGACCCTTTATTAGCTTTGTTGCCCTTCTTTGTTCTAGCTCCATTTCCAGTACATCCTTCCTGAGGACCGGTGCCGAGAACTGGACAGCATACTCTAGGTGTGGCCGGACCAGAGTCTTGTAGAGCGGGAGAATTATTGTTTTATCTCTGGAGTTGATCCCCTTTTTAATGCATGCCAATATTCTGTTTGCTTTGTTAGCAGCAGCTTGGCATTGCATGCCATTGCTGAGCCTATCATCTACTAGGTCCTTTTCCATCCTAGATCACCAGCCTCTGAACTTGCCCTTGTAGCCAGTTTTCAATCCATGTACTCACCCTATGGTCCATGCCAATGGACCTTATTTTGTAAAGTAAACGTTTATGGGGAACTGTGTCAAATGCTTTTGCAAAATCCAGATACACCACATCCACGGGCCTTCCTTTATCTAGATGGCAAATCACCTCCTCATAGAAGGTTAATAGATTGGTTTGGTAAGAACAATTCTTCATGAATCCATGCTGATTACTGCTAATGATACCATTCTCATTACTAAAGAATGGTATATAGTCCCTTCTCATCCCCTCCAAGAGTTTACATACTATTGATGTTAGGCTAACTGGTCTGTAATTCCCAGGGTTGTATTTTGGGCCCTTTTTAACCACTTGGCGCCCAAGCTACGTCATAAGACCTCGTGGGCTTTGTGGTGTTATATCTGAATGATGCCTGAGGCTACAGACATCATTCAGATATCAGCATTTTCATCCAGCGATTCCCTGCACCATAAGAATGATCATAGCAGCTGTTCCGCCGCTTGATCGTTCTTATGGGCGGCGGGAGGGGACATCGGCCCCCTCCCACCACCCTCCGGTGCTTCTACCGACTCATGACTTCCATCGGTGAGTCGGTCACAGGATCCGCCGGCCCCCGGATGGTATCATAGAGATTTCCGGCAGACCAGATGATCCCCGGAGCCTTTATGATCGTTTGGAGGACGGGCGTGATGTTATGACGTCACACCCGGCCTCTGCATTCAAAATAATGGCGCCACCTTGGCTGGGAAGCCGTGATCGTTTTTTTATTTTAGGCTTCCCAGCCTAGAGGTGAGATATGGGGTCTTATTGACCCCATATCTTACTGTAAATAGGTCCGCTCATGCCATATTCCTATTACAAGGGATGTTTACATTCCTTGTAATAGGAATAAAAGTAATCAATTTCTTTTTTTTTTTAAAGTGTCAAACTAAAAAAATAAAAGTAAAATTAACAATAAAAAAAAAAAAAATTTAAAGCGCCCCTGTCCCCGTGAGCTCGTACGCAGAAGCGAACGCATATGTAAGTCCCGCCCACATATGAAAACGGTGTTCAAACCACACATGTGAGGTATGGCCACAAACGTTAGAGTGAGAGCAATAATTCTAGCCCTAGAACTCCTCTGTAACTCAAAACATGTAACCAACAAAATTTTTTAAACCATTGCCTATGGGGATTTTTAAATACCAAAGTTTGGCACCATTCCACGAGCGTGTGCAATTTTGAAGCATGACATGTTGGGTATCTATTTACTCGGCGTATCTTCATCTTTCACATTATGCAAAAAAATTGGGCTAACTTTACTGATTTTTTTTCTGAAAAAAAAAACGTGTTCGAAAAATTGCTGTGCAAATACCGTGCGAGATAAAAAGTTGCAACAACCGTCATTGTATTCTCTAGGGTCTTTGCTAAAAAAAAACATATATAATGTTTGGAGGTTCTATGTAATTTTCTAGAAAAAAAAAAATTATGAATTTTACATGTAGGAGAGAAATGTCAGAATTGGCCTGGATGTGAAGTGCTTAAATATTGGTGCTACATTGGCTTTTCTCCAATCAGCTGGTACCAGGGGCGGACTGACCATTGGGCTACTCGAGCACTGCCCGAGGGCCTCATGCCACTAGGGGGCCCCATTTGGGTTGCCAGCCTCATAAAAAAAATTGTGTTTTTTTTACATCTGTCTTTGAAATGTCCCTTACCGACATCCTTTTGGTCTAAAAATCCAGAGATTATAGCTGCCCCACCTCTCCAGTACCTTCTCAGCCAATAGAAACATGTCTGTGTGTACTGTGTGATTGTATACTGCGTGTGTGTGTTTGTGTATACTGTGTGGCCCCATAATCTCTGATTGCCTGGGGGCCCCATAATCTCCTATTGCCCGGGGGCCCCCTGAGTTGTCAGTCCGCCCCTGGCTGGTACCATTCCAGTCAGTAAAAATGAGGAAAAATGGTCTGGCAATTAATTGACTGAGTTTCCGAAGTACCCTCGGCTTGCACCATCTGGTCCCGGTGATTTATTAATGTTAAGTTTCCCAAGTCTAATTTTAAAGTGGAGGACCACCCTGAAAAAAGAAAATACATTAAAAATTAGAAAAAAAATCATTTAAAAAAAAATTTTTTTTTTTTTTTTTACTTACCAGAAATGCCTGTTGCTAGGCACATCATCCTAATCTGCCTCTTCCTCCTCCGCGGAGATCTTCTTTCTTCTCTCCTCCGTGCGGCGTCTTCTGGGTAATGGGTCGCGCTGTGTTCTGGGAACTGTGTTAAGTGTGCTTATTAAAAGTCAGCAGCTACAGTGCTTGCAGCTGCTGACTTTTAAAAAAAAATTTTTTCAAAACCGGCCCTCCTCTTTAACTCTGTCCTCTGTTAACCATGGAGGTGCTTCCCGTGATGTGTCATGAGGATAAACACTGCAGTTTTGGTTACTGAAGGCCTCCCGATTCCCTCGTGAAGACTGAGGAGAAGAATAAAATCAATACCTTTGCCATCTCCTCATCCTTTGTAACCTGATGTCCTTCCTCGTTCTTTATGGGGCCAATATGGTCTGTCCTCCTTTTTTACTGTTTACATACTTAAAGAATTTCTTGGGATTTTTTGGAACGCAAATAATGCGTTCAGAAGCCGAGTTCATTCTTACCAACTTTTTGAGATAGGAATGAGGGACACCTATCAGCAAAAGTATGCAGGCACATAACAGCCCCTTGCCACTCCCCCTTAGTGCCCGTTCACACAGGGGCGACGCGACTTGCAGCGCGACTCACAGACGCGACCTGCACACAACTTCAGCGCCGACTTGCAAAATGACTTCTGTATAGAAGTCAATGCAAGTCGCCTGAAGTCGCCCCAAAAATAGTACAGGAACCTTTTTCTAAGTCGGAGCGACTTGAGTCGCTCCTATTAGAACGGTTCCATAGTACAGAACGGAGCGCGACTTGTCAGGCGGCTAAGTCGCCTGACAAGTCGCGGTAGTGTGAACGGGCACTAAAAGGAGAATTGCACAAAAAACAAGATTGGTTAAACCTACAAGTGTTTCTTTTTACCACTACTATTCCTTTATATTGGCTTTTGGAATTTACAAATGCAGTTTAGAAATCAGATGAAAGGTTTAGCGCTGGGAAACACTTTTTGATAGATAAAAAGTGAATTTTATATACATCTATATAGATCAGACCAAAAAGAGGGACAACTGAGGAGTAATGAGGGACAGTCCCTTGAAATCAGGGACAGTTGGGATACATGTGAGTTTTTATAGGCATTTCAAGAGCCAAACGCTTATAAACAAAGCAACTCGCATTTAGCTGTGTTTCGTTTACAGACGGTTTTCATTTTTGGCTATTTAAAAAAAAAGTGGCAAAACGGATGTTTTAAGTGTCGGTTACTATCTGTCAAGTTAAATTATTCAGGAGAGGTTGTAAAAATGTCCCGTGTACATGAAGCCTTAGGCAGGCCAGACATAGGGGATTTCAAAAGAATTTTCTTTCAAAAATCTTATCTAAGAGGTTTCGTTCGTATTTCGCACCGTTAGTGGGCTGTACCAATAGCCGATTTTCGTACGGCCATCTAATTTAATTGGACATGTTGGAAATTTTTTGAAAAACAAATGATTTTCTAATCAATGATGGGAGAATCGTGTGAGAAATGTCATTGAAAAAGAAATGCGCATGTGCAAGAAAAGTAAATTCCCAGAAAGAAAAGATTCCCAGTCACGAAAATTATTTTCTGTAGCAACGTGAGGTGAAATTGAAGGCTTGGTTGGCAGAATTTCGAAATCAATGGTGGCACCATCGGATCACAAAACGTACGAGATTTCGGATTTTGAAAAGAAAATTCTTTCAAAATCCATGTATGGCCAGCCTAAGAGCAGTGTTTTTATGTGGGTCCATGTTGAAGAGACTTCTCTCACTTCCTGGGTGTTGTCATCTCCATATTTGTGCAGACAGACCTAGAAGGCTGACAGAGGCTGTTACCACGGAAAGTATTTTAGTTGTTCGGAGTTGGTGAGGAGGTCTCTCCTGTACCAATCTTGCCTCCACAAAGCGCCAGTCTCCTGACACGTTAGGACAGTTTACCCGCCAGCTCCAGTCATCGCCTCTCGGCGGACACATTGGCTGCTGCGTTTGTCACTCAACCAATCCCGCCTGAGCTCGGTCAACACGGGCCTGCACGTCAGTCAGTGTGAGTGACACGACACCCAGCCAATCCCATCTCAGAGGCGCGCTCCCGGGGACACACCGTGAAGCCGAACTCTTTGCAGGCCTCTGCCATCTTTGATCCCGCCTCTGTTACGGGACTGTACGTGAACCAGGCTGAGCTCGGCGCCTCCCTGCCTCCTAGGCCCCGCTGTCCTGCAGCTCGCAGACTTGGAGCACATCGGGCAGACGACGGGCCGCCGGTGCTGGGCGGGGACACCCGGGGGCGCTCACGTACACACTGAGGCGGATTCCCGACACAGGTTTGTGCGCGCCCCCGCCTCCCTTCCTAGTCGCCGCTGCTGCAGCAACGACCCGGGCGCGTGGCTTTAGGAGGGTGCACCGGGCACCGGAGACTTCACCGGACTCAACACCCGAGACGGCAACATGGCGAGCGCTTCGTACCACATCTCCAACCTGCTGGAGAAGATGACGTCCAGCGATAAGGACTTCAGGTGAGCGGGCTGCCCGCTGCAGGCTTCCCTGTAGCACGGCCATGAGGGCGGGCCGGGTGCTGTTCCTACTCTGGCTGCAAAGCACACTGAGGCCTAACTGTCACTGAGGAGGCGCTAGGCCCGTGTGCTGAGTGCGGTGTCACTGGGAATGGGCCCAGCCGTCCTATCCTGCAGTATGGGGCCCTGACACTGGGCATTGGGCTCTGCCTGCAATGGAGCAGGCCGGATCTGCAGTGCATTGTATACCTGTATATATACACACACACACACACACACACACACACACACACACACACACACACACACACACCATAGGGCAGCTGATGATCCAGGGACAATTGTAGAGTCTGTCAGATGTCAGCAGACGTGTCTAGCTTTATATACATCTTCTCAATGGTTGGCGATGTGCTCGGTGACTGCTGGTGCTTTGGATCTCAGGGGACACTTGTGTGATCTTAGAGTTCTATGGATGCATCAGTCTGGGAAAAGCACAGGAATGACAGTGTGGCAAATGTTATAGTTTTGCGGCTAGTGCACACAGTTGGTGATATGGCCTCTTCGATCTTTCTGCACTGGGATGTCCAAGTGATTTTTGTTTGATAATCGTGCTATGCTTACCTGCTCTGTGCAATGGTTTTGGTCCTCTGTTCTAGGGTCCTCATCAGTGATCTTGGCTCTTCCTCCTCTTCTGAGTGCTTGCTAAGGGGGCACTCTGCACTGGCGGGCTTGATCCTGAGCTGGGCTGTGTGTGTCCATAGGCACACACACATAGCGTGGCTTGGCCCGCTCCCTCTTCACTAAAGATTAGCTCAGGCGTGTTCGCGTAGCCTGCCAGGAAGTAGGCGCTAATTATTATTATTCAGGATTTATATAGCGTCAACAGTTTGCGCAGTGCTTTAGAACATGAGGGCAGAGAGTACTCTTACAATACAAATCCATACAGGAGGAATCAGAGGGCCCTGCTCATTAGAACTAACAATCTAGAATCACAGGCAGTGAGACATTGTCCCGATCTCTGGAGCCGCGCATTGGGACAATGCCAGTGCCGACTTCCTGGCGGGCTCTGCATGTGGGGTGTGTGAACACGCCTGAGCTCATCCTTACTCATCACTGGATTTGAGTGACAGTAGCAGGAGTCAATGGCTCTTGTTACTGCAGAATCTCCTATAAGAAGAGAGAGGGGAGAGAAGAGCTGCTGCAGGAGGACAGTACAGGTAGTAAACCCGCTGAATATTTACCTTGGAACGAGGCCCCGGTATCTCTGACAATCCACACCGAGGAAGCTGACATGTTCCCTCTCCGTGTCTTCAGGGTATCGCGGCTCCGGGGCTGTGAGTGGCCAGAGCTGCAATATCGTCACTCCCGCGCATACGCGCAGGAGATTTCTTTCCGGCGTCTGCCAGGCTTTCCGCGAAAAATCCCCTGTGCGCATGCGCCGCTGCAGTCAGTGGCGCATTGCGAGGGGAGTATCTCCTAAACCATACAGGTTTAGGAGATTTTTTTTTTTTACCTACAGGTAAGCCTTGTTATAGGCTTACCTGTAGGTAAAAGTAAAAAAAAAAAAAAGTATACAACCGCTTTAAAGTAAGGTAGAAAATCCAAGAAGGTAACTCCGCTCCAGGTGGCCCCACTAAATTAGATCCAGATATGCTGGGTACAAGCCACAGCTCACCACCGGAGGAATAGGAAAAGAAGAAACATCTGCACACTGGCACTAACGATCCAACGTAGATTTATTCTAACAAAATAGCACTCATAACTGCCAACCAAGACAAGGAGAGGTTTGAAGAAGCACTATTGCAGTGTGAAACGCGTCACCGCTCTGTTGTTCTTGTCTTGGTTGGTAGTTATTTTTGTTTTTTTGTTCTAATAAATCTACGTTGGATCAGTATTGCCAGTGTGCAGCTGTTTCTTCTTTTCCAGTAAAGTAAGGTGCTGCTTCTTATTGTACGCAAAATGTGAGTGTGACTATTTAGCCAAACTGAGCAATACTCTGTTCATCATCCTCCTATTGGGAACACAATACAACTTAAAGTGGTTGTAAACCCTTACAAACCACTTTGACCTACAGGTAAGCCTAGATTAAGGCTTACCTGTAGGTCCAAGCAATATCTCCTAAACCTATATGGTTTAGGAGATATTTGCCCGAAAACGGGCACCGCTGTCTACGGCGCATGCACCGTAGACAGCGGCGCACTGAGGGCGGCATTTCCAAGAATGGAACTGCCGCGCGTGCCGACTCCCATGCGCATGCGCGGGAGTGACGTCATCGCGGCTTCGCCGAATGACAGTGGCGGAGTTGCGCGACCCCACCAACAAGATGGGTGCGGCGGACTACAGGGGACAGCGGCGACTTCGCTGGCTCCTGTGTCAGGTAAGTGACACATAATGAGCTACTATGCGATGCATAGTAGTCCATTATGCTTTGACTTTGCAGGGAATGAAAGAGGAAGTAAACTCATCAGGGTTTACTTCCTCTTTAAATGAGCCAGCAATCTAAGGGCCCTTTCACACAGGTTTTCTGATCGCATCCGCCTGTCTTTCAGGTGGACCTGATCGGACATGCCATTCACCCCTATGGAGCGGCTGATGTCAGCGGTCACATGTCCGCTTACACCTGCTGCTATCTGATCAAATCCTATCTGTGAAATGCAGATGGATGGTGAACCTATTTTCCATCAGTCTTGTGGTCCGTTTTCAATAGCTCTCTCCATAGAGGAGAGCAAGCCTCTGACAGGTCCATATCAGCACAGTAAGTGGAGACAGACCTGTTGCCCACCTGCTCAGTGGGGATCAGCAGATCGTTAAACCCCCGCGCACTCTGAGCAAAGCGCCGGGCAGACTGCCTGTGTGAGAGAGTCCTTAGTGTTAAATGCAATGATTGTGCACACTTGGTGTCAGACAAATTTTTAGATGTGTGTAATCTGCTTCAAAATATCCACTGTGCACCAAAGTCAAAAGTTCAATAAAGTTCTATCCACTGTGTTTTATGAGCAACTGTGAGACCTTCTCAGCCCTCCAAACAAAGTTGTCCACTTTTAGGGGGACACTTGCCATATCTTTTTGGCCGTATATACCTAAACAGCCTTGTAATGAGCTAATGACCTGCTTTTAAATCCTTCGATCCTGGCATTGCACCCATCGAAGCCTTCTACCTCCGATACGGGCAAACAGTTACTGAACTATAGGAAGAATCGATGAACTCCAACAGTGCTCATCAGTGCCCTCACAGTTCATTGATAACTGCAAGCCCTCTGCCGCGGTGGTAGATGGTAATTGTAGTTCATTCATTCATGGGAAATTGTGAATAAATGACAAAGCTGTGTGCATGGAGCCCCAAACAGCTATGCTGTTTTAAAATTGTGGAGAGAAGATTCCCCGCCCACTATCAGTGGGGAGCGCTGACAAAGTGAGGTGGTTGTATAGGAGTATGTTACACCCTAAATATGGGTGTAACGTGCCTAAAAGTGAACTTATCCTTTAAACCTAACTACTTTACATTTGTCCCCTCCCCCTCCTAACACCTATTCTGACTAACCTGCACAAGAAAGATGCATATACTTATTTAATTTCTGTCCAACTCCAGTCATCCCACTCCCGTGTGTCAGCCAGCACAGCTGCAGGGAGGAGGAGGGAATAACAACCTATTGGTGAGATCACCGTTTGTCTTGACTGGCTGTTGTCAGAGTGCGCTTTCCTCTCTCTTGCAGTGCTGCTGGTAGTCGCAGGGTAGGTCATGTGACTGGACGGAGCCGCTGATAATAGTTACCATATTTATTGGCGTATAACATGCACTTTTTTCAGCCTAAAATCAGGGGGAGATCGGGGGTGTGTGTTATACGCTGGTCCCCTGCGGTTCTATCCCTTTCTGCCGCTCTCTGTGGCTTCTGGGTATTTTCAGCCATTCTTGGCGGCTTTCGGAAAGCCGAAAGCCACAGAGTGTGCCGAAAAATAGCAGAGAACGTCCGAAAATAGCCGAGAAACGGTCGAGTGTGGCCGAAAATAGCCGAGTGCCGCTGAGATACACAGGACATCCGCTCTGTATCTCGGCGGCACCATTTTTAAACGGCAAACACGCTGACAAGGCTTAAAATAACTGACAAGCCTGCAATGGAAGGCTACGAATGACTGACAAGGCTGCAATTGACACTGACAAGGCTGCATTGATGGGCATTTAAATGTAATTTTTTTTTTTTTTCCCTTAAACTTCCCTCCTAAAAGTTTTTTTGTTTTAAATTCCCTTGTAAACTTGGGGTGCGTGTTATACGCTCATAAATACGGTACATTTAGACATCTTTCTCACATGGTTAACAAGCATAGGTGTTATTAGGTTGAAGGGGGCAGTTTTTTATGTGTAGTTAGGGTTAAGCCTAACATTCCAGCCTGGGGGGACAAAAATAAATAAGTCAGAAGCTACAAATACTGTAGCTGCTGACTTTTAATATAAGGACACTTGCCTGTCCAGGGAGCCCGCGATATCGGCACCCCAAGCAAATCTGTCCATTGGCTTCAGATGCAGGAGCTGGCATTGCAAGTAAAGCCTCTTGCACACAATCAGATTTTCGGAAGATCTTTCGTCCGTTTTCTGGTGCATGCTAGTTTCATGTCGAAAGTGAAGAGGTTATTCGCCAGATGAAAATTCTCGTACGTCAGAATTCAACTTCAGAATTGACGTCCATGTGTTGAATAGCTTTGTATGTATTCTTTAGTTTCTGAGCATGCGTAGTCTTGCTGTTATAACTGATTTTATTTTTTCTGACGAAAACTATACTAACCAACCAAATTTTACTTTCGATTTCCGTATTGTGTGTATGGGTCTTAAGGGAAACTGGTAGTGAAGCCTTTAGGCTACACAGCTGGTTTTCCCACTGCGCATGTGCGTGTTACGCTGCATTTTTTTGGTCCTGTAGTTTTCTGGGACACACGCAGGTCCCAGAAGGCAATGCGGAGGTGACGAACCTCACTGTGGCACCAAAAAAAATACGAAAAAGGTATGAAAAGAAAAAAATATAAATTTTTTTTTTTTCTATTTTCTTTTGAAGCCAACATGTTGAATGGGGAGAAAAAAAAATCCATTCCCACAAGCAAGGTGGATGAAAGTATCAGATCAGTCGGGACAATGTATTCTGACAGTTCCAGAATACTCATCAGAGGCTGTAGCTGCTGATTGTCAGTTTTCCAACTTGTCGGAATGACGGAAGTTGATCTAATTGATTTCTGTAATGCAGGGTCAGCCACACACTGATTGAAATTAAGCCAGTCCTTGCTGAAACGATTGCATTTTGATCCATCTGTGGCTAGCTTTGTAAAATTTAAAGTGTGTGTGTTTTGTGAATCCCTAAAACCTTAGTCACATTACTTGTAATGAAATATGTCCCATGCTTGTAGGCATCTGTTTACTGAAGAAATCTTCGCTGCAGGGACGTCCAGTCTTTTTCCTGGCTCTAAGCTTCAGGCGCTGCGATGAACAGTTGTGGGTCTTCAGGCAGAACAGCAATACAGTTGTTCCTCTGGGGACACGCCTCCTCCTCTAGTGAGAAATAATATTTCATTGTTTACGCTGCTTGTAGCACAACCTGTGAGTGGTTGATAGTCAGAATCCTCTCCATCATTCAGATAGTGTGTTACGATGGGTAAAAGAATGTTTCTCAGTGGAGATGGAGTATGTATGTCCCCATTCAACCATATTCATTGCTCTTCAGCTCCTAGACCCAAAGCTATTTAATAGGGGTGCACCGAATGGGTTTTTTGGTGCCAATACCGAAAATAAAAAATACACTAGGCCGAAAACCGATACCGAAACATATTTAAAAAAAAAAATTTTTTTTTTTTTTGTACAGGATATGGTCAGAGACTGGGGACATGGTACAGGATATGGTCAGAGACTGGGGACACGGTACAGGATATGGTCAGAGACTGGGGGGACACGGTACAGGATATGGTCAGAGACTGGGGGGACACGGTACAGGATATGGTCAGAGACCGGGGGGGACACGGTACAGGAGATGGTCAGAGACCGGGGGGACACGGTACAGGAGATGGGTCAGAGACCGGGGGGACACGGTACAGGAGATGGGTCAGAGACCGGGGGGACACGGTACAGGAGATGGGTCAGAGACCGGGGGGACACGGTACAGGAGATGGGTCAGAGACCGGGGGGACACGGTACAGGAGATGGGTCAGAGACCGGGGGGACACGGTACAGGAGATGGGTCAGAGACCGGGGGGACACGGTACAGGAGATGGGTCAGAGACCGGGGGGACACGGTACAGGAGATGGGTCAGAGACCGGGGGGACACGGTACAGGAGATGGGTCAGAGACCGGGGGGACACGGTACAGGAGATGGGTCAGAGACCGGGGGGACACGGTACAGGAGATGGGTCAGAGACCGGGGGGACACGGTACAGGAGATGGGTCAGAGACCGGGGGGACACGGTACAGGAGATGGGTCAGAGACCGGGGGGACACGGTACAGGAGATGGGTCAGAGACCGGGGGGACACGGTACAGGAGATGGGTCAGAGACCGGGGGGACACGGTACAGGAGATGGGTCAGAGACCGGGGGGACACGGTACAGGAGATGGGTCAGAGACCGGGGGGACACGGTACAGGAGATGGGTCCAGAGACCGGGGGGACACGGTACAGGAGATGGGTCAGAGACCGGGGGGACACGGTACAGGAGATGGGTCAGAGACCGGGGGGACACGGTACAGGAGATGGGTCAGAGACCGGGGGGACACGGTACAGGAGATGGGTCAGAGACCGGGGGGACACGGTACAGGAGATGGGCCAGAGACCGGGGGGACACGGTACAGGAGATGGGTCAGAGACCGGGGGGACACGGTACAGGAGATGGGTCAGAGACCGGGGGGACACGGTACAGGAGATGGGTCAGAGACCGGGGGGACACGGTACAGGAGATGGGTCAGAGACCGGGGGGACACGGTACAGGAGATGGGTCAGAGACCGGGGGGACACGGTACAGGAGATGGGTCAGAGACCGGGGGGACACGGTACAGGAGATGGGTCAGAGACCGGGGGGACACGGTACAGGAGATGGGTCAGAGACCGGGGGGACACGGTACAGGAGATGGGTCAGAGACCGGGGGGACACGGTACAGGAGATGGGTCAGAGACCGGGGGGACACGGTACAGGAGATGGGTCAGAGACCGGGGGGACACGGTACAGGAGATGGGTCAGAGACCGGGGGGACACGGTACAGGAGATGGGTCAGAGACCGGGGGGACACGGTACAGGAGATGGGTCAGAGACCGGGGGGACACGGTACAGGAGATGGGTCAGAGACCGGGGGGACACGGTACAGGAGATGGGTCAGAGACCGGGGGGACACGGTACAGGAGATGGGTCAGAGACCGGGGGGACACGGTACAGGAGATGGGTCAGAGACCGGGGGGACACGGTACAGGAGATGGGTCAGAGACCGGGGGGACACGGTACAGGAGATGGGTCAGAGACCGGGGGGACACGGTACAGGAGATGGGTCAGAGACCGGGGGGACACGGTACAGGAGATGGGTCAGAGACCGGGGGGACACGGTACAGGAGATGGGTCAGAGACCGGGGGGACACGGTACAGGAGATGGGTCAGAGACCGGGGGGACACGGTACAGGAGATGGGTCAGAGACCGGGGGGACACGGTACAGGAGATGGGTCAGAGACCGGGGGGACACGGTACAGGAGATGGGTCAGAGACCGGGGGGACACGGTACAGGAGATGGGTCAGAGACCGGGGGGACACGGTACAGGAGATGGGTCAGAGACCGGGGGGACACGGTACAGGAGATGGGTCAGAGACCGGGGGGACACGGTACAGGAGATGGGTCAGAGACCGGGGGGACACGGTACAGGAGATGGGTCCAGAGACCGGGGGGACACGGTACAGGAGATGGGTCCAGAGACCGGGGGGACACGGTACAGGAGATGGGTCCAGAGACCGGGGGGACACGGTACAGGAGATGGGTCAGAGACCGGTGGGACACGGTACAGGAGATGGGTCAGAGACCGGGGGGACACGGTACAGGAGATGGGTCCAGAGACCGGGGGGACACGGTACAGGAGATGGGTCCAGAGACCGGGGGGACACGGTACAGGAGATGGGTCCAGAGACCGGGGGGACACGGTACAGGAGATGGGTCCAGAGACCGGGGGGACACGGTACAGGAGATGGGTCCAGAGACCGGGGGGACACGGTACAGGAGATGGGTCCAGAGACCGGGGGGACACGGTACAGGAGATGGGTCCAGAGACCGGGGGGACACGGTACAGGAGATGGGTCCAGAGACCGGGGGGACACGGTACAGGAGATGGGTCCAGAGACCGGGGGGACACGGTACAGGAGATGGTCCAGAGACCGGGGGGACACGGTACAGGAGATGGTCCAGAGACCGGGGGGACACGGTACAGGAGATGGTCCAGAGACCGGGGGGACACGGTACAGGAGATGGTCCAGAGACCGGGGGGACACGGTACAGGAGATGGTCCAGAGACCGGGGGGACACGGTACAGGAGATGGTCCAGAGACCGGGGGGACACGGTACAGGAGATGGTCCAGAGACCGGGGGGACACGGTACAGGAGATGGTCCAGAGACCGGGGGGACACGGTACAGGAGATCAAAGCAGCCTTACCAGTGCCTGTCAGATGCAGCCAGCCAGAGTGTCCCCCATTGCAGCCAGCCTGTGAAGGGAAGAAAGGAGAGCCGCCTCCGTCACCTGTTTGATCACAGCACCGGAAACATCACAGCTTTTATTTCAATAGCTGTGTGTTCCCGGCCGCGTGCCATCACGTACAGCCCCTCCCCCTTGTCCGGGCACTTTAATAGACAGATCACCCACAGGATTGGACAGATGATCTGTCTATCAAAGGGCCCGGACAAGGGGGAGGGGCTGTACGTGATGGTGCGTGGCCGGGAACACACAGCTATTGAAATGAAAGCTGTTGTGTTCCCGGCACTGTGATCAAACAGGCGGTGGAGGCGGCTCTCCTGTATTATAGCATGATCTAGCTTTTCATGATGGGCGTCACCAGGGGTGGGGTGGAGTCCCCCCCCCCACCCATGCCACGCCCCATTTTCGGCTCCATTATCAGCCGTTTTTCTCTTTCGGCAAATTGGCGAAAAGGGCATTTTCGGTCGATATGTTTCGGCGGCTGAAATTTTGGTGCATCCCTACTATTTAACCCCCACAGCTCTAGAACTTCAGAGAGAGGAAGAGGACAGGGCATCCCTGCACATCGTGGGACATACCTTCTTACAGGTAAGTTGGTTTACCAAAGCTATTAAGGATAATTTTGTTTGCTAAACTTCAGCTTTAAAGCGTAAAAAAGTAAATTTTTATTATTTTTCTCCTTACCTAACCCACCCTCCTCCGTGGAGGCAAACTATCCAAGATTCAGCTGCCATAGTCACATCCAGTGCTGCAATCTCCTCCTGACAACTGTGCGTTATTCCCTCAATGACTTCTATGGGGTAGTGTCCGATCTTCACATCCCCAAACAAGCCTATGGGATGTAATGTGCAGGTGAAGCCAGGACAGTGAAGACTTGCAGTGTTGGATGTAAACAAACAGCAGAACCACACTTTATTTTCACCCTGTTGCTGCCAACGCCTTTGTATTTTTTGCACATTTACATTTTTACACCTGAAGATTTCCTAAACCTTCAAACATTTTCTGGAAGCTGACACCCTATAGAATAAATTATTGGTTTCCATTTTTTTTCACTCAACATTAGTACAATAATTTTTTTAAATGTCAGTAAAAAATACATTTAAGGTAAAGTTTAGGGCACGCAAACATATAATAAATGACCCATTTTTTAATAAAATATAAAGATGAAGTTGTGCCACGTAAATGGATACCCAGCATGTCAAACGTTCTAATAATTTCAGTAGGCAACGCTTTAAAAGCCCCTGCTGTATATTGTTAAAATAGATGTAAACCCTCACATACACCCAGTGAACTGAGTAGCCTCAGATGATACAGAGATGAAACCAATCCCCCTGCGTAAGTTTTTTACATGTATATCTGCTGTCTCCAGCTTCCTATATTCATTAGAAAGTGCACACCGTGTTAAGATTTTTGTCTTCCTGTTCAGCACTGGGTGTGGATTCTTGGCATACACTGTAACAGCTGATTGGAGGAACGGCGCACACCCCCACTCCACGTGGGCAAAGGAGAGAAGGAATGAATGTGCAGAGCTGTGCTGTGAATAGACCAGCTCTCTACTAATCTATTTATAGCTCCCTGTCCGACACAAATTTAAGGCTGATTTTATCTCGGTTATCGGAGAATTTGTCAGACATTATCATGCTGATAACACAAGAACAGAGCAGCAGAAAGACACGGACTTAGGAGAGAGATAGGAAAACTCTACAGATATATGTGCTTAGGTCACATTTCATGAATAGTGTTTACATCCACTTCAAAGGAAAAGTTCACCTTTTGCAAGTTGAGGTTAAAAAAAAAAAGTGCATTTATAATTTTCTTTACATAGGAGCCTGTAAAGCATTGCACCCGTGATCAGCAGATTGCAGGTGTGATCAAGACTCTTGCAGACTGTTGATGTAAGTACAGGCAGGCAGCTACACCCTGAATGGCAGCATCAATAAACTACCTATAGTGCTAAACCGTGCATTCTCATTGAGAACTACAAGTCAACAGCTGCTAAGGCTGATGGCAGTTATAGTTCTATTCACTGATCTCTGTAAATGAATGATGCATCCAGGTGGGTGGAGCTCTGCACGGCTACATTTAAAAAGTAATTTTTAAAGCAAGTTTAGGTAGAAGATCCCTGGCTTGCTGTCACTAAAGGCGGTGGGGTCAGGGAGAGGCTGCTGCAGTGGGAACATGTAACATGTTCCCAAAAGTGATCTTCTCCTTTTTAACCTTGAATAATGAACTTAGAATTGTTGTGTTCTCATTCTGGCGTGAGCAGCATTATTTACCGTGTGTAGCCTCCTCTGACTTATGCATTTATATTAATGTGTGGGGGTGGCAGGCTCCAAATCCTTTGCAGAGTAATGTTAAGGTGTAACTAAACCAAAAATCAAACCTTTATTATATTGTAGCTTACAATTTCTTAGATGCGATGGCTGTATTTTTTTTGCACTACTTTGATGCTACTTTGATCCAGAGTGTAAAGTTGGATCAAAGCTGCACTCTAAATCACGCAATTTTGGGGTCACAATAGTGAAAACGTTACTTGTCATTGCAACGGTGTTCAAAGCTTGCTTTCTTTTCATCTGGTAGTCAGCCAGTAAGTCTGTTTTTTAAAAGAACAAGCTCTCCAGCAGTTAGAAATGTAAGAAACCATTTAACACTAGATAGGGTGCTTACAGTGATCAGCTTGTGTTTGTCAAACCTTTATCCCAAAAGGAAGAAAAACTGTTTGCTTTTACTGCTTATAAAGTATTAGCTGGAGATTGGCTTTGTTAGTGTATTAAAAAATCCTAGTATATCTAATATTCCCCCTTTGACATTTATACAGCGATTAGTACTATAAATAGCCACTGATTACTGTATATTGTTAGGGAAGAGGTTAACACTAGGGGGTGATCAAAGGGATGTGTTCTAACTGTAGGGGCTTATTGGAACATGACAGATCACTGTGTCTGATCACTGGGAACAGTAGATCCCGTCATGTCACTTGTCAGAATGGGAATTGCCTTGTTTACGAAGGCAGTCCCCTGTTCTGCCTCTGTAATAGGCGACTTCCGTCCCATGGCGCCGCAGTGAGGTACTTTACCTCCGCAGTTGTGTTTTATTTTTTTGTGGCCGTTGTTGCCTTCTGGGACTTTTATGTGTCCCAGAAAGCAACAGCACCACTCAGAAAGCGCAACTTCTTCTTTATTTTTATTTATTTTCTTTTTTTCTTTTGTTTAGCAAAAAAGAATCCAGTGGTGATTAAATATCACCAAAACAAAGCTTAAAAAAAATTACAAAAGTTTCCTTTAGCAGCTGCATGACCGAGCAATTGTCAAGATGTGACTGCACTGAAAATTGGCCTGGGTAGGAAGGGGTTGAAAGTGCCCTGTGGCTAAAACTACTTCTTTCTCAATTCGGACATCCCTCAGTTATTGGAGCCCTTTCACAATGAGCTGCCCGGGGTGTCGGCGGTAGAACGCCGCTATTTTTAGCGGCACTTTACTTTTGTTTTTGTGTTGCTATTTGGCTGCTAGTGGGGCCCCCGCTAGCAACCAAAAAATGGTTAAAACTGCCTGTAAAGCGCTGCTACAGTGGTGATTTGCTGGAGGTTCGGTGGCACTGCCCATTGATTTCAATTAGCTCTAAAGAAGCTGCTCGCAGGACTTTTGATGCTCTGCCAGCACACCGCACTGACAATGGAGCCGTCATTTCAGGGCACTTTGCAGGAGTTATTTTTAATGCTATAGCGCCTGCAAAGCGCCTCAGTGTGAAAGGGGTCTTACCTTTTGCACCAATTAATCACCCCCCCCCCCCCTTTATTTATTTATTTATTTTTTTGGGTGCCCAGGAAAGCGGATGCACAATAAACTGGTTTAATGTGCGACGGCTGTCCATTTCGGTGGCAATATGATGCACATTTCAGCACATCAGTTTTTGTTTCAACTTTCTTTGAAGTGCGCAAAAGTGACCCTTCATGTGACTGTTGAGCAGTGTTGCACTGCTATGTGATGCCCTGCTGTGCACTGCTATAAAATGCAGCATGTCTGCTCTTTATCCCAGCTCACTCCAGTGAGGTAAAACGCAGGTCTCCTACAAGCAGGGCTCTCCTCATGATCTGCTATTGACTTGTGCCTGTACTGTCTGCTTCTTGTAGATTTGTTCAAACTGTCTTAACGTTTTGAAAATCGTTATTTTTTTTTTATTATTATTTTAGTTTTTTTGGTATAAAATTTGCATTTCAAGAATCGAAATTTGCCCACTAACATTTCGAAAGTCAAACGATCGAGTGTATCGAATACTTTCTCAAATGATTTTCTATCCATGTATGGCCAGCATAAGGCTGTTTCCACTAATATGACCTGTCATGCGACTTTGGACACAAAGTTGCATGACAAGTCACAGCTTTTTGCTATCTATGGGACTTTGAAAAGGTACCTGCACTACTTTGATGCTACTTTGATCCAGAGTGTAAAGTTGGATTAAATCTGCACTCAAAGTCGCACTCTAAATCACGCAATTTTGGGGTCACAATAGTGGAAACGTTACTTGTCATTGCGACAGTGTCCAAAGTCGCATGACAAGTCACAGCCCATTAAATTGATCCCTGCTCCCATCTATGCGACTTTGAAAAGGTGCCTGCTCTACTTTGATGCAGTGTAAAGTTGTATCAAAGTAGAACGCTAGCCTTTGGGTACGTTTCCACTAGTGCAACTCCAAAGCTGTGCGATTTAACCATTTAAGCCCCGGACCAATTGTCAGCCTAAGGACCATAGGTCTTTTTACGATTTCGCACTGCACTGCTTTAAATGGTAATTGCGTGGTCATGCAATGTTGTACCCAAACTAAATTTGCGTTCTTTTCTTCCCACAAATAGAGCTTTCTTTTGATGGTATTTGATTGCCACTGCGATTTTTATTTTTTACGATATAAAAGGAAAAAGACTGAAAATTTTGAAAAAAATATATTTTCTACTTTGTTATAAGAAAAATCGAATAAACTCCATTTTAGTCATACATTTAGGCCAAAATGTATTCAGCCACATGTCTTTAGTAAAAAAAAAAAGTCAATAAGCGTATATTTATTGGTTTGCGCAAAAGTTATAGCGTCTACAAACTAGAGTACATTTTCTGGAATTTACACTTTTAATTTGACTGCCTATCTCATTTCTTGAGGTGCTAAAATGGCAGGGCAGTAGACACCCCTAGGAAATTGCTGAGAGACATGTTGAGCCCATTGAATATTTTTATTTTATTTTTTTGTCCCAAGTGATTGAATAATGACAAAAAAATAAATTAAAATGTTTACAAAAATATGTTGCTCACACATGCCATGGTTATATGTGGAATTGCACCCCAAAATACATTTTTGCTGCTTCTCCTGAGTACGGGGATACCACGTGTGGGACTTTTTGGGAGCCTAGCTGTTTACGGCACCCCGAAAAACCAATCACCGCCTTCAGGATTTCTAAGGGTGCCAATTTTTGATTTCACTCCTCACTATCTATCACAGTTTCGAAGGCCATAAAATTCCAAAATGGCACAAAACCCCCCTAAATGACCCCATTTTGGAAAGTAGGCACCCCAAGCTATTTGCTGAGAGGCATGTTGAGTCCATGGAATATATTATATTTTGCCACAAGTTGCGGCAATATTACAAACTTTTATTTTTTTGCACAAAGTTGTCACTAAATGATATATTGCTCACATGTGCTATGGGCATATGTGAAATTACCCACCAAAATACATTCTGCTGCTTCTCCTCAGTACAGGGATACCACATGTGTGGGACTTTTTGGGAGCCTAGCCGCGTATGGGACCCCGAAAACCAAGCACGCCCTTCAGGCTTTCTAAGGGCATTTGTTTTTTATTTCACTGAGCCTGAATCTGACAGATGAGTGACTTCCTCTTCACTATCTGTCATGCTCAGGAACGTGTAGGCCTCTTCACTAGTGTACCTTCGCTTTGCCATTTTGGGCTCTAAATTTAGTGGAACACTAGTGAGATTCACAGGTAAACAAGCACCTAGGCTGTCGGCGACTGTATAAAACGCTACCAAAAAAAACTGGGATCAGTCCTGACTCTGCGAACGCTGCAGTTATGCGTTTTAGTGTTTTGTAAGTGACAGTGGTCGATCGATACTGCACTTGGGTGGGCTGGGCGGAGGGACAAAAAGCAGGTGCTAGCAGGTATCTGGACTGATCCCACTAACAATGCCTTTTTTGGAACCCTAAACGGCTGGGAACGCTAGTATAGATCTGATCTGATCAGATCAGATACTATACCACTAAGGGAGGTGTATGCTTTGCGTGTGGGTGTTAGTGGTACTGGCACTAATGTAGCGACGCAGACGCAGACCCTATATGACCCTAAAACCTAATTGATATCACCCGCCGGGTGATCAGGGGGTTAAACATTTATTGGGTAATAAATGGCGGGTGCCCTGATGCTATAAAAAGCAAACTAACCAGCGTCACCCGTAACACTTATACGGTGATCACTGGTGAAAGGGGTTAACAAGGGGCTATCGGGGGGTTAAAACCTTTATTGGGTAGTATATGGGGGTCCCTGACGCTATATAAAAACCCAACGGGGAACCTAAATAACTAACTGGCTAACCAGCGTCGCCAGTGACACTAATGTAGCGATCAGAAAAACGATTGCTTAGTGACACTGGCAAAAAGGGGTGAAAGGGTTCCCTTGGGGGCAATCAAGGGGTTAAATCTTTATTAGGGGGCTACCCTCGACCTACAGGGAACTAACACTAACTGCCCTGACACTTTTTACAGTCACAACTGACACTAAATGCAGTGATCAGTAAATAAATGATCACTGTAATCTGTGATGGGGGGGGGGGGGGCAAAGGGGATGACTGGAGTGAAAAGTGTACCTATGTGTCAGTGGACTGTTGGTGCACTTACTATGATGTCTTCTTTCCTCGCCGCCCGGTCAAAAAGACCGCCCTGAGGAGAGTGACATCACTTCCTCCTGCCTGTGTTTACACTACACAGGCAGGGGAAGCTTCTCATTAGCCAGGAGTGATCAAGAGGGGGTGGCCAAAACCCCTCATCCCGGATTGCTCCTGAAGTGAAAGCCACTTCCGATCAGACCCCCCACCCGCTGGAAGGCAGGCACGTACCTGTGCCCTTTCCGTGCCATTGTGCCGATGTATATTTACATGCAGCGGTCCTTAACTGGTTAAAGTGCCTTTTGAATGCAGCTTTGATCCAACGTTGCACTCTGGATCAAAGTCGCATAGATGGGAACATTTGCCATTGAAATCAATGGGCTGTGACTTCTCTTGGAAATTTGAGTCCATAGTAGCATGACAAGTTCCACTAGTGGAAATGGGGCCTTAAACTCATTACTCACATGTAATGAGCAATAGAAATCGATCTGTACCCTTCAAAATGTTTAAAAATTTTCCTTTTGTACCTTATATCTTTCATATTTATTTCCCAGCTCCCTCTGCCGTTCAGCTGGGCATGCTCCACACAGTGCCCATCAATGCCATCACAGTGCCATACAGAAGCAACCACGTTTTTGTACACTTTAATAGGGCTGCAACTAACGATTATTTTCATAATCGACTATTTGGCCGATTATTGTTTCGATTATTCGGTTAATAACCTTAAAAAAAAAAATGTGGTATTTAATATGTAAAGTTTGAAAAAAGGCAATTTATTCTTAAATATCTATATGCAGTGGTAAATATAAATAACCAACTATATGTTTAGGGAGTAAAATATCGGTTCCACTCTTTGAATAACACAGAAGAGATATACTGTATATACTATTAGAGATGTACTGTATATACTATTGGAGGAGATGTACTGTATAAACTATTAGAAGAGGTACACTGTATATACTATTAAAGGGTGAATCTGATAAATATGATCAGAGATCAGATTTTTTTTTTTTTTTTTTTTTTTTTAAAGCGGAGGTCCACCCTAAAGTGGACCTTCCGCTCATCGGAACCCTCCCCCCCTCCGGCGCCACAATTGGCACCTTTCGGGGGGAGGGGGGTGCAGATACCTGTACAGTACAGGTATCTGCACCCACTTCCGGGATAGCTCTCTGCGGAAAGGGGCGTAGATTACGCCCCTTTCCGCAAGTGCCCCGCTGCCTGCTGGGAAACACACAGATCCCAGAGGCAGCGGGGACCGTCCTTATTGCGCAGCGCGACTCACGCATGCGCAGTAGGGAACCGGGAAATGAAGCCGAAAGGCTCCATTTCCTGATTCCCATACCCAAGATGTCGGCGGCAGCACCCGAGAGACGATCTAGAGATCGGCTTCGGGTGCCGACATCACGGGCGCGCTGGACAGGTAAGTGTCACTATTTTAAAAGTCAGCAGCTGCAGTATTTGTAGCTGCTGGCTTTTAAAAAAAAGAAGAAAAAAAACGCGGAGTCCCGGCGGACTCCCGCTTTAAGTTTAAAAAAAAAAAAAAAAAAATTTAAGATTGTTCGTTCTATTTTCTAATCGTTAGTGGGGTCAAATCTACATTCGTTTTCAACCACAGTGACGGGAAAATTTAGAAATAGAAAACTTCTTGGTCAAAGGAATTTTCAGACAGCGTATGTGGTTTTCGTTCATAAATTACATCCATTTTAAAAACGGAATGTTAAAAACAAGTGAGAATTTCAAACATTCTTTCATTCCTTGAATTTCGCCTGACTATTCTCATCTGAAAATGTATCTGTGTGGCCAGCATTGGGCTCCGTTCACACCTATGCAGTTTGCTTTTGATCTTCTTCTGCTGTGTGTTTTTTTTTTTTTTTTTTTTTGCGCACGTAATTTTGCTGCGGTTCGCGTTTTTGCATTCTTATTTTTTTGCAAATTTGTTGTTGGGCAGATTAAAAAACACAAATTGCTCCAAAAATGCATTACATGCTTTTCTGCAGCTTCTCCATTGAAGTATATTGAACCAAAACAGCACAGGTTTGCATTAAAAAATTTCCCTGACCCTTTCCATATACACAGCGGCTGAAAAAAAGCATAGATGTGAACATGTCCCATAGGAAACTGTATAAATGAACTGTAGTTCGCTTCTTCAAAAAGCACCAAAAAATAATTAGCCCTTTATAGTACAAAAAAAGCAGATAATCACTACTTTAACCACTTCCCGACCGGCGCATGCCGATTTGTACGTCGGCAGAATGGCACGGGCAGGCATATTGGCGTACAGGTACGTCCAATTTTAAATGCCGCCCTGCCATCGCTTGCGTGTTGGTCGGGACCCCGTGAGTCCGGTCGCGGGTCCAGCGGACTCTATCGCCGTGGGCATACCCGCGATTGTCTCATGGGGCGGCTGAATGGAGAAATGTTTTTAAACAGCATCTCCCCGTTCTGCCTAGCAACAAGTGACGCTGATCTCTGCTCTATGTGATTGGAGCAGAGATCAGTGTTCACTAAAAGAATGCCCAGCCCCCCACAGTAACACACCCCTGGGAACACTTAACCCCTACACTGCCACCCACTGGTTAACCCCTTCACTGCCAGTGTCATTTACACAGGAATCGCTGCATTTGAATAGCATTGATTGCTGTATAAATGACAATGGTTCCAAAAAATGTGTCAAAAATGTCCGATGTGTCCGCCATAATGTCGCAGTCGCAATAAAAATCGCTGGTTGCCGCCATTACTAGTAAATAAAAAAATAATAAAAATGTCAAACTATCCCCAACTATGTAAACGCTATAACTTTTGCGCAAACCAATCGATTATTGCGATTTTTTTTTTTTTTTTTTTTTGATTTTTTTTTTATACCAAAAATATGTAGAAGAATATGTATGGGCCTAAACTGAGGGGGAAAAAATGTTTTTTTTTACATTTTTGGGGGATATTTACTATAACAAAAAGTAAAAAATTTATTTTTTATTTTTTTTCAAAATTGTCTCTATTTTTGTTTATAACGCAAAAAATAAAAACCGCAGGGGTGTTCAAATACCACCAAAAGAAAGCTGAATTTGTGGGGGAAAAAAGGATGTCAATTTTGTTTGGGAGCCACGTCGCATGACCACGCAATTGTCAGTTAAAGCGACGCAGTGCCGAATCGCAAAAAGTGGTCTGGTCTTTGGCCAGCAAAATGGTCCGGGGCTGAAGTGGTTAAAGGATAAGCATTATTTTTTATTTTATTTTTTATCGGAAGACATGAGAATACTGCAGCTTTTATTAATAAAGACCTGAAAATGATCAGCTGGTGGTAATAAACAGAAATCGGTTTATGAAGGGCATTGTTTAGGTAGACATGCATGCATCTGCAAAAAGATTTTTGGTTGTGAACAAGCAAGCTACACTCTTGTGAAACATGTCAACTGCAATTCCTGTATCTGTCTGGCAACCTTTGACAATAAAGATTACAATCAAGCAACTTTTTGGATTTCCAGTGTGCGACATTTCGTTTCTTTTTCTTCTGCAAAAAGATTTGCTTAAATCCTGGAGTTACACATTTAAGAATGGTACCATATTTTCTTATATATTTGCAGCTAGCCTTCTTTAAAAGGAATAACGCCACCATACAATCCCAGTCATGCTGCTCATTCAAAATTCTGTTATAGGTGCATTGTAGGATTACAATAAAAACCTAAATACTTGCCTTTCTCCTGCAGCATTGGTGTGACACTGCAGCTGTCCCATGCCACCACCAGGACTGAGAGCTGGATGATGGCTGCACAATGGTCAGGTCTTGGTCCACACGGAACAGAACACGGGGGCTGCCAGTCCCTGCTTTCTGTTGTCTTCCAGCACTCCACTGCATGCTGAAAAGTCAAGCCAGTTGTCAATCGGGCAGGCAGGTGGGTCTTGACCATGTTTTTGGGGAACCTTCCTGAGCGCTGTCAGCTGTTGGCGAACAATATACTTTGGGCCAAGGGAGAATAATAGGAATTGTACTTATGACCCTAAAAAATAATACAGCCAAAAAACGGGCAAACACTGTGAATGTCTCTTTAAGAAATGTTTATTTGTGCTGACTTCTTAATCATGGTCCACGTAAATTATGCAGCCCTCATAACAAGCCAAGACCCTGCCCACATCCTGACACAATATTTAATTTCAGTTTTCTTGTTTAGATGCATGTTACAGTATAATAAACCACACAAAACCTGTGCTTTGAATGGCTAAGTGCTAGGTGTATACGCATAACTCAGCACTGGAACAGGAGTGCAGTGCAGAATTGAAATACAGAGTATCGGTAGTGGATTGTCATATACTGTGAAATATAATATAGAGCTGCACTAACGATTATTTTCATAATCGATTAGTTGGCCGATTATTGTTTCGATTAATCATTTAATCGCTTAATAGCCTTAAAAAAATAAAAATAAATAAAGTGGGTCAAATTGACGTTCATTTTCAACCACAGTGACAGGAAAACTTGGAAATAGAAAACTTCTCGGTCAAAGGAATTTGCAGACAGTATATGTGGTTTTTGTTCAGAAATTAAGTGAAAATTTCAAAAGAAATTCTTTCAGTGAATGTACAAAGATTTTTCATCTGAATTGATCTGTGTGGCCAGCATAAGGCTCGGTACACACCTATGCAGCTTTTGATCTGTTTCTGCAGTGTTTTTTGCTGTGCGTTTGACTTTTACGCACGTAATTTTACTGCAATTTGCTTTTTTTTGGGCAGATTAAAAAACACAAATTGATGCAAAAAACGCATTACATTCTTTTCTGCAGCTTCTCCATTGAAGTATATTGAACCAAAAAATCACTGTTTTGTGTTAAGTCACTGACCCTTTCCAAATACGCAGCAGCTGAAAACAGCACAAATATGAACGTGTCCCATAGGAAACCGTGTAAATGAACTGTAGAAACTGCGTTTCTGCAAAAAGCACCATTAAACGTATAGATGTAAACCAGGCCTAAGACGTTTAGTAACATAATGGGGTTAAAAAGACTAAAATTAGCCCTTTATAGTATAAAAAAAGCAGATAACTACTGGAAGGGGTTCATTTTTTTACTGTAGAACAGTGAAAGTAATATTTACAGTAGCGATTTATATTTTTGTACTATAAAGGGCTCTTTTTTTTTTTTTAACCCCATTATGTTACTGGCCCATTAATCGATTATGAAAATAGTAATCAATTAATTTCATAATCGATTAGTTGTTTCAGGCCTAATATAATATATGTCAAACATTATTAGGTGGGTGAGGGAGACGCATGTGCTGTTGGGTTAATATGTAGGCTGCCATTGCTTGCCGCATTCTAAAAATTTTATTGGCCCAGTTTGTCTTCAGTACCTCAGAGTTAGTAACTGGGAGCAAGCATACAGCAAAAGAAAATTGGAGAAAATGAGACTGACCATTAAAACTGATGGACCAATAGGAAATTGTGGAGCTTGGCAATATCCTTATCTTCAGCTGTCACAGAGGCTTAGAAGGTTTATGCAGGCATACATAGACACCCAGCACTGTCACACAGGGATTTCTATTTTCACTTGTGGTGGGCAAATGGAGTGGCAGGTAATAAAGCAAGGTCCAGGTGGTGAGGGACAGGACTTTCCCACATTGACCCCTTTGTATGTTATGTACAGAGTTAAGCACTCTGTATATAACACATTCCTAAATCCTTCCACACTTTGTCTAACGCACAATTCAATAGTTTTCTAATGGAAGCTTTTTATTCCATTTTCTTATTTTAATGATTGTGCTGGGGTTTGTATGCATCAGTGAGACTTTTTCTTTTTGCCGCAGTGCACATAGAGTGCCGTCGGTCGCTTCTTCCCTGGGGTGTCCCTCATTCTGAGGTTGTGAGGTATGAGATGGGGAACTTTGGAATGGTCCACAGACAGCCTCACAGCACCCCTATGCTTTTGTACACCAACTATACCTTTTTAACAGCATTTCTCTGCACATCTTCTGGCTTAGGGCCTTGGCCAGGTAAGAGCTGGTCTAAGGGGTTGAGGCTTCATCCCACCCAAAGCTCTCCAGGCCCTGATCCAGGAATCCCAGAAAAAAAACTGTTTCTCTTTGAAACGAGAGTCCCATAGACTTTAATATTGTTTGTTGTTCACCAAACATCCGAACAACCAAAGTTCGCCCATCCCTACTGTAAATGTGTCAAACGTAAAAGTGCTTGTTGCATTTTAGATGGTTTACTTCCATTCCTCACAAATGCACTTCATTTGTTTAATCCATTTATAAATGATCTTGCAGGTTCATGGCAACAAATGACTTGATGACGGAACTTCAAAAGGACTCTATTAAGTTGGATGATGATAGTGAAAGGAAAGTGGTAAAGATGATTTTAAAACTATTAGAAGACAAGAATGGGGAAGTTCAGAATTTAGCTGTGAAATGGTAAGTTTTACATTTTAAACCAGTATTGCTAATTAACCACCCTCCAACTGATTCTGTATCCTCCACTTAATTGGAAATGTCACTTAAAACCCCTTTACCATCTCCACCTATCAATTTTTAACTGACCGCTGTCCATCCTGGTGCTTAGACCCCTTTCACATTGGGGTGTTTTTAAGGCGCTTTTAGGCTAAAAATAGCGCTTGAAAAACACCTCCCCTGCAGTCTGTGTGAAAGCCCAAGTCCTTTCGCGCTGGGGCGATGCGCTGGCATGAAGTTAAAGTCCTGCAAGCAGGAGGTATGTATGTATGTATGTATGTATGTTGCACGAATGGGTTTTTTGGTGCCGAAACCGATACCGAAAATGAAAAATACACTAGGCCGAAAACCGATACCGAAACAGCACCGATACCGAAAATGACTGTTTTTAAAGACTGGGGACATGGTACAGGAGGTGGTCAGAGACTGGCGACATGGTACAGGAGGTGGTCAGAGACTGGCGACATGGTACAGGAGGTGGTCAGAGACTGGCGACATGGTACAGGAGGTGGTCAGAGACTGGCGACATGGTACAGGAGGTGGTCAGAGACTGGCGACATGGTACAGGAGGTGGTCAGAGACTGGCGACATGATAAAAGAGATAAGTGCAGCCAGCGATGCCCCCCACTGATGCAGCCTGCGATGCCCCTCTGCAGTGAAGAGAGCCGACTGGTTGAATAGAGCGCCGGGAACATCACAGCTTTAATTTCAATAGCTGTGTGTTCCCCGTCGCGCGCCGTCACACACAGCCCCTCCCCCTTGTCCAGGCACTTTGATAGACAGATCACCCGTCCAATCTGGACAGGTGATCTGTCTATCTAGGTTCCCCGGACAAGGGGGAGGGGCTGTGTGTGACGGCGTGCGACGGGGAACACACAGCTATTGAAATTAAAGCTGTGATGTTCCCGGCGCTCTATTCAACCAGACGGCTCTCTTCACTGCAGAAGGGCATCGCAGGCTGCATCAGTCCTGCGCTATTCTCCCCCATCATGGGCGGCACCAGGGGCAGGGCGGAGTTCCGCCCCCAGGCCCCGCCCCATTTTCGGCTCAATTATCGGCCGTTTTTTCCTTTCGGCAAATTGCCGAAAAGGGCATTTTCGGCCGATATGTTTCGGCGGCCGAAATTTCGGTGCATATATATATATATATATATAGCAGCCTTACTGCGATTCCTTCTAGACCCTGTTCTACCATTGAGACTGCTGCTTATTATCTGGATGTTATGTCAGCTGACTGAGTTCTCACTTGATTTTTATTATTTTTTTTTTTCGCTACTTTCCCAAAAGCTTATGTATAAACAGCAGTAGTTGGGCACTTGAAGAGGAGAGGTCTTTAAGATGGCATTAGGAAGGGGGGGGGGGGGGGGGACTGTGGCTGTGTTGGCAAATTAACTTTTCTTGAAGTGGTCAAATTCCTTGCAGGTTCAAATTGAAAGTAAATAAAAATAGGATGACAAGTGTTGCACGTAGGCAATTAACCACTTTCAGACCGGACCATTTTGCTGGTAAATGACCAGAGGTCTTTTTACACTTTGGCACTGCGCTGCTTTAACTGGTAATTGCGCGGTCATGCAATGTTGTACCCAAACAAAATTTGCGTCCTTTTCTTCCCACAAATAGAGCTTTCTTTTGATGGTATTTGATTGCCTCTGCGATTTTTATTTTTTGCGATATAAACGTAAAAAGACCGCAAATTTTGAAAAAAAATGATATTTTCTACTTTTTGTTATTAGAAAAATCCAATAAACTCAATTTTAGTCATACATTTAGGCCAAAATGTATTCAGCCACATGTCTTTGGTAAAAAAAAAGTCAATAATTGTATATTTATTGGTTTGCGCAAAAGTTGTCACATCTACAAACTAAGGTACGTTTTCTGGAATTTACGCAGCTTTTAGTTTACGACTGCCTATCTCATTTCTTGAGGTGCTAAAATGGCAGGGCAGTACAAAACCCCCCCAAATGACCCCATTTTGGAAAGTAGACCCCCTAAGGAAATTGATAAGAGGCATGTTGAGCCCATTGAATATTTTATTTTTTTGCCTCAAGCGATTGAATAATGACAAAAAAAAAATTTTTTTTTTTTTTTTACACAAAGTTGTCACTAAATGATATATTGCTCACACATGCTATGGGCGTATGTGAAATGACACCCCAAAATAAATTCTGCTGCTTCTCCTGAGTACGGGGATACCACATATGTGGGACTTTTTGGGAGCCTAGCCGCGTACGGGGCCCCGAAAACCAAGCACCGCCTTCAGGCTTTCTAAGGGCGTAAATTTTTGAGTTCACTTCTCACTACCTATTACAGTTTTGAAGGCCATAAAATGCCAAGATGGCACAAAACCCCCACAAATGACCCCATTTTAGAAAGTAGACACCCCAAGCTATTTGCTGAGAGGCATGTTGAGTTCATGGAATATTTTATATTTTGCCACAAGTTGCGGGAAAATTACAAACTTTTTTTTTTTTTTTTTTTTTTTCACAAAGTTGTCACTAAATGATATATTGCTCACACATGCCATGGGCATATGTGAAATGACACCCCAAAATAAATTCTGCTGCTTCTCCTGAGTACGGGGATACCACATATGTGGGACTTTTTGGGAGCCTAGCCGCGTACGGGGCCCCGAAAACCAAGCACCGCCTTCAGGCTTTCTAAGGGCGTAAATATTTGACTTCACTCCTCACTACCTATTACAGTTTTGAAGGCCAATAAAATGCCAAGATGGCACAAAACCCCCACAAATGACCCCATTTTAGAAAGTAGACACCCCAAGCTATTTGCTGAGAGGCATGTTGAGTCCATGGAATATTTTATATTTTGCCACAAGTTGCGGGAAAATTACAAACTTTTTTTTTTTTTTTTTTTTTTTCACAAAGTTGTCACTAAATGATATATTGCTCACGCATGCCATGGGCATATGTGAAATGACACCCCAAAATAAATTCTGCTGCTTCTCCTGAGTACGGGGATACCACATATGTGGGACTTTTTGGGAGCCTAGCCGCGTACGGGGCCCCGAAAACCAAGCACCGCCTTCAGGCTTTCTAAGGGCGTTACAGTTTTGAAGGCCATAAAATGCCAAGATGGCACAAACCCCCCCCAAATGACCCCATTTTGGAAAGTAGACACCCCTAAATTTAGGGGTACACTAGTGAGACTAGGTAATAAATGGCGGGTGCCCTGAAACTATAAAAAAATAACTAACCAACCAGCGTCACCTGTAACAGTTATATGGTGATCACTGGTGAAAGGGTTAACTAGGGGGCAATCAGGGGGCTTTATGCGGTAGTATATGGGGGTCCCTGGCGCTATAAAAAGCTGCGGCGAACCTAAATACCTACTTGCCTAACTAGCGTCACCTGTGACACTAATACAGCGATCAGAAAAACGATCGCTTATTAGGCTGGGTTCACACTGGAGCGATGCGGGAACGCCACGAATGCGCGGCGGGTTCCCGCATCGCATGCCTCCCGGCGGCAGTTCACACTGCCCTATGCGAACTGCTGGGAGTGTCAGTGAAATGTTACTGACACCCCCAGATCAGTTCGCATATCGCAGTGCGATCTGCAAACTCGGATCGCATGGTGTGAACACCCATGCGATCCGATTCTGCTGCGGGCCAAAAAAAGGGTCCCGTGCGAATTTGCGGCGGGTGCGGCGGGTGTGGCGGGTGCGGCGAATGGCTGAACTCGAATCGCACAGAGATCGGATGTGATTTGCACTGCAGTGCGAATCACATCCGTTCTCAAACCGCTGCAATCTGAACCCAGCCTTAGTGACACTGGCGACGGGGGGTGATCACGGGGTTAAACCTTTATTGGGGGGGTTAGGGGGGTACCTTAGAACTAAAGGGGGCTAACCCTAACTGCCCTAACAGTTATTAGTCACAAATGACACCCGCCGGGTGATCAGGGGGTTAAACCTTTATTAGGTAATAAATGGCGGGTGCCCTGAAACTATAAAAAAATAACTAACCAACCAGCGTCACCTGTAACAGTTATATGGTGATCACTGGTGAAAGGGTTAACTAGGGGGCAATCAGGGGGCTTTATGCGGTAGTATATGGGGGTCCCTGGCGCTATAAAAAGCTGCGGCGAACCTAAATACCTACCTGCCTAACTAGCGTCACCTGGGACACTAATACGGCGATCAGAAAAATGATCGCTTATTAGGCTGGGTTCACACTGGAGCGATGCGGAAACGCCGCGAATCCGCGGCGGGTTCCCGCATCGCATGCCTCCCGGCGGCAGTTCACACTGCCCTATGCGAACTGCTGGGAGTGTCAGTGAAATGTTACTGACACCCCCAGATCAGTTCGCATATCGCAGTGCGATCTGCAAACTCGGATCGCATGGTGTGAACACCCATGCGATCCGATTCTGCTGCGGGCCAAAAAAAGGGTCCCGTGCGAATTTGCGGCGGGTGCGGCGGGTGTGGCGGGTGCGGCGGGTGCGGCGAATGGCTGAACTCGAATCGCACAGAGATCGGATGTGATTTGCACTGCAGTGCGGTGCGAATCACATTCGTTCTCATAAACCGCTGCAATGTGAACCCAGCCTTAGTGACACTGGCGACGGGGGGTGATCACGGGGTTAAACCTTTATTGGGGGGGTTAGGGGGGTACATTAGAACTAAAGGGGGCTAACTCTAACTGCCCTAACAGTTATTACAGTCACAAATGACACCAATGCAAAAAAAAAAAAAAAAAAAAAAAAATGACATTGGTGTCACTGTGACTGGGGGGCAGGGGTAATTGGGGGGGTGATCGGGGGGTAAAGGGGGGGTGTGAGTGTGCCTGGCATGTTCTACTGTGTGTGGGATGTGTTGGTGCAACTCACTGATCCGCTCTCCTCCGTGTCGGAACGAAAAATACCGACACGGAGGAGAGAATACATCACTTCCTCTCCTGTGTTTACATTACAGGAGAGGAAGTGATGTCACCGGGGATTTCTATTCGTCGGGAGCGATCGCGAGGGGGTGGCCATGAATGAATGGCCGTCCCCTCGTCCGGGATCGCTCCCGAACGAAAACCGACCGCCGCAGGCACCGGGCGGGGGCCCGATCGGGCCCCCGACCCGCGGGAGGCAAATCACGTACATGTACGTGCTTATGCCTGCCCGTGCCATTCTGCCGACGTACATCGGCGTTAGGCGGTCGGCAAGTGGTTAAATGCCTTGATTTTTCCATGCTTTTACCTGTAATTTATCATTGATTGCAAAGTCTTCTCAAGAAGTGTATATACATACTTGAATGTTAATAGCTAGGTCACAGTTTCATTTTAGGGAGTTTAGGATTAGAGATCCACTAATATTTCTCAAATCCTGGGAAGTTTTGCCTTTTATGTTCACATTGACCTCACACAAGGCTGCACAGTAATGATTGGTGGGTGGAGGTATATAGAAGCAGGAGTCAATGTAAATGCAACAGTAATGCAATGAAACTGAAATGGCATTTGGAAGGAACTGTGATGCGGCCTTGAACCCTGATGAAGGGTGAATGATGATACTCAAACATGTTAGCTGTTAGGGCTAGTTTACACTTGCTTCAAAACATGATTTTGGACATGCTTTGTTAAAGCTCTGTGAATGCCAGTCAAAGCTCCTATCACTAAATATAATTGGCTTTCAGTCCTGTTTACAACTGCTTTTGCTTGGTGCTTCGGTGGGGCTTCAAGCGAGCTTTGTCATAGACTTCTATGGAGGCTTTGAAGCACCAATGAAGCTACACGGGGTATAATTCTTGAAACAAAGCCAAAGCTGGTGCAAACAGGACTATAAGCTAACCATTTTATATAGTGACGGGAGCTTTGACTAGCGTTCAGAGAGCTTTAACAAGGCCTGTCCGCCGCCTTGTTGAAGCCGAAGCAAGTGGAAATGAGCCCTTACCATGACCCCCGCGTGTAGCAAATAAAAATTAACTGAACTTGATAAGACTAAAGCTCTCGTTCTTTAAACATGTTTATGCACCAGTACTATGGTAACTGCAAGCTTGTAGAAATCTGCCTTTTACTCTTAATGTTAAAAGTGCGTTTTGGGTTTGGGTCTAGTGCTCTGCAAACCATTCAGCAGAGCATGCTGACTCTTATTTAACAGCAGCTATGACAATAGACTCCATTTACTGAACTCTGACTTATGTATTATTTACCATAAGTGTTATTTACATCCATGTGACTCAGTTTCAGTCCTCTTTGGCCCTTATTGTTAAAATTAAACAGTAGCCATTTATACTTAAGGATTTTAACCTAATGTCTAGCATAGACAATGTAAGCTTTACTACAAAATTCAACAGGATATGTTGCTGTGCCCTGCATGTATGCTCACCCACCAGCTTAAAATTGGTGTATATTTGTTCCTTTGTGTAAATTTCTAACAGTACTGATTTGTTTTTACATAAAGCCTTGGTCCTCTAGTAAGTAAAGTAAAGGAGTATCAAGTTGAGACCATTGTCGACACACTCTGTACAAATATGTTGTCTGACAAGGAGCAGCTACGTGATATATCTAGTATTGGGTTGAAGACTGTAATTGGAGAGCTTCCCCCTGCATCCAGTGGTGAGTTACATCTTTAAACTTTTGTCTTGCTGTATAAAATAGTGATCAGCAATATGTTTGTATAATTGACTTTAGAAAGCTTAAGTGGAATTCCTGCCTAATTTTTAACTATTCTTAAAAATGCCCCCAACCCCCTGCTGCTACATATTTTGCCTCCTTTATTTAAAAAAGATTTGTATACCTAAAGTGATTGTTATAAGTATGCTGTATTTACTGTTGTTTAATTGCACATAGCAGGGCGGTCCCTATCCCATTTTTTTTTTTTTTTTTTTGCAGTCCCCTGCCGGTTTTGTCTCTACCTCCCTTTCATGTGCCCTCATGACAAGCTGCTTGCTGTGGGGGCACTTGAGTGGGCTTGATCCCAAGCCGGGGGCTATATGCATCTGTAGACATGCACAACAAGGCTCTGCCCAACCCTGTTACTTCCTCACAAGGTTTGATTGACGGCAGAAGAAGCCAATGGCTCCAGCTGCTGCCTGAGTACTTTGAGGAGTGAGAGCAGCATTGCTGCTCTCAGGCACAGCTCTTAATCAAGAAAATACTCTAGTAAGTGGGGGGGGGGGTCTTTTCTTTTCTTTTCTTTATTATTATTTTTTTTAAACCTTAATGCAGAAAATGCATTAAGGTAAAGAACCTTACCACCACTAACTTTTTTTTAAACCCGTCCGGTCGTGTGATCCCACAGCTTCCCTGCGTCAGAGTGGCCAACTGCAGGGGAGAAAAGGGAACGCCTACAATGGCTGGGGCATGGAAGCCTGTGGGTGACATCACTGCTCCTGAAAATCCCTACCATTAATCGCTTCCTGACACAGGGGAGGGACTAAGTCAGAGCTGCAGGATCTTGTGAGCAAAGCAGACTGAAAAAAGGTAAGTATACAGATTTATTTATGTTTATAGAGTACGTAGCAGGTGGAGGGAGTGGACATTTTTTAAGAATATTTATGGTTGTTATGCAGGAATCCCACTTTAAGCATTTAAGCTGTAGTCTAGATTTTTAATAAAAAAAACAAACAAAAAAAAAACTGATAGCCTGCAGGGTATTTACAGCATCATTTGTCCCCTAAGTTTAGGGAAATGTTGATATTTTATATCTCTTCCTAAGGATCCTTTTAGGGTGTGCCAGATGTGATCTATTGTAGTAATTTAGCACCTTTTTGTATGCAAAAAACATATTAAATATTATATTCTCATGCCAGTTGGTTGTATATGAAATTATGGATAAATTATGTAAGACTGTTATTAGCTTTTTGTTATCTACATAGTTTTGGATCAGATCCTAAAAGCTGTACTTAACCATTAAAAAAATTGTCAATTTGCTTAGATGTCTAAAATCTAGCTTTTTAGAACCTATCTTATCTCTTTTTATTTTACAGGGTCTGCTTTGGCAGCAAATGTTTGCAAAAAAATTACAGGGCGTTTGACAAGTGCTATTGCAAAACAAGAGGATGTTTCTGTCCAATTGGAAGCCTTGGACATTATGGCTGATATGCTCAGCAGGTAACAACCATAGCCTTGAAGATGTGTTTCTAAAACGATCTACATAAATTGGCTGTATTTAGTGGATTGAAAGACATGTTTGTATTGCTACTTATTGAGTAAAGTTGAGCAAGGAGCAATGGTTTTAAGTGTGTTTGGGCTTTAAGAGTCATGTTTTAAGGGATTCATCAAAGTAACAGCATTTGCATTCTATGAAACATCATAATAAAAATGAGGGGGGAAGAGGTTGTTCAAACAGACAGTTTGTGTGCGTTTGTACTTGTTTAATATGTTTAATTATTTTAAAAGTCAAAACTTTACCCTACTCATTATTACAAATTATTACTTTTGACAATTGTTAATAGTGAGGTGCATATAATTACAGAAGATGATTTCTTTTTTTTATTTTTTTTTTAAGAAAATTATATGTACGTATTTCTAAAGAAATGTGCTTTTAATATTATGGTCTGGAAAGCATTGCACCCATTATCAGATGTGCAATGTCAGACCTCTGCCGACAAGTCCATACCGCCTGACAGTTTGAAAGCTGCAGGGCTTGTAAATGAACTAAAAGGGTGCATGTAAGCGTCCTCAGTTCATTCAGAATGACAAGCCATCTCTGGCTTTGCCCAGGAGAGCGCCCGCTGCACAGCAGAGAACTCTATTGCATGGCACGAGAGCCAGCACAGGGATTTGTGTGTGGAACAGTGATCTGTCATCTCTCCTGGTTAGTCCCATCCCCACACAGTTATAACAGTGAGGGGATGCACAGTTAACCCCTTGATCGCCCTCTAGTGTTAAGCCCTTCCCTGCCAGTGACATTTTATACAGTAATCGATGCATATTTATAGCACTGATCGCTCTATAATTATCAATGGTCCCAAAAACATGTCAATTGTCCGATCTGTCCGCCGCAATACTGCAAAAAATGGCAGATCACCGCCATTACTAGTAAAAAATTAAAATGCCAGCAAAAAAGTAAAAAAAAAAAAATTTTTTTTTCTAAAATTGTTGCTCTTTTTTTTGATAGCGCAAAAAAAAGAGGTGAAAAAATACCACCAAAAGAAAGCTGTATTTGTGGAAAAAAGACGCAAATTTAGTTGAGTACGGCATTGCATGACCGTGCAATTGTCAGTTAAAGCGACGCAGTGCCAAATTGTAAAAAAGTGCTGTGGTCAGGAATGGGGTAAAATCTTCTGGGGCTGAATTGGTAAAAGCTTGATTAAAACTTGTTAGGTGTATTTTTTATTTTAGTGAAGGATTGATTGATTGATTAATTCTACCCTAACCTGTGTGTGTTTTTTGTTTTTTACCCTTCTTCCAGGCAAGGTGGATTGCTTGTTAATTTCCACCCATCAATTTTGAGTTGTTTACTTCCACAGTTGACGAGCCCAAGACTTGCTGTAAGAAAAAGAACCATTATTGCTCTTGGGCATCTGGTTATGAGTTGTGGCAACATTGTGTTCATTGACCTCATTGAACACCTATTGACAGAGCTTTCTAAAAATGACTCCATGTCTACCACCAGGACATATATCCAGTGCATTGCTGCTATCAGTAGGCAAGCAGGCCACAGAATAGGTAAGTGCAGGACTAGCTAACCAACCAAAAATGTTGAATGGGTAAGGTTTTATTGATGACAGAAGAGACTGAGGAAAAAGTTCTACATATTTTTGCATGAAGGTAAATAATGAAGTAAGTGTTTCAGCTCTGAGGGGCCTTAATCGTAGCTATGAATAAGGCTGGGTTCACACTACTGCGAATTGAATGTGGTTTTCCCTGCATTCAATTCACATGTCAGGGTATGTGTGAACGGCTGTTTCAGGTCTGAATTAGGACTGAAATCGGACCTGAAACTGTGAACGGGGACACACCAGACCCCTGCTGTGAGCCGCTCCGTGCTTCAGTGTGAACCCAGCCTTAAGACTCCTTTTGGTTTAAATGCATAGGAAGACTATTTGAAGTTTGTAAGATATTTGCCCATTTGTGGAACTGGGTTCGAAATTCTCCATTTGCTTTGCCTCTTTGGAAGGTTGTTAAATCTCTGTACAAGTAGGCAGTGATTATTTTTTTTGATTGGCTAATGTACAAAAATCATATAATTTTCACTATGTGTCTGCTATTAAAGTGTTTGGTAAAGTCACTGTGACTTTACATGTATCCTCTCTGGAGTATGCTTCCATAAAAAATTTTTTATTTTTTTTATAAATGAAAGGACTAAATACCTCCTAAGCCCTTGTACACACGGTCGGACATTCCGACGGAAAATGTCCGATCGGACCGTGTTGTCGGATAATCCGACCGTGTGTGGGCGTCATCGGACTTTTTCCATCGGAATGTCCGACCAACAAAGTTTGAGAGCTGGATATAAAAAATTTCCGACAACATGATCCGATCGGACTTTGTCGGTCCGATCATGTGTAGAGAATTCTGATCTGACAAAGTGCCATGCATGCTCAGATCAAATTTCTAGACCAAAGCTATTGGCTACTAGCCTGAACGTAGTACCGTCGTAACTAAATAATGTCATCACGTTCCGAACGATCGGATCTTCCGACAACTTTGTCCGACCGTGTGTATGCAACACCAGTTTCGGACAAAATCAGACAGATTTTGTTGTCAGAATGTCCGACCGTGTGTACAAGGGCTAACGCTGCAGCTGTGCGGTCACGTGACCCCCCTCCGCTGGTCTATGGAAAGAAGAGAAAGGGGCCAAAATTTCCCTGTGACGTCAGCTGGCCAGCACGGGATCGCATGACTGCACAGCGGCCGTGTGGGATGAGGCATTTAGCCTTTTCATTTTAAGAAATCACATACACTATTGTTGATGGCAGCCTGCCCTGGAGAGGGTACACGTATCTATATCTATACTGCACCTGGATAGCCATGGGAGGGGAGCTGCTCTCACGCTGACGGGGAGAAACTTTAAGAGCAGCAGGATGACGGAAGCACGTAACCTGACCACACTAATCGTGTATCAGCAGCCATGATTACCTGATTACCATGGTCAGCACAAGCAGGGGGACTCTGGAACTGGCAGGATCAACCTGGTATTTTACAAGATGGGAAGGGAAAAATTACATAGTAGCACAAGCACTTTTTTGGGGGGTTACATCCACTTTAACCCAAAGTAGCCAAGTTTGGTAAGAGTTTGTTGGGACCTTGCACATTGGCAGTCAAAGTGTAAGCCAAGCTAAAAATAGTTTTTTGTTTTGTATAGACTAGGAAAGAACCTGTAAAGTGTTAAAATCTTATCTGTGAAGATTTCCAATACTTTCAGTGTTTGTGGTCTATCCAGACAGAAGATGTTTGAAATTTGCATCAGGTACAAAGAAAAACATCAGCAGGCTGGTTAGAGGTGCACAGATGTCACACAGTGCATCACTCTGAATAAGCAACTGCTGCATTGTTTTCTAATCTTGCTTTTTTTTTTTTTTTTTTTCATTTTAGGTGAATATTTGGAGAAAATAATTCCCCTTGTAGTAAAATTTTGTAATATTGATGATGATGAGCTGAGAGAGTATTGCATTCAAGCATTTGAATCTTTTGTAAGACGGTAAGAATTAATGGCTTCTGTTCATTATTTTAAAACGTAATAAATGATTTGATCGTAAAGCGATAATGTCTGTAATTCTAATAACTTAACTATGCAAAGTTCAGCTCGACCATTCACATTTATGACCTTTTTAGGCTAATTAGGCAAATTAAAACTGTGATTGAGATTTTCTCTTGAACTTAAAAAAAAATAGAATTATTATTTTTTTTTATTTTTTTTGCTTTAAGTGGGTTGTTAGTCCTGCATTAATAAGCCATAGTGGTGGATTTTCCCTATAGTTAAATCAATATCAATATCGATAGAGGTTGCCTTTGGGTGCATTGCAGTGTAAGGTAGGGGTCCCCGATTGAATATTTCTCACTAATTAGTGGGTGATGAGAGTTGCCTGCTAAAATTGCTACATTCATTGTGCCTGGTTTGGCTAATGCGAGTTTGTGTTGGATATATAGCAATAGCTCTCTAACCTTTTTTAGAGGGCAAAGTTAGGCCTGGTTTACACCTATGCTTGTTGCAGTTTGCGTTTTTTTTTTTTTTTTTCAATACACATTTTTGATCGATTTATAGTCTATGAAACCAAAAACTATAAAAAGGTCCCTGGCCCTTTCCATAAATGGCACAGATATTAACATGACCCATAGGAAACCATGTTAAATGGACTGTAGTGTGTTTCTGCAAAACTAACAATGCATAGGTGTGAACCAGGCCTTATGCAGTACTGAATATATGACCTGTATAATTGGTTTGGCGTTTGTACATGCACCTGTTCACATTAAAAAGCACGCTTCCAGCCCAAGGACATCATATGATGCCCTGGACTTTGTGTAGGGATATCTGAATGATGCCTGCAGTTGCAGGCATCATTCAAATATCTTTTTTGGCCAGCAATTCTGTTTTCCATAAGAACAGTCATAGCGGCAGTTTAGCTGCTTGATCGTTCTTACAGGCGGGACGGGACATCTTGTATATCAGATCTCTCCATAAAGTGGACCTATCGCGCACTATTCCCTTTACAGGGTATGTTTACATTCCTTGGAATAGGAATAAAAGTGATGATAAACAATGTAAAGAGAAAAGAGTAAAATGAAAGTTACATAAAAAAAAAATGTAAAGTGCCCCGCGTGCTCATGCAGAGAAGTGAACTCCTATGTAAAGTGCGTTCAAATCACGCCAGTTATCACCGCTTGCATTGGAGCAGGAGCAACAATTCTAGACCTCATCTTTAACTCTAAACTGGTAACCAGTAAAAAAAAAAAATGTAAAGCGTCACCTATGGAGATTTTTTTTTTTTTTTTTTAAAGTACCAGACTTTGGAGCCGTTCCAAGTGTGTGCGCAATTTTAAAGCATGACATGCTAGGTATCCCGTTGCTCGCGTTACATCATATTTCACGTTATACAAAAACATTGGGCTAACGGTTTGTTGCAACAATCGCTATTTTAATCCCCCGGAGTCTCTGCTAAAAAAAAACATATATAATGTTTGGGGGTTCTGCGTAATTTTCTAGCAAAAAAAGATTTTTACATGTAGGAGAGGAGTGCCAGAATAGACCAGATATGGAAGTGGTTAAAAACATTTGTTAAAATGTCCTATTTATAAAAGTTTTTAACAGAATTATTGTGAAATGTTTTTGTACAGATGCCCAAAGGAAGTGTATCCACATGTATCAACCATTATTAACATCTGTCTTAAATATTTAACCTATGATCCAAATTACAACTATGATGATGAGGAGGATGATGAAAATGCTATGGATGCAGATGGAGCAGATGACGATGATCAAGGTTTCCTTTTATTTATTAAGCACATTTTTTTTTTTTTTTTTTTTTATTTTTTTTTTTGTGTAGAATTACAAAATACGTTTTTGGATTTAATATATTTTTCTTAACTTTGTTACTATATATGATCTTGTTTTAATACAAACCCAGTTGCAAAAATGTTGGGGCACTGTAAAATCTACATAAAAACAAAATGCAACGATTTACAAATCTCGTAAAAACTCATATTATTCACAATAGAAAATAGAAAACATATACAATTTTAAACTGAGAAACTGTACCATTTTAAAGCGGGGTTCCACCCTAAAGTGGAACTTCCGCTCATTAGAACCCTCCCCTCCTCCGGAGTAACAGTTGGCACCTTTTCAGGGGGGAGGGGGTGCACATACCTGTCTAAGACTGGTATTTGCACCCACTTCCAGGCATAGACTCCCACGGGAGTCTATGCCTCTTCCTGTCGTGGCGCGCTGAGACACACAGGGTCCCAGAGACAGTGCGGGCCATTCCTATTGCGCATGCGCAGTATGGAACTGGGAAGCGAAGCCGCAACGCTTCACTTCCTGATTCCCTCACTTAGAATGGCGGCAGCAGCTGAGAGCCGAGCGATCGATCGGCCTCGGCTGCCGACATTGCTGGATCCTGGGACAGGTAAGTGTCCATTTATTAAAAGTCAGCAGCTGCAGTATTTGTAGCTGCTGCCTTTTAATATATTTTTTTTTTTTTTTTTTACAGTGAAATCCCTCTTTAAGAAACCCCTAAAGGTAATATTTACAGTGATTCCAACAAAACCTCTCAAAGTTTGGACAGGAACATGTTTACCACAGTGTAGCATCCCCTCTTCTTTTAACACTGTAAACATCTGCAAACTGAGACCAGTTTCTGGGGTTTTGGGAAAGGAATGTTTTGTTCTTGCCTGAAAAATGTTCAAACGGCTCTACAGTCCTGGGTTGTCTGCCATATTTTTTGTTTCAGAATGCACCAAATATTTTCAATTGGCGAAAGTTCTGGACTGCAGGCAGGCCAGTAAAGCACCTGGCTGCACTAAAGCAATGCCGTTGTCATAGATGCGTTATGCAAATTAGCATTGTCCACCTGAAATATGCAAGGCCTCCCCCCAAAAAGACATCTGGATGGAAGCATGCGCTGCCTAAAAAAACTGGATATATCTTCCAGCATTGGGGATACCTTTTCCGATGTGCAAGCTGCCCATTCCATATGCACTAATACGTCCCCATACCATCAGAGATGCAGGCTTTTGAACTGAGTGCAGATAAGCCGAAACGTCCCTCTCCTCTTTAGTTTGAAGGACAATGCGCTCATGGTTGCCAAAAGAATGTGAGATTTCGATTCATCTGACCACAGAATAGTTTTCCACTTTGGACCAGAGCTCATTTAAAATCCTCTTTTGCAGAGACAACAGCGGCTTCTCTGGATTGTCTTCAGATGTGGCTTCTTTTTTGCATGATAGAACTTTACCTTGCGTTTATGGATGGCATGGCAAACTGTGTTCAGACTGTGGTGTTTGGAAGTATTCCTGAGTCCATGCAGTGATGTTCATCACAGAATCATGCCTTTTTTTTTTTTTTTTTTTTTTTAATGCAGTGCTGTATGAGGGACCTGAGATCACAGGCATCCAATATTGCATTTTTGACCTGAACACAGTTTTCCAGATTCAGGAAATCTTTGATATGTACTGTAGATGATTTAACAGTGTTGAAATTTTATGTTGAACATTAAATTTGAAATAATTTGACAATTTTTATATCCAGTTTTTCAAAGATTGGTGAACATCTACTAATCTTTATTTGTGAGACATTCTGACTCTTAAGATGCTCTTTATACCCAAGCATGTTACTGAACTGTTGCCAATTAACCCTAATTGGTTGCAAAATATTCTTCCAGCTTTTGCTTATTGGTACCACTTACTTTGCTAACTTTTGTAGGATGTTTTGCTGCCATCAATTTCAAAATTACCTGATTTTTATTTATTTTTTCCTTTTTAAAATGGTGCATTTTCTTAGAGAACATATCAAATGTTTAAACTAGTCTGTTGTGAATAATATGAGTTCATGAGATTTGCAAATCATTGCATTGTTTTTTTATGTAAATTTTACACAGCGTCCCAACTTTTTTGGAATTGGGGGTTGTAAAAGAAAAACATTGCAAGATATCTCCATGGTCTTTGGATGATCAGTTTTCAGGCATCTTTAACCGCTTCCGGACCAGTTGGCGCAGTTATACTGTGGCAGGTTGGCTCCCTTGCACAGGCTGTCATGGCTGTATGTCGGCTCTTTAACCACTTCCCCACCAGCGCACGACGATGTACGTCGACAGAATGGCACGGGCAGGCATATTGGCGTACAGGTACGTCCAATATTCGATGCCGCCCTGCCATCGGGAGCGCGCCGGCGGCGGCGTGCTCCCGCGCTGGTCGGGACCCCCGTGAGTCCGGTCGCGGGACCCGCGGACTCGATCGCCGCGGGCATCCCCGCGATCGTCTCACGGAGCGGCCGAATAGAGCAAATGCTGTGTAAACAACATTTGTCTATTCTGCCTAGCAACTAGTGACGCTGATCTCTGCTCCATGTGATTGGAGCAGAGATCAGTGTACACTAAATGAAAGCCCAACCCCCCCACAGTTAGTAACACTCCCCTAGGAACACTTAACCCCTACACTGCCACCCACTGGTTAACCCTTTCACTGCCAGTGTCATTTACACAGGAATCAGTGCATTTATATAGCAGTGATTACTGTATAAATGACAATGGTCCCAAAAATGTCCGATGTGTCCGCCATAATGTCGCAGTCACAATAAAAATCGCTGATCGCCGCCATTAGTAGTAAAAAAAATAATAATAAAAAAATTATTAATAAAAATGCTATAAAACTATCCCCATTTTTCGCTTATTGCGATTTTTTTTTTTTTTTTTTTACCAAATATATGTAGAAGAATACGTATCGGCCTAAACTGAGGGAAAAAAATGTTTTTTTATATATTTTTGGGGGGATATTTATTATAACAAAAAGTAAAAAATAATGCGTTTTTTTCAAAATTGTCGCTCTATTTTTGTTTATAGCGCAAAAAATAAAAACCGCAGGGGTGATCAAATACCACCAAAAGAAAGCTCTATTTGTGGGAAAAAAAGGACGTCAATTTTGTTTGGGAGCCACGTCGCACGACCGCGCAATTGTCAGTTAAAGCGACACAGTGCCGAATCGCAAAAAGTGGTCTGGTCTTTGACCAGCAAATTGGTCCGGTCTGAAAGTGGTTAAGACGACTCCTGTGGTGCGCACCCGAAGCGTGTCCCTGGAGCCAATGCGATGACCGTCAGGCACCTGCTACATTACAGAACAAGGATGTGTGTGTAAACACACAATTGGTTCTTTCAGGGTAGTTGAGACAGTTTGTGTGTTCATGAGTATATATTCTTATGTTACTAAACATCTCAGGCCTGGGTCTAACCTCTGGTGTTTTTTTTTTATTTTTTTATATGGTGCTTTTCGCAGAAACACACTACAGTTCATTTACATGGTTTCCTATGGGACGCGTTCACATCCATGATTTTTTTCAGCTGCTGCGTGTTTGAAAAAGACTGACTTTTTTTTTAACGCAAAGCGGTGCTTTTTTGTTTTTTTGGTTCAATATACTTCAATGGAGAAACGACAGAGAAGCATGTAATAATGTGTTTTTGCAGAGTTTTGCAGTGTTTTTTTTAATCTGTCCAACAACATATTGGCCAAAAAATATGTAAAAATGCTAATCACAGCAAAATTACTGTGGTTTTATTTTATTTTTATTTTTTTTAAGTTATTAACCGATTAATAGAAACAATAATCGGCCAACTAATCGATTAGGAAAATAATGGTTAGTTGCATCCCTACGGTTAACCCCTTCCCTGCCAGTGTCATTTATCCAGTAAGAAGTGCATTTTTATAGCACTGATCACTGTATAAATGTCACTGGTGTCAAGTGTCCGATTTTGTCTGTCGCAATCCCAATAAAAATTGCAGATCACCGCCATTACTAGTAAAAAACAAAAAAACACAAAAAAATTAAAATTTGCCATAAATCTATCCCCTATTTTGTAGACGCTATAACTTTTGCACAAACCAATCAATGTACACTTATTGAGATTATTTATTTTACCAAAAATATGTAGAATACATATCGGCCTAAACTGAGGAAAATAATAATTATTATTATTATTTTATTTTAATGGATATTATAGCAAAAAGTAAATGATATTGTGTTTTTCTTTCAAAATGTCACTTTTGTTTATAGTGCAAAAAATAAAAACTGCAGAGGTGATCAAATGTCACTAAAAGGCTTTATTTGTGGGGGGGAAAAAAGAACGTCAATTTTGTTTGGGTACAGCGTCGCATGACTGACTGCGCAATTGTCATTTAAAGCAACGCAGTGCTGTATCACAAAAAATGGCCTGGTCCTTGATTAGCCAAATATTCCAGGGCTGAAGTAGTTAAACTTTGTTTAAAAAAAAAAAAAGAGAGAAAAAAAAAAATTGCCCAAGTTAAAACTTACTGTAATTTTCTAATGATAAAGCATGTAAATTTACCCTACTATTTGGCTGAGCTTTGGTGCTGATATGCAAACTCGTTGGATATCAGCTAAACAAAATTCCTGAAATTGTATGACTGTTAGAGGTATTGTCACTTCTGTAAGCAGTGTTTTACATAGCAAGTGTTTTTGTATTTGCCTGAGTAATTCTTAAAGCATATTTTAGATGTATACAATAAGGAAATGTTGAAACCCCTGTCCGCTTGGGAGATTCACACTATCATCCTCATGACCCTTGACACCAGGGCAGGAAGCATGGAAATCCAAGGATTTACAGTTTTCTCCAGATGGGATAAAGACAACAAAAATACAAGCTAGTAGGAGTTTTAACCATTCCTGCTTTAAAGAAAATATACTTTAAAGTTTGCGCACAAACAGAAGTGTTTCTATTACTTGCTGGGACCTCCCTGACACCCAGAGCTCGGTAAACACAAAATCTTTGAAGTGCTGACTTGGCTCTGCATTTTGTCAGAATTAAATTGGTCTGCTCTGTCTGACTGCAGTGCAGTCTCTGTTGCTTTTCTTGCCAATTTCCTCTGGGAAATATTTTTGTGCTTTTCTGGGAAAGGTGCTATAATTCACTATATAGTAACCAAAATTGTTGGCGAGAAACTGAAGTTTAACGCTTCAACTTTATGCAGGATCACATTGTATAACTGTGGCTTTTTATTTATTTATTTTTAGGTAGTGATGACGAGTACAGCGATGATGATGATATGAGTTGGAAAGTCAGACGTGCAGCTGCCAAGTGCCTGGATGCTGTGGTGAGCACTCGACATGAGATGCTGCCAGAATTCTACAAGACTGTGTCTCCTGCACTAATAGCTAGGTTCAAGGAACGGGAAGAGAATGTGAAGGCTGATGTGTTTCATGCATATCTGTCCCTTCTGAAACAGACCAGACCTGTACAAAGCTGGCTTTGTGACCCAGATGCAATGGAACAAGGGGAAACACCGCTGACAATGCTTCAGAGCCAGGTTTGTTTTCTATATGCGGTTTCTAAAAAAAATTCTGTATAAAAATTAAGATGATGGTAACTTAATTGAAAATAGATTGGATAAGGTAATTCTTTTCATAGGGTGGCAACACTAACTAGTGAAAATAACTTCAGTTCCAAGTACAAGTGAAACTAGCTTAATCGCTTTTTGCCCATCCGCTCCGGAGTGATCTGTCACCAGCTGTGTCCACTAGACACATCCGACAACTGATCAGTATACTGGACCACTTCTGGTACTATGTGATCTCTGTGACCAACCACAGCAGATCACATAACAATTGTACACAGTGGATGGCTTCCTTTCATGCCATCAATTGTGTACAATTGTGCTGCTAGCTGTGATTGGTCAATGTTCATATGGTACAGACAGGTCTGATCACAGCCCATCTGTACCATGTGATTAGCTGTGGCAAATCGCAGTTAATCACTATAGTTAACACTAAATCAGTTTCAGTAACTATGGTTGCTTATACCAGTGAAATTCACTGGTATATATGAGAAATCGTGTTTAAAAAAATAAATAAAATAAAATCAAGTAAATAAAATGAAGAGAGGATCTCGTGCTCGCTCACAAATGTGAATGTGCATGTAGGTTGAGGTATCGCTGCAAGTGTCAGATCAAGAGAAATAATGTTAGCATCAGACCACCTGTGTAACTCCAAAACTGGTAACCTGTGAAGGCTTTTAAAGCGTTACCTATAGAGATTTATAGGTACTGTACATTGGCACCATTCCATGGGTGTAATGCAGTTTTAAAGCTTTACATGTTGGCTATCTTTTTACTTCGTAACATAATTTTTTATATTTTTTAAACAATTCAGTATTGTGTTTTTTATGCATTAAAATTCATTGAAGTGTATTTTATCCAAAATTTTGGAAAATCGTCACTCAATTTAGCGTGACTTAAGAATGTCAACGCCCACCATTTTAAAAATGTTTTTTTCTATAGGGCTTCTGCTAAAAAAGAAAAAAACTTTGGGGTTTCTATATAGTTTTCTAGCTGCTAATTTTTTTACATGTAGGAAAGAATTTGGCCTATACTGGAATTGGTTAACAAGCATCTTGTTTTTGATAGCTTGCCGATATTTTGTATAAATGTTTCTTGCAGCTTTTTTTATTTATTTATTTTTTAATTTTTTTATATATTTCACCTACAATTTTTAAGCAGGCACGTACATGTATTTTACATTCACATTGGTCCCTGCTCTCAAAGAGCTTTCAAACTACAGTCCCGAACTCGCATCCATAACTATACTAGTGCCAAATCGGACAAGAGTTGTTAAATCTTGAGCCAGCATTTCTTTGGAATGTGGAAGGAAGCTGGAGTACCCGGATGAAGCCCATGCAGGCAAACTCTATGCAAGTAGGGCCGAGTTATGCTGCCAGGCAAAAGTGCCTAGTGCTGCCATGCAAAAATTCCCAAATACTTAGCCACTGTGAAAGCTTAATTGCAGTCAAATGCTATAAAAATGCTATCAAATGCATCACTTGTGTTGATGCCCCTTCTGTTAGGATTCTAACTGCTCAATAGTCCTGGGTTGTCTTTGTTGTATTTCTTTTTCATACAACATGGGGGACACAGGCTAATATATATTACCTACTGGGTTATACGCAATCTCTAGGTGAATGGATTTTTTTTATTTTTTTTTGTTTTTTTTACCAGCGTCTCAAGATGGATGGGCACATTTGTTTGAGCTCTTAGCTCCAGGTCTCTAGTCCCACAAACTGTTCTTAAATAAATCAAATGATTGACCGATTGGATCCATTTGACACAGGCTCTGTATGCTTAGATAAAAAGTACCTGAGCCTCGCAAAGAAGATTCAAGACTCGAGATCCTGCAAAGTTTTGCCTGAAATGTGACCTCCGGGCACTGGACCTTGCGAAGTGGAATCCTGGACACCACAGTGCTAAGGCATTCCTGCAGGGTTCTGTACAGGTCCAGGGGAGTGGACCCTAAACCTTAAAAGGGTACCCGGTCCTTGGAGGTCCTCAAGTGACAGGAACCCGCCGTGATGGGTGAAGATTGGGCTCTTAGTTTCTAAGTTGCCCTGTGCCTGGACGAGTAAATGAAACGCCTTTATTGTGGGGTGTCCCAGTGTTTGTAACAATCAGTCACGCTAGCTAGATGATGGACGCCTGTGTGCTATGACCATATGGGGGAGTTTTGGGCTAGCTGTGGGTGTTTGCAAAGTGTACTTTTTTTTTTTTTTTTTTTTTTTTTTTTCGCATTGGTTTGCCATGACGCACGTGCATTCACAAGAGCGCTGCTGTGCTCAAGTTTTGTTTAGCGGCCATGGTGCATGTGGCAGAGCCGGACGTGCGTCGTAGCGTTTATCTGGCCGCACAAAGATTAGTGTCATGCGTGAATACAGCCGTGCCCGTTCCGGCATGCAGCCAGCTTATTTAAGATGTGTATTCCAAATATGCGGTGATTTCAGAAGGCAGCTGTGGGACACAGAGCAAGCTCTGAACCAGGCATTTGCAGCAGTTCATTTCTCCTTTCTCGGGTCATTAGGTGTTGCTTTGCAGGTTAAAGGTGCTTGCTTAGCAGGATTGTTGCATAGGGGCTTGGTGAGCCCTATTAAAGAGTCTCCCTTATGAGATGTGTTAATACTACACCCAGATACTCCCCTTTTTTTTGGCTTGTAAATGTCTTCAAAAAAGAGTGGCGGGACTAACACTACAGGGAAGGGCACTCCTATGTCGTCAGTAGTTCCTGGTGAACCTAGTCGTATCCCTGGTGTTGTATCCCCTGAAAGATCAGATGCTTCCGGGCAATCTGAGCCGCTGTACCTATCTGGGATTGTGCCTACAGCCAACGCTGCTCCTAAACCCTTTATCATCAAGGATGAACTGTCCTTGGCCCTAGCTGGGTTAGAGCATGAGATTGCTGGCATGATTGCCTCCATCTCACAACGTGGTAAGAAGCGTGAAAGATCCCCCTCCCTGGAACCTTCTAGTTTAGCGCAGGAATGGGTTGAGGATGGGGAATAGCTGAAAGCTCAAGATTTTGGGGAGGACCTTGCGGATGAGTCTGCTTCTGAGCAATCTGGACAAGAAGATATTCAGTTGATGTCTTCTCTTAGTCGCAGAGGCTTTTGATCCATACTCTTACCGAGTAGGTTCGTTCTAGCTTTAAGTTGCATCTTGCAGAGGTTACTGCAACCCCCCTTGGGGGTGCCTGAGGCCTCCCCCTTGGGCCCTCCGTTGGAACAGGATTTTTGTTCTTAGTAAGAGGTTTTCCCTTTTTATATCCCATGAATGCAAAGTTTAAGAATTGGAGCATGCCAGCAGTAGATGCAGCAGTCTTTCTTTAAACAAGAACTTGACTTGTCTGGTAGATAATGCACAGGGCTTGATGGACCCTGTTGACGAGGAGAAATTTGAGTTATTAAAGGCTTCCTTTTCTTTGGTCAGTGGAGCTATTCATTCAGCTGTTGCAGCAATTGGTATCTGCCAATCCATAAAGGACCAGGTCTGATGGGCCTAACCAGGAGGATTATCTGGCTGAAGGTAAGACAGATGTGTTTTGCTGTTGACGCCTTTTAAAGGATTCAATCCAGCAGGTTTCTGGTTTTGGCTTTCTTGTCTGTACATATGCACAGACTTTTGTCTGGTCAGCCAAGCTTTCTTGTAAAAAAAAAAGATTGGCAGGTTTCCCCTTCCATGGGGAATGTTTATTTGGTGATAATTTGGACAAATGTAGCCAAAAGATTTCCTGAGGGAATAGTTGTCTACTTCCTCCGCCAAGGCATTTCCGCGCCCACAGTGCTAGGGCCAGAAAAAGCTCTGGGTCCAAAACTCTTCTAAACCCAGCACCAGGCCCTCATTTTTAGGGGATGCCCCTATTCAGGTGGGGGGAGGCTGCTGCACATTGCGGATATTTGGAGGACAATAGTTCAGGATGGGTGGGTTGCCTCGACTATATCCTGCGGTTACAAGCTGGAGTTGCGGGTGGTTCCCCCTCAGGTTTCTTAGATTCAGCGTTCCCTCGGATCCTCCAAAAATAAACTTTATTGTTTCAGGCACTACATCATTTAGAGCATCAAGGAGTGACTGTAGAGGTTCCTGTATTCGAAAGGGGTGCAGGGTTTTACTCAAACCTGTTGACAGTTCAAAAACCAAATGGGGACACAAGACCCATTTTGGATCTAAGATCCCTGAACCAGTATTTACTAATCCAGTCCTTTTGAATGGAGTCTGTCCGCTCAGTAGTAGCCTCACTCCAGAAGGGAGACTTTCTAGCCTCCATCGATATAAAGGACACATATTTACATCTACCTATCTTTCTGCCTCATCAGAGGTTCCTGCGATTTGCAGTAGCGGAACATTTTTTCAGTTTGTGGCTCTACCCTTTGGGCTTGCCACAGCCCCCCAGGTGTTCACAAAGGTCCTAGCACCAGTACTGGGTCCCAGGGGGCCCAAGGGATCTTGTTGCTCTGGTATCTGGATGACCCTCCTGCTCAGAGATCACTCAATACTGGCTCTAGAACAGAGCATAACCTGTACAGTGCGGTATTTGGAAACCTTAGGCTGGATCATAAACACCGAAAAGTCAGCCTTGAAACAGCTCAAAGTCTAAAGTATTTGGGTCTGATCCTAGATATGGTCCAAGCAAGGGTATTTTTGCCACCTGTAAGGATCTGTGTCCCGAAGGATCAGGTGCGTCAGATAAGGGGCACCAGACAACCCTCCATTCGACTCTGTGAGTCTTCTAGGAAGGATGGTGTCCTCCTTTTTGAGGCAGTGCCCTATGCCCAGTTCCTGCCTGGGGGAATGGTCCCTACACCCAGGGGTGTTCCAGGAAATTTGCTAGCGTTTGGGATGACCTAGTGGCATCCAGGTTCAACAAGCTACAGCAGTTTGTATCCCAAACAAGGGATCCTCTGGCAATCAGAGCAGATTCTCTGGTAGTTCCACAGAGCCAGTAGTTCCTGGTTTATGCTTTCCCTCCGACCCCTCTCCTTCCACTTTTGTTGTGCAGGATTCAGAGAGAGGGGAATCCAGTCATTCTGGTGGCACCAGCCTGGCCCAGAAAGCCTTAGTTCCCGGAGATTGTGAGGCTGACATTAGACTAGCCATGGATGCTTTCACTTCACCCTAATCTACTGTTTCAAGGTCCTATATTTCACCCCAATTTATAGTCTCTAAATTTGATGGCATTGCTATTGAAGCCAGGGTGTTGAAGGAGGACCATGGTATCCTGAGACCAGTGGTATCTACCCTAGAAAAGCTGTCAATAGGAAGATCTATCATAAGGTCTCGAAGACTTGCATTGCTTGGTGTGAAGCTAGAAAATGGCATCCTCGGAAATACGTGATTGGGAGAATTCTCTTTTTCTACAGTCGACTGTGGAAATCAGATTGGCTTTGAGTACAATCAGAGGTCAGGTTTCGGCCCTGTCGGTGTTCTTCCAAAGGCCTTTAGCTTCCAGTTCGCTGGTCAGAACCTTTTATGCAGGGGGCAACTCATTTGCTCCCCCTGCCCCCCCCCCCCCCATTAGGTCACCTATGTGTCCTTGGGTCTTGAACTTGGTGCTTTCTGTCTGTTACAAAAGCAACCATTTGAGCCTATCGAGGAAATTCCAATAGACTTGCTGTCAGGCAAGATAGCCTTCCTGATGGCCATCACCTTGGTTAGAAGGGTGTCTGAGTTGGCAGCCATTTTGTGCGGGGAACCATACTTGATCCTTCACCACAACAGGGTCGTGTTACTACCTGTTCCATCCTTTTTGCCAAAGGTGGTGTCAGCCTTTCATTTAAATCAGGACAATATTTTTCCGCCTTTTTTCTCTCAGCCTTGTTTGGCAGAAGAAAGACGAATGCATTCCTTTGGACGTTGTATGGGCAGTCAAGGTTTATTTGTCTAGATCTGTGTAGATTCGAGGATCAGACTCCTTTGTTTTACCAAAGGGACCCAAGAAGGGGCAGGGAGCTTCCATTGCCAATTGGGTCCATCAATTGGTCATTCAGGCCAGGGGTGTAGGAACCTCCTGGGCTTTTCGCCATCGTGTATCTGTGGCTCAGATTTGTAAGGCTGCTATCTGGTCTTCAGTGCATACTTGCACAAGATTTTATCGGATAGATGTTAGAGCAGGCGAAGATTGGACTTTTGGCCGTAGTGTACTACAGGCTGCCATTTAACGTCTGATGGCTATTTTTGTTTGAGTGTCTCCTACCCCTGAAAGCTATTGCTCTGGTTCGTAATGAATATTAGCCCAACTCTGCGTCCCATGATGTATGAAAAAGAAAATACATTTTTTTTTCGTCACACTTACCTGTAAAATCCTTTTCTTGGAGTACATCATGGGACTCAGAGCCATCCCCTCTTTTTGAGGATTCAGTGCTTGCTACAAAACTAATGTACTTCCTGTATGGGAGGGGTTATATGGGGGGGTCATGTCCGGTCTAAAACTGTCTACCAGTGTCCATTCACCTAGAGATGGTGTATAACCCAATAGGTAATGAATATTAGCCTAACTCTGTGTCCTATGATTTTACTCAAAGAAAAGGATTTTACAGGTAAGTATGACGGAAAAAATCCTATTTTTATTATTTCATTGCAAGATGCGTCAAATATTTTCAATTGGTGAAAGGTCTGTAGTGCAGGCAGGCCAGTTAAGCGCCTAGATTCTTTCACTACAAAGCCATGCTGTTGTCATAGATGCAGTATGTGGTTTTGCATTGTTTTCCTGAAATATGCAAGGACTTCACTGAAAAGAATGTTGCCTGGATGAGCGCATATGCTGCTCTAAAACATAGATACATTTTTAAGCATTGGTCGTGCCTTTCCAGATGTTCAAGCTGCCCACTCTATGTGCACTAATAAAGACTTTTGAACTGAGCGCAGATAACAAGCTGAAAGGTCCCTCTCCTATTTATTTTGGAGAACGCGGCGCAAATTAAAGAGCAACTGGGAGCTGTCACAGGCTTTCATCAAGCCTACGTCACTATGCTCGCTTTCTCTGTGCAGTCTCTTTATTTTATTTTATTTTTTTGTTATGACTGCACTTGGGCTGTAAGAAAATTTGATTAGATATTGTTGAATAATGTAGACTCAGAATCGTTTTTTTTTTCCTTTTTTGAGGTTCATGTACATATTAATGAAAATCTTTGAGTAGATATTTGCTTTTAGTCTAATGCAGCAATGCATGAACATGCCTGAATGTTTGATAGTTTGGCTTAATTTCTTAAACTTTGGTTAAAATGAATGGAAAGTTTATGTGCTGCTTTTTTAGGTACCAAACATTGTGAAAGCTCTACATAAGCAAATGAAGGAGAAGAGTGTGAAGACACGCCAGTGTTGTTTTAACATGCTCACAGAATTAGTCAATGTGTTACCCGGTGCTTTAACACAACACATTCCAGTTCTGGTGCCAGGTAAAGCAACGGTCATTTGTTTTACCTTTTTTGTGATTGTAATTTGTTTTTTGTAATTTGGAATATTGTGTGAAAATATTCTAGGCTCACTTTTTTTTTTTTATCTATTTTTTGCAGGGATCATATTTTCATTAAATGACAAGTCAAGTTCTTCTAACCTGAAGATAGACGCTTTATCATGTTTGTATGTGATTCTTTGCAATCATTCGCCTCAAGTCTTCCACTCACATGTCCAGGTCTTGGTTTCACCTGTAGTAATCTGTGTCGGGGATCCATTCTACAAAATCACCTCTGAAGCTCTGCTGGTTACACAGCAGCTTGTGAAAGTCATTAGACCTCTGGACCAGCCTTCTTCCTTTGATGCAACACCATACATAAAAGATTTGTTTACATGTACAATCAAAAGGTTGAAAGCAGCAGATATTGATCAAGAAGTAAAAGAGCGCGCAATCTCTTGCATGGGTCAGATTATCTGTAGTTTAGGTGATAACCTGGGAAGTGACCTTCCTAGTACGCTTCAAATTTTTCTGGAAAGACTGAAAAATGAGATCACACGTTTGACCACAGTAAAAGCTCTGACGCTGATAGCAGGTTCTCCTTTGAAAATAGATTTAAGGCCAATCTTAGGTGAAGGAGTACCTATCCTTGCCTCGTTTCTTCGGAAGAATCAGCGGGCTTTAAAACTTGGGACACTCTCTGCTCTAGATATTCTAATAAAAAATTATAGCGACAGCCTCACTGCAGCAATGATTGATGCTGTACTGGATGAGCTTCCACCTCTTATTAGTGAAAGTGATATGCATGTGTCTCAAATGGCCATAAGCTTCCTGACAACATTGGCTAAAGTATATCCATCCTCTTTATCAAAGATCAGTGGATCTATCCTCAATGAACTTATTGGGTTGGTGCGGTCACCATTGCTTCAAGGAGGAGCACTTAGTGCAATGTTAGAGTTTTTCCAAGCCTTAGTGGTGACTGGCACTACGAGTCTGGGATATATGGACTTGCTCCGTATGTTGACGGGACCAGTTTATGCACAGAGTACTGCGCTTACGCACAAACAGTCATACTATTCTATTGCCAAATGTGTGGCAGCGCTGACTCGAGCATGCCCTAAGGAAGGTCCAGCAGTGGTTGGTCAATTTATCCAGGATGTTAAAAACTCAAGGTCCACAGACTCTATTCGCCTCTTGGCTCTGTTATCACTAGGAGAAGTTGGCCATCATATTGACCTCAGTGGACAAATAGAGCTGAAATCTGTTATACTGGAAGCTTTCTCTTCTCCTAGTGAAGAAGTCAAATCTGCAGCTTCATACGCCCTTGGAAGCATCAGTGTAGGCAACCTTCCAGAATATTTGCCATTTGTTTTGCAGGAGATAACTAGTCAACCTAAGAGGCAGTACCTTCTGCTTCATTCCCTCAAGGAGATAATAAGTTCTGCTTCTGTAGTAGGCCTTAAACCTTATGTTGAAAATATATGGTCTTTACTACTTAAACACTCTGAATGTGCTGAAGAAGGAACAAGAAATGTGGTTGCAGAATGTTTGGGAAAACTGACACTGATAGATCCAGAGACTCTCCTGCCACGACTCAAAGGATACTTGGCTGCTGGTATGTCTTGTAATTTTGTATCTAGTGTAACCTTTTTGCTGCCAGAGCAGTTTTCAAGTTTTTTGCACACGTGTTTAATAAAATAATTTTAGGCTTGAAGATTAGCTAAAACCTCCAAACACATATATTTTCTAGCAGCAGATACCCTGGAAAATAAAATTGTCATATGATATTCCATAATGTGTTTTCTAGGTCAAAATTTGTGTAAAAAAATTCCAGAGTTTATTTTAGGGTTGGATAGTGGGACCATAATGGATTATTGGTCTCACTCTGCCATGTACACACATTTTGTGTGGGGTGGAGCGGGCTAAAAAAAAATGCATTCTATTTTCCAGTGTGGGGTAGATGAAGGGGAGATTCTTTTATCTTTGCTATGTGATATATTTTTAAGACAGGTTATTTTTAATGACACTTCAGAGGTCTTTTAGACCCCCTGATGTCTCACCTGCCTACCATTGAAGCTAATGGAAGGCAGATCTTGCTCCATTAGCTTCTTCCCTGGCCTCAATGGCAAGGAAAAGTGACAGTTGAACTCTGAAGGGATGTTTCACACTTCGCTTCCAGTTTCATTCTAGCTAGGGAACATCAGTGAATGGATTTTAACTGGTCTCCCTTCACCCGGCAACATTTGCTGTGTGGGTTGTGGGTCCTGCAGGTGGGACAAATGAGGTCAAGAAGCGGGGGGGGGGGGGGGGTGCATATGTTCTGAGTCAGCTGCATGTGTGTAAACCCTCTTCCACTGCTCTAACACTTGTGGCAGTAATATATGCTTCTAACACACAAAAAAAATAAAAGGAGGCTAGTGATGAAATGCAGTAATAAAATCACTTTTAACATGCCAACACAAACCATTCTCACAACCCAGCAAACAAAAAATACACCAATAGTTTTTGACCGTCCCTGTCCTTAAAGTGGAAGTAAACCCATCGATTTAAACCGTTTCAAAAAACGGTATGCCGGGAATGCTAACTGCACATTGGCTGTGCTCTCAAACTGTCAAACCACCCAATGGCTGGTGTCATATTGGATAATATGTGCAGCACCGTAGCAGCTGAAGATTAAACAGAGGCAAAGATGGCAGCTTCCGTGGATGGAAACGATAGGGGAGTTTACTTCCACTTTAAGTTAAAATGTGTATTTACTCTTACATTTTTTTTTTTTTTTTTTTTTTAGGGACTTGGAACGTACATGTTTGGTAGTTTTTAATTTCGCTGCAACATAATTTGTGTAATATAATCAGATTTCTTCTAATGTTGTGCAATGTTTTTTTTAGGTTCATCTTATGCACGAAGCTCTGTAGTCACAGCTGTTAAATTTACAATATCAGACCATCCTCAGCCCATTGATCCTCTTTTGAAGAATTGCATTGGTAAGCTTAGGTGCAGATAATTCTAAAGTGATCATTACAGTGGACACATGCAGATTACTCATTTGCCACACGTTTATAATGGGTCCAGTACCTACACTTGCTTAGACTTTTGGAAAGTATAATGTGCTTAGTAAATAGATGGTGTATCACTTCAAAACACAGTTCACTCCTTTGTAAATTTATTGTCCTTGCATTGTGAACTGAATTTAGGGGAAAAAAGGAAGAGGCGCCGCTGAGTGTAGAAATAACGTACACTTTAATTATAAAAACGTATTTAATACAGGCAACTCGCATTTTGGATGTGATCTATGAGCATTCAGTCACTTTAAAAGCTGAGCATGGATATGGTCATCTGATAGTCTGTCAAGCTGAGGCGCTGTAGCTGCTAGTGGCCAGGAAGTGGCACAGACGCCGGGCGTGGAGCGCAGTTCAAAGAGCGAAGTCTGGAGCGCCGGCGGAGAGAGATGACATCATGAGGTGGGTGCGACCGGTTTCGTGAGCGTACAGGCTGAGGTTGTTTGACAGCCGCGCTCCTTCATCAAAGCTATTTTGATGAAGGAGCGTGCCTGTCAAACAACCTCAGCCTGTACGCTTACAAAACCGGTCGCACCCACCTCATGATGTCATCTCTCTCCGCCGGCGCTCGAGACTTCGCTCTGCTTTGAACTGCGCTCCACGGCTGGCGTCTGTGCCACTTCCTGGCCACTAGCAGCTACAGCGCCTCAGCTTGACAGACTATCAGATGACCACATTCATGCTCGGCTTTTAAAGTGGCTGAATGCTCATAGATCACATCCAAAATGTGAGTTGCCTGTATTAAATACGTTTTTATAATTAAATTGTATGTTATCTCTACACCCAGAGGCGCCTCTTCCTTTGCTTTTTTTTTTCCACAGACTTTGGAACATGGTTTCTGTCCTTCACTGATGGCAGCCCTGGATATGGAACTCCTGGTTTTAAATGCTTTCCTTTGTTCTACTGGACAGTAGCTTTTATATTTATAATCATATGGTTCTTAACATAATATGGACTCTTATTCATATAGTTGGATTTTTGGTTTCAATTGGTGAGAGACTGGTGGACATTGGGAAAAATGATCTTTGACCCTGTTTTTGCGCATTTACTTGTGTATTGAATTTAGGGGAAGCTTCAGTTTAGTTATATCCCTGAAGAGTGAGACCGTTCATAGATGTTAGCATAAACCTAGCATTTAATAATTGCTTATGTTTCCAACAGGATATACTTAAGTTGGTCATGGATTAAAATTCAGCTGGTTCCGCAAGGACCAGCCAAACTTTGATTCATCTTTGGTTGTTCCCATTCCAGAGCATTTGATCTAATCGACTTTTCTTGAACTGGCTTGTTTGACGTTTTTCCAAATTGCTGCAGCTCTGATGGGTATATTCTGACCACAGATAAAGTCGCTTGTGTGTGGTATGGGTGGGGTAACCGTTCAATGTAATTTTTTTTTTCTTCTTCTTCTATCGGGCCACTGGCTGATTAAAAAAATACTGTTTTGTGTATTGCCAGCCTTTGTTTCTCCAGGAGTAGTGTTTTTAGGATAGATATTTTTAGTTGGCTTGAATTAAAACATTTTAGTGGGAGGAAAGCTGTTAAGAAAGTCTGGTCCTTTTTTTTTTTTTTTTGATTATATATAGATGTTGCATTGAGAGACGACATTCTACCCAGCTTGGTGTGTTGAGAGATCTTTAGAAATATGGAAATCTTCTTTGTTAATGGTGCTCTGGAGATTTAACCCTGGTCCTGACTTCCCAACTAAAAGAATCTCTGACCTGGAACAGCTGTATAGCTAGAAAAGTGTTCAGGTCCTGAATTTCCCTTATTGCATGACTGTTTTGGGTATGGTATTCAGGGAAGGATATGGATGACAGCCTTTGGAGACTTTGCCTTTTAAAAGAGGTTAGTAAGTGCTCCAAAATGTGTTCACAATTTGCCTTTACACAAGTATTTTTATTGAAAAATAGATGGGTTACATTTTCTAGATGGGGATCTATGCATCTGAGTTTGGAGTCAAGATAACATTGCAGCTAGCAGCATATAACCATTTCAGAACTTGCACTATAGCCGAAAGACTACTACAGTGCAGCTCTCTCGTTCTGTCACAGATTGTGGTAAAGAGCCAATCACAGCGACCCTTTACCATGTGTCCAATCGCAGCTGATCTCATGTAAACGGCACGAGGAGAGCTGGTAATTGGCATGTTGTAACAGCATGAGGAGAGCTGGTAACCAGCATGTTGTGACGGGACAATTTACACAGATAATCAGGGTAATTATCTAAAAAAAGGGATAAATATTTTATTTGGGTACCGTGCTGCATGACCGAGTAATTTTCATTCAAAGTGCAACAGCTTGAAGTTGAACATTGGCCTGGGCAGAAAGGGGGTGAAAGTGTCCAGTATTGAAGTGGTTAACAGTATCACTGTGACTTGCAACTTTATCAAGAGCAAAAAACTAAACCGCGAAAATAGTGTGTTTATAAAATGTTTATACATTTCAGGTGACTTCCTGAAAACACTGGAAGATCCTGACCTTAACGTCAGACGAGTAGCCCTTGTGACGTTTAATTCTGCTGCTCACAACAAGCCATCACTGATCAGAGACTTGCTTGATTCTGTGCTTCCCCATCTGTATAATGAAACAAAAGTTAGAAAGGAGCTAATAAGAGAGGTTAGTAGTGTTCATTTGTTTTCCCAGATAACTGCTGATTACGGTTCCTAATTACACTTTCTTAATTCTAGGTGGAGATGGGTCCTTTCAAGCACACAGTTGATGATGGTTTAGACATCCGAAAAGCAGCCTTTGAGTGTATGTACACTCTTCTTGACAGCTGTCTGGACAGACTGGACATCTTTGAGTTCTTAAACCATGTTGAAGATGGTCTGAAGGATCATTATGACATAAAGGTAAAGGTGTTTTAGATATTTTAGGAGAATGTTGGTAATTATAGTTGAATAACCTATTATTTATTTTGACGGTATCTGAATATAATCAATTTCAAATTACCAAAAAAAAGTAGGACAAATTGCATTGTGGCCTTGCCCCTAATGCTGCTAATTATTTTTCTTTTTTTCTTTTAGATGCTGACATTTTTAATGTTGGTTAGGTTATCCACACTCTGTCCAAGTGCTGTACTGCAAAGGCTGGATAGACTGGTAGAACCATTACGTGCTACTTGTACAACTAAGGTATGCAAAATAGATGGTTATATCCTTAGTGTGTTATTTCTAAAATCGCTTTTGTAAAACATGCTAGTGATCAACAGATTATTAATAGTCTTCAAGAGAAGCATTGACAATAAGGCTAAAGTAGCATGCTCTTTTTAATGCCTGTGCCAGCAGTTGCTTGTACTTTATTTCCCTTAACTCTGCTGCTCCATGTGTCCATGGGAGTACCATGAACTACTTGGTACTTCTGGGAAAAATGCTGATGATTAGTCACAGAGCTTTAACCACTTGACCTCCAGAAGATTGGGCTGTCGTCGGCTCCCAGTAGCTGTGTGCATTGGGAGCATATAGGCATCTTAAGCTGCTATATATGAATTTTCTCATTCAATTTCCTTTTAGATTTACCTTCAACTATGTAGTGCAAGGGCCTGCCTTATTGCATACAATATGAAAGTGTTTAGTTTTAACTTCCGATCATATGGCTTTTATAAATCTAAAGGAAAATTGTATCATATATGGCCAACCTTAGACCCCCATACACCCTATACAACTTTTTTCTGATTTCCTTTAGATTTACCAAACCATGTAGTGCAAGGGCCTGCCTGATTGTATACAAATTGAAACTCTTAAGGTTTGACCTCACATTATATGGTTTTGGTAAAAGGAAAAAATATACAGACAATTTAGTGTGTAATCCAGCTTAAGACTGCATTAGTGCTCTAGAGATGTGTCTACTATTTTGTTTGATATGTATGGGTAAGTTCCAGTTTCCTGTAGTGGGTATACTTAGACATAATGAGTCCGATTTTGCAAGGTACCTGCTCCTTGGCAGAAATGAAAATGGCAGAACTCTGCCTGAGGTAAGAAAACAAACGGAACATAAATTCAGTTTAGGACACTGTAGTGGGCAGAAATGGGGGAGGGGGGGGGTCACCCACCAGGTCTTCTGGAGTGTAAGGGTCCTAGGTGTATATGGATGTGGCCACTACCGTTTTAATGATATTCTGAAGCAAATCAGAGAAATTCAGCAACTTGGAACATCAAAATATTTGACTTGTTGAGCTTGAAGATGTTGCTGGTTTGTCTAGCCACACATCTGCGGCTTTGGGTGTCTCAAAGTACTCTCTCTATAAACCACCATCCTTAACTTGGCTGTGTATATGATTACATAAGATTTCTGGAGAGAGTGGAGTCTCCTTTTAACATCAAGGTACTTTGCACATTCCCACGAACCTCTGCCAAATCGGGCAAGAACAAGATTTTGAATTAGTTCAGCTCTGCCTTCCACTTGGTATGCGCTTTATTCAAAATGATGGCTTTTTCCCCCATTAAGCAGCAATTAATGTGACTGGACACAGGCTCGGCTGTTGTCACCCGACACTCCTTTTTGAGTGTGATTATAAAGTCTCAGAGCCCTGGTCCTCTTCATCTATCCACTATAGATGGGCCCATCCTCTGTTCTGTTCATTTTTGCTGCATGTGCATTCACCTCAGAGCTACACGCAGACAGCCTATAGAAGTGGATGCAGACACAACAGCTGCATGAACACAGTCACATGTGAAAATTTTAAATGCAGACAGGAGCTGGTGTACAGATTGAGCGTAGGCAGTGTGCTCCTTGCCCGCATATCAAAATGACATGTGACTGTCTGTGCAACTGCTGCATCTGCATCCACTTCTATCGTCTGCTTGCCTGCGGCACCGAGTTGGATGCAGCTCAGCACAAAGGATCAGTCTACCATCTGAATGATCCCTTAATCGCATGGATAAAAACAAGAAAATATACTTTATCTGTGAAGAAAATAAAAACCATTGTGATAGTTAAACTAAAATGTTTTCCAAATTTGATGGTAGATTTACTAATCGCAACTGAATCAGAATTTGATCTTTCGCTTTTCCTGTTCTAATCTGTGTATTTGCATTAAAGGTACACCTTGTCACTCTTCCCATTTTCTTTCTCCTGAGTTAATCTAGACTAGAAACCACTACTCATTTACTTAGCTGTAATCTGCTAAGCAGCATCTGGTCACAGCATACAGCTAATACTCCCTTCAAAGCTAGCCACATCTGTGCTGCAAGACTTCCCTGACTTGTTTATAGGTGTCTCCATTCTCAATGGATGGCTGCATACAGATTGAGTGCTTATTGCACAAAATCAGGCACCATTGAAAGAAATGTGCCACATCTGTCTTTCTAAGATAATTAGTTAGAAGGGGCAGGGGTGAGGAGCTTCTAGTACAGTTTAGCTAGAGCAGGGTGACCGTATACGTTCACTAAAAGTACACTTGCTGGATATCTTTTATTTTGATTTATTGTTCAAAGAAAAGTTCCTGAGGGAAGACTGGTTTACGAAACTAACGCAGACTGAACTGAAAAATTACAGTGTGTGGTTGGATCAAAAGAAGTACAGACTGTACTGAGACAATTTTCCCTCATGCATTGATCATAAGGCACAGAGCAGTTTGCTTCTGTCTACTGCTTATTTACATGCAATATAGTCTGTAATACTTAAACATTAATACCATTTTATATTTCTTCAGGTAAAGGCAAACTCTGTGAAACAAGAATTTGAGAAGCAAGATGAACTAAAACGCTCAGCCATGAGAGCAGTGGCAGCACTTTTAACCATTCCTGAAGCAGAAAAAAGCCCGTTGATGAGTGAATTCCAGTCCCAGATCAGCTCAAATCCTGAACTGGCCGCCATATTTGAAAGTATTCAGAAAGATACTTCCTCCGCTAACCTGGAATCAATGGACACAACTTAATTGTACTACGGAGGGACCATAATATTGAACCATAAAATGCACTGAAATTGACAGGTTCCAAGAGACGAAAGAGAATGAAATATCTTAAATTTTCAAGCTTCACAATGTTCCACTTTCTTTATACTTTAAGAAGATGGTTTGGCTTAATTCCATTGTTGCTTTTTGTAGCATTGATTCCAGGAATATAAATGTCCATAACCAAGATATTATTGGTTTGACCATTTTAAAGATGGCTATAGCTTAGAACACAATGTTTGAAGATAACTTCCAGCATCCATTTGCTCTGTAATGTTTAGGATTAAAACTGTTAAAAACGGACCATGAATATAATTTTTATTCTTTTTTTTTTTTTTTTTTTTTTTTGTTCTCCAGCAGCTGAACACATGGCTTTTTGTACAACTTCTGTTCCTTTGATTCCACTACATAAAATGTTCTGGCTTGCAGATCTAAATCTTTGTAATGTTCATTAAACCAGACATGACCAGAAAGTAAATATCCCTTAAAATCTGATATGATAGCAGTCTATCTGTAATCTACATTCAGTTTGCATGAATGGGTGCACAAATAAGTATATAATGCATGCTATTTTACACAAGCTGCAAATGGGCTAGCAGATTATCCTTTTACAGAACTTAGAAGTATTTTGATGTCCTATAAAACATTACATACGTTGTTCGACAGTGTGATCACAGCACAGTGCAATGTAGGCTCTCAGCAATTTAAATAGCCAGTTTCATGAATACTTCTAGAACATGTGAGAGTATGGTCTTTATTGTGCTGTCTGTGTTGTTTTTCCCCCCCAAAAACAACATTCATAACCTTTTCTTGTATATCTTTAATACTTGTGAACCTTTCACTACCTACTTTAGGGTTTGTGCTTGTGGGCACCGTTCATACACTATTTTAATCTCATGAATTGCAAGTTCGCCAGAGCTCATCTGGCTTGCCATGTGTAAGGTACATAGATCCTTTGGGTATACTGCTGTTTTGGGGTGTATGGGTATTTTTGTTTTTGCTAAATTAAGCATTGGTATGTTTCCTTAATTGCCCTAAAAAGGCTTTTCAGTTTTCCTACATGAAAACACCAGGTAATGTTGGAGGAACATGTGAGTCAATGGCTCCTGACCTAAAGAAAAGAAAAACGTACATCGATTATCAAGCATGTATAGCACTAGTCCTCAAAGGTCACAACTGATCTGGTGGGATATCCAACCAAACAGAGAATTGGTGTCCTTCACTAAGAAAAATTATTTATTATTCACAAAATCCATTTTTTATTGGCAGTCCTGTGTTTTAAAATATAATAGTTTTCACTTTTCTGAGGGTATTTTTAATTGTGTGTTCCAGGCTGTCACAAATGGGACAGCATGATCTGAAGACAAACTTGAGGTATTCCTCCTTTAACATGGTAAACTCCTACTGAGTGCCTCTGAAAGCCCATTGTCCTTTCACCTCCAAGATTACCTAATTTTGCACTGTAGAGTTGGTCAGATTCAAGTTTCAGTATCTGCCTTGTCCAGCTTGTTTAGCTAAATAGAAGTTCTTCCCCCTCAGGATAATTGCTGTATAGTAAGTGAGTTAAATGACCCATATAAACTATGCTCAAAGTAAATGACTGCTGCTACATGACCCAGTCAATCAAAGAGCTTATGTACATAGATCCATAGTTGTCTCTGTAGTTATGTACATTTTGGCAGCGCATTCCATTTTGAATCTTTTTATATAAATTTAAGAAACGGTGGGATTTATGTAATTATAGTTTATAATAATGGAAGTGGATAAATAAGCTAACTACTTCCTAATAAATGAAACAGAATTTCTTGAACAGCTAATTTTAGTGCATGTCAAAATAAGGGCCTTTTACTTTTGAGTTGGGGGTTTATAAAAAACAAAACAAAGAAACAAACCTGTTTTGTGGGCTTTGCCTTTGTTGTGCCTGCAGAGTATGATTATAGATATTTCCAAAGAAAATAATAATTAACAAGTAAAACACATCTTCTCTTACAATTTTTATTTTTTGTGTCTGTTTGTTTGACCTAAGTACGTTTTTCTACATTTTTAAAGAAGGAACACAAAGTGATGCTGTGTTGAGATTGCTGCATTGAGATTTCTGCAAGTATGTGCTAAGCTTCCAACAAGCTACCTAGTAGTGTATCCATTTTGTAATGCCTCTAATACCCAGCCTGCTCACTTGTCAGATGCCCATGCCCAATGATCCTGCTGGTTATTCATATATATATATATTTTTTTTTAAACCATCATAGTTTACCAGATTTTTTTAGTTTTTTTTTTACTTTAAATGATTTGGTCTGACATTATTTTGTAACTTGGGTCAAATGCTAGTTTTTATCATAACCACTTTAAAGGTTGATTCTGTAAAAATAAAGCCTGTAAGAAATATAATACTTCTCCCTCTATTAAAGGTATATCTGTTTTTTTTTTTTCCAATTGTTATTCAGAACAGAAAAGTAACTTTTTATTTTTTTAGGGATTTTCCATTTTCTGTATAGAGGTCAATATTTTTTTTTGAGAGGTTCAGGCTAAATTATTTATAGTTCATTTTTATGGTCATAACATTGTATATGTACCCATTTTCTTAAAGAATGTGTAGTGGTTTTGTACATATTTTCTTTTTTTCTCTGTTACGGCCAGAAATAAAAAAAAAAGTCAGCTAAATATGAAATATTCCAGTTAATTTTTTTCACAGTGAGATGAGCTTATCTTTGCAGAGACTGTTGTAAAAAGCTGCACAACTGTATACATAGAGCTGAATGAGAACTTATGCCAGTTAAAGCTGCCCATACATTTTTTTTTTTTTTTCAACCAGCAGGTTGAATTAAAAATGAAGAAAAAAAATCCTTCAGTCACTCATTCAATGCAGATAGGGGAATCGCTATAGCTGGTGGCACTGATATTTGGAGAAAAACCCCACAGGCTGATCATACAGAGATCAATGGCTAGATTGACTAACCAGCCTACCCATAATTTGATCAAAATTTGTCCGGTCTCTGCTGAATTAGCTGAATATCTATCGACGTATGGCTGCCTTAACTCCAACAAACTTTTTTTTTTTTTTTTTTTTAACCTAATTCTCGTTTAGATAAAGCTGGTGCTAAGGCAAACTGATGCTTCTGTGCTATCTCTTTAGATGACGCACGTATCCCGAGAATGCTGTATAAAACGTGTGTAACATTTTTGCAAAAAGATTTTGATATAGTGAAAAAGATTGGAATTTTTTTTTTTTTTTGTTCTCTGTAAAACATACTTGTCGGACATTGTGTCAAAATGTGTTCATTGATTACAGCTTAGAATGCTCATACAAAATGTAATTCAGCAGATTTGAGTGTCATGAAAGGTGTTTTTTAAATTTTTTTTCTTTTTTTTTCTTCAATATGGCTTCTGTGTGTTCCTGGAGAAGATTCCTACTGATGCGGTGGTAACTCATATTAGTACAGTGTGTGTTCAGAATATAAGGTCTGTTCTTGCTGAGTGTGCATTCTGACAGTATGCTCTGCTGCTTTCTGGCCTTTACGGTGTCATGCACACGGGCATATGAAAATAGCATTTTTTTGCAGCCAGAATTTGCAAACTGGGTACAACTTCCTGCACTCGAGTAGTGCGTAAGAATTGCATGAACTCACTATCCCAGATCCACTTCCACTCTCGTGTGCTCACCATGCCTTGTTGCCCTCAGACTGGGTTAGTCCAAACTCATTGTGCATTACCTCCCTAGCACAGCTCAGTTGCTACCGTCATATCATAGCCCTCTTCTCCTATGGGCATGCCTAATTAAAGCAGAGGTAAACTTGCCTTTCCTTCAACTGTCCCATGCTGGCATCTTCTGGGTGTTGGTCTTCAGCTGCCTTTATTGGCCCATGTGGCATGATGTCACATAGTTATGCTGACGATGTAATCTAAGCTACACATGAGCAGCTCAGTTTACGTTCTAGAGATTGCTGCAAGCAGGTAGGGACCTATGTTTTACTGCAGAAGAAACATTCCATGTCTCTCCTACAATAAAGAGCCTGTCTGCGCGCATGGTGTGACATTGGAACTTTTGTTCGCCTTGATCTCTGTGCTGGATCTGCTGCTCTTTCTTTCCCTACATACATTTTTATGTAGCTGCTGGGGGAATACTATGCAGAGTTGCTTAGGTCGCTGACATCATATCCAAGCTATAAATACACAAGTGGTCCACTGGTATTGAGTTATTCACTTTAAGATCATCTGTGGACAAGGGGGGGGGCACTGGAGGAAAAGAGATTTTATCTCCAAATACGGAAAGGCTTCTTCACAGTAAGTGCTGTGGAATTGACTCCCTTGAGATGGTTCTGGCCAGCTCAGTAGATTGTTTTAAGAAAGGCCTGGATTCTTTCCTAGATGTTCAAAATCTAACTCGATACTAATATTTATAGGTAAAGTTGATCCAGGGAGCATCTGATCACCCCTTGGGGGATCAGAAAGGAATTTTTTTTTTTTTACCCCTGCTGTAGCAAATTGGATCATGCTTTATTGGCGTTTTTATTTGCCTTCATCCTGGATCAACTGTGGGTGTAGGATTGTATATATTTTTTTTTTCCCTTCTGTTTGAACTGGATTGACCCGTGCCTCTTCCCCCCCCCCCCCCCCTTTCAACCAGACTAACTATGGTGGCTCCCAGCAGCAGTTTGGGGTTATTTTAATTACATGAATGGTCTCCTTCAAATGACACTAAACTGGTTTAAAAAAAAAAACGCATGAATTTATTGGACTATATTCTATTACTCTCAGCTATTTCCAAATCTCAACATAGCTTTTTTATTTTATTTTTTTCCCCCCTTTGCTGCTGACTTCCTGTTAGTGGGTGACTATTTATTCTCGATGATACCACTGCAAATGGGAATGTAACCACCCTCTTTCTTGTTCCCACAATAGATCAAGGCCTATGGAATTTGTAGTGTGCGTAAAGCTGCCACTAATGTGCACTGCTTGTCGCCAACCAACTAACAGGGATGGAAGAAAAAATTTTGGGACCTCATAGAGGAGACAGTAAAAAACAAAACTAATTTTAAGTAGTGGATGTGTATGGATTACTTTTGGAGACTAAGGATATTGTTCAGTGTCACTTTAGGCAAGCGTGTTGAACAGTCAACAGTGCAAGATAATGGCATAATGTGCTTGTATGCATTGCATTATAAAATACCTTAGCACTAAGCCCTTTCAATGGCACCCACTTTCTGCTGAGAGGGCTGATAACTTTTGTCCTCTTCCCTGATCGCAGACTCTCGCGCTGTGAGTGGCTGGAGCCACAATGTCACTCCTGCGCATGCAAGCGGTAGCCCTTGGTTCCAGCAAGCAGCTCTGAAGGTCCAGCACAGTATGTCAGACCTTAAGACCCCATTCATACCTGAGTGTTTTGTAGCTTGAAGCTACAACATGTTTGAGTGGGGGAGGAGGGGGGGGGAATTCTCTGTGGAGATTGTTCAGATCTCCACTCAAATTTGCCTGAAGCCCAACCAGGTTCTGGACCTTTTTTTATCGGGCAGATTTGGGCATTTTTGGAGAGTTTGTGTTCCCATAGAAATGCTCTATTCGAGCGCCTTGGCGATTCTTAACCCGTTTTGGAGAGTTATCTGGAGAGCTTTGGTAAATGTAATGGTAAAGCAGCACACCTGCCTCTACGATTCCAGAGATCCATGCTAGAAGCTTCGAGCATGAGGAGGGCATGAAACCAGTTTGCCAGCCAAGTGTTTACAAACTGGGCCGACATCAGAAATGCCCATGTGATGGATGATAAAGGTGAGATAAACCCCTACAAACTAAACTAACCACCGAACCGACCATAGGGAGATGATATGATTGTTATTTAGTACATTATCCATACATAAATAATAGATTCTTGGCACCAGAAAAACAGTACAAGCTTATACATTGCTTACATGATCATACATATGTGAAAACAGACAATGTATGTGCATTTGCAGTTCACTATGGCCACATGTGTACACACATCTTGCATGTGTGTAGGTATGTGTGCATGATGTACTGGAATGGCATGTCTATTGCCTCCTTGTTCGGAAGTATACAAGTATAATCACCTAAGCAATGTATAGGAGTATAAACTCGTACTGGTGCTAGGATTGTTATTTTTTTTTTTTTTTTTTTGACACAGTAATTTACACAAATAAAAGCTGCATTTATGCTCCTATTCCTAGGCATTGTTCATGTGCTCATTATGGTGCTCCTATCACAAGCTGTTGGGTGTGGGGGGCATTCCATAGGAGGGAGGGGCCAGGAGCAGAGCATAGAAGAGACCCGAGAAGGATATGGGCTGCTCTGTGCAAAACCAACTGCCCAGGAGTTAAGTAGAAAACGTTTGTTATTTAAAAAAATACTTTACAATCACTTTATGTTGCCAGCTCATCTGGCACATTTGCTACTTCTTTCCCTCACACATTCTGTCTCCATGAGTGTTGAGCAGAAGGTGCAAGAGAGTCCTCCACAGCTTTCCAGTCTTCAGCTGCTAGTTGATAATGCTGCAGCTTCCACTAGTTCAAGTCGATAGGTGTCAGCATGTCACAAATACATTAGGGCACACTCTGACCCCTAGATGCTATTGTATGGATTCTGTACACAAAGATAAACATTTAAAAAAAGCAATACTTTTTTTTTTTTTTATATTCAGTACAGCTTAGTATATAGGTATATTAACAAATAGATAAAGGGTAACTACTCTTTAATAAATATTTCAAATGATTAAATTGCCATGGGACCTGTATTGCTGGAGACAAAGTAGGACGCAAATTGATCCCTGACATGTGTATTGTGTCTGCTTCCACGAACATCAGTCCAATGAGTTCTTTCCAGGTTCTGAAGTAATGAGTTCTCAAACTCTAATCCATCCCGCTGCCTTACAAAGCTATGCAAGGCACAGGCAGCTTTAACAGCACAGACTGCATGTCGCATGTTCAAGACGATGGGACTTGCAGGTCCTGCAATTTATTTGCTAAAATACCAAATGCACATTCGACAACTCTACATGCTCTTTTTAGCCAATACTTGAACACACTCTTCTGTACAGTTAGATTGTGTCCCAAATAAGGCCCTAGAAAATGCTCACCCAGAGCAAAGGCCTCATCCCCTACAAAAACACTGGGTAGGGGAGGGCCATTTGTACCAGGGAGTGGACTGTTTTCCAGAAGGTCCAGACTATTGGTACGCAGTATGTGTCCAAAAGAAGAATGTCCAAAAATACTAGTCAGCGCTGCTGCCATACAACCCAATATCTATATAACTGAAGCAATAATTGGCATCAGCCACTGCCATTAAAACAAAAGAAACATATCTCTTGTTAAAATATTGGCTTCTGCTGCCTATGGGCTTCATGATCCTAATATGTTTTTCATCAATCGCTCCAACGCAATTGGGGAAAGTACAGCGTTGCTAGAAAACTTCAGAGATCTTTTGGTGTGAATCCAGTGGTTGGCATCCTAGGAAGTATGTCATAGGTAGAATTCTTGCCTTTTTGCAAATGGGGCTAGAGATGAAGCTGGCCTTGAGTACTATCAAGGGCCGGGTCTTGGCCTTAGTGTTGTTTCAATGTCCGCTGACTTTGCAGTTTCTGATCTGAAGCTTTATACAGGGGGTAACGTGGCCTAATCCTCCCGTTTAAAGCAGCCCTAAACCCTTGGGACTTGAATTTAGTTCTGTCTGCATTACAGAAACAGCCTTTTGAGCCGATATGACATGTTCCTTTGGTCCTTTTGACAAGGAAACTCGTTTTTCTGGGGGAAATAAAAACACTTTTTTTTTTTTTTTTTTACACAAAATTGTCAATTTTTACAATATTTCTAACACACAGGCTTTACATGGAAAAATTATACCCTAAAATAGATTCTCCTACTCCTCCCGATTATAACAATACCACATGTGAGACTTTTACACAGCCTGGCCACATACAAGGTCCAAAATGCAGGGAACACCATCAGGTGTTGTAGGGGCATAAATTTCAAATCTAATTTGACTATCTATTACACTTTGAGGCACTGTAGTGACATGGATGAGCCATGGATGGGGATGGCTAAGCATGGTTGAGCCATGAATGTGGATGGCTGAGTATAGCTGGGTGGTTTTGGCTGAGTGTGGGTGAGTTGGCTGAGTATGGATGGGATGGTTGAGGATGGATGGATGAGTATTGCTGGGATGGATGTGTATTGATGAATATTGCTGAGATAGATGGATTAGTGCAGGAATGGGCACAGATAAGCGCTGTGGACATTACACATCCACTCCACAGTGCTGCAGCTCCCCTCTCCGCTCACACTGTACCGATCAGTACAGAGAGGGGAGAGATGAACTGGCAATGACACAGATTTGTTTACAAGTGACCGCTCCGTCATTTGACGGAACAATCACGTGGTAAACGGCCGCTATCAGGTGCACGCCCAAAGGGGGCGTGCGGGAGCAAGATTCTGGGAGGACATCCATGGACGCCCTCCCAGAATAAGCCGACCGCAATGCAGCAGTCTTTCGGCTATGGCCTGGTCGGCATGTGGGTATGGTAAGTATTTAATAATTTGCTAATATGTGATGCCTTCTAGCACATTATTCTATTATTTTGCAGGGGAAAGTTGTTTTTTTTTTTTTTTTTTTTTTTTTTTTTTTTTTTTTTTCCTTGCAGTGGTTTGTTACCGCTTCCTAAATTATCTTTAAAGTGACAGCCAGCATGAATTCCACTGAACATCCTCAAAATGGAGCTGAAGGGTGCCTTAAAGCAGACTTTTTAATAGCAAGCAATGTTTGTTCATTTCCTCAATCCCTTTATACAGTGGGTATAGAAAACAGTTACCTCCCTTTTAGAATAATCACATTTTGTTGTTGTGCAGCCTGAAATGAAGACACATTTTTTTTGTTTTATCCAGCTATGTTTACTAAAATGTTTAAAAAAAATATTTAATCAAACTTGATGGTTACAGTTTGTGGACTGCAGTCCTCAAATTGATTTTCAATGGGGTTTAAGTCTGGGCTCTGATTTAGGACATTCACCTTTTCTCTTTCGTTCATTGACGGCCACAGCACTCGCTGGGGTAGTAACCCCCCACTCTGCTACAGGCAGCTCAGTTTTTTTTCTGCCTAGTCTAGGAGAAGGACCTTGCTCCCTGCTGGGACCTGTGGTTTCTTTAGTTTTTATTGTTATTTGTTATTATTTTGTTCTTATTAGTTGCACGGATGGGAAGTGTTATGATGGGGGATTTTAATTATCTAGACATAGACTGGGCGGAGGGAATCACACATTCGTCTTAGGCTCGCCAGTTCCTAAATGTCGTGCAGGACACCTTCATGGTTCAGATGGTAGACACACCAACTAGAAATAAAGTGTTACTGGATCTACTGATTACCAACAAAACAGACCTCATCACGGATGTGGAAATATGTGGCAATTTAGGAAACGATCACAGGTCAATTGACTCTCTATAAATCACACAAATAGGAAACATAAGGGGAATACAAAGACACTGAATTTCAAAAGAGCCAACCTCCCTAAACTATGAACCTTATTAGAAGGCATGAATTGAGATACAATCTTAGGAACAAAGAACACAGAGGGGAGATGGGTTTGCTTTAAGAGGATATTAAATAAGGGCATTAGCCAATGCATCCCATTGGGTAATACATTTAAAAGAGCGAACAAAAGTCCTGGATGGCTTAACTCCAATGTAAAATTGCTTATAAAAGCAAAGGAGAAGGCCTTCAAAAAATACAAGGTTGAGGGATCGTCATCAGCATTCAGACTTTATAAAGAATGTAACAAGAAATGTAAGGGTGCAATTAGGGTGGCTAAGATAGAACATGAAAGACACATAGCAGAGGAGAGCAAAAAAAATCCCAAGAAATTCTTTAAGTATGTAAACAGTAAAAAAAGGAGGACAGACCATATTGGCTCCATAAATAACGATGTAGGAAATCCGATTAGAAAGGATGGGGAGATGGTGAAGGTATTGAATTTATTCTTCTCAGTCTTCACAAGGGAATCAGGGGGCTTCAGTAACCAAAATTGCACTGTTTATCTTTATGACATATCACAGGAAGCACCTCCATGGTTAACAGAGTCGTGAAGAGGCCTGCAGAGAAATCCTAAAGAACAGGAAGGGCCCACCCTTCATAAAACGGAAGAGAGACTCTTGAAGGACTAAATAGGTTTAAAATAATGAGATAATAGAGGAGTCACAACCAAAGAGAAAGAAACATCCGACACTCATGGGGGGAATCAATTTTCAGTGGAAAAAGCTAATGCAGCCCGTCTAGCTATGGGTAGGATCCCCAACTTCCACAGACTAGACCCCCATAAACTCGTAAACTTCTTATTATTACCCTGTTTGATGAAGAAGACCCTTTCATTGCCAATTGTTGTTTTTATGGTTGCCAGCCAGGTTTCAGCTGACGGGCCCGAATGTGAATGCCATTGTTGAGCAATTAGCTTCCTTGCTTGGAAGAGACATCTAATCACTGGTATTTTAATAACGTTGGAGTTTATAGATTCCTCTGGTATAGACAGGAGACAAGTCCTGACCGTTGCTTTCAATGTTAGATTAAAGATTCTGTTAATCTGAATTATAACCTGCGTCCAATACCTGAATAATTTCGGGCACCTCCAAAACATATGGATGAAGTCGCCAGTCAAGCCGCATCTAGGGCAATGATCGTTATTTCTCCAGCCTAATTTGAACATTTTCTTAGGGGTATAGTATACCCTAGAAAAAAAGAAAAGGTGGGAAGCTTTCTGAGAGGGGGAAATTGAAACTTTAGTTCCATAATCGATTATCCGGTCCCAGTCAGAATTGGACAGTGGACCCACGTCATTCTCCCAGCTTTTCCTACTTTTAAGCAAGGCTTCATGACCTAACGTTTTATCCCCTCAATTAACATACATATAGGAAATCAGTCCCTTAAGCCTATCCTGAGACATAATTTGTGATATCACAGGCATCTGAATCCACTGAACCTTTTGAGGTCCAAATTGTGATTGGACTGCATGCCTGACCTGAAGATATTTATAAAACGAACGGTTCGACAGCAAGAACTCAGATTTTAAACTGTTGAATGATTTAATATCTGAGCCCTGGAATATTTGCATTAGTTGATTTATACCTTGGTTCTCCCATTCTCTGCATCTTTCAACTTTAGCTAATTCGGCCAAATTTCTATTATTCCATAACGGAGCCAATACAGATACCCCTTGGTATCCTAGTATAACCTTGACTGTTTTCCAGAGTTTAACAATCTGGTTAATCGTTGGACAGTTTGTACCGAACGAGTTAGCCTCAAGGGCCTCGATGAGTGTATTATGTGGGCTTCCTAACATTAGCAGGCTGTGGCGAGGTGTAGCCTCGCTTGATATTTCTACTCCTGCTAGATGATGCAGCTGTGCCGCCAAATAATAAAGTCTAGGACATGGAACCGCCATCCCCCCTTCTCCAACGGTAGCTATAACAACCGTAGACTGATCCTCGGCGGCCCCTTTCTCCATATAAAATCTCTAAACAGAGATTCTATTTTCTTAAACCACCTCGAACCAATCCATATCGGCGAGTTATGGAGAAGATCTAAAATTTGGGGGAGCCACACCATCTTAACCAAATTACAACGTCCCGCCATCGATAAGGGGAGGCGGCTCCAAATATCCGCCTTACATTTGAGCTTCAGCAGGAGAGGGACTAAATTATCTTCCAGATACCCCTTTACATCCATTGCCATCCAAACCCCCAAATACTTAAATTTCTCCACCACCTTCAAATTAAGGGTATCTCGTAGTACATCAGTGACCCGGATATCTATCGGAAGTAGTGCCGATTTGTCCCAGTTGATAGTCAATCCAGAAATTTGGCCGAATTCCCTAATTATTCTCATAGCCACTTCTAGTGAGGTCTGCGCCTCGCCTAAAACGAGCAAAATATCATCGGCAAATAATGCGATCTTTTCCTCCAACTGACCTCTCTTAAATCCCTGAATATCCGGGTTAGCCCTAATAGCAATGGCCAGTGGCTCCATCGCCAAGACGAAAAGCAAAGGGGAAAGGGGACATCCCTGCCTCGTACCTCGCTCCAATTCGAGCGCATCAGAGTATTCATTATTAATTTTTATTTTTGCGCTTGGATTGGTATAGAGCATCTTTGTCCATTTGATAAAGGTAGGCCCAAATCCAAATCTAACGAGGGCCTCAAACAAATATTCCCACTCAAGGCAATCGAAGGCCTTGGCTGCATCCAGGGCTAATATAGCCCTGGAGCCTCCATTGTCTACCGGGATCTGGATATTCAAATGGGCTCTACGTATATTAATGCTGGTAGACCTGTTCGGGATAAATCCCGACTGGTCAGGGTGGATGAGCTTATGGATACACTTTTTTAAGCGTGTTGCCAGTATTTTTGCTAGGATCTTTACATCAGCACATAAGAGCGAAATTGGACGATATGAAGCAGGATCCATGGGGTCTTTCCCCTCCTTGGGGACAACCACTATGGTAGCTTCCAACATTGAGGAAGGCAACGTCCCCACTGCCAGAGACTGAGTTAATACCTCCAGCAATTCTGGCAACAGAACCTCGCCATATTTCTTATAAACCTAGATGGGTATCCCATCTGGTCCTGGTGATTTTAAGTTGGGCATCTCCGCCACGGCTTTACGAAGTTCATCGATAGTTATTGGAGCCTCCATTGTCATAGAATCTTCTACTGATAGAGTTGGTGTGCTTACATTTCCCATAAAAGCAGCAATCATTCCCCCCGCTCCCCCCCTCTGAGATTTATATAACGAGCAATAGTATTGGTGAAATATATTTTTAATAATAGTGGGTTCAGAAATGATCTCCCCCTGTGAAGTCCTAACCGCTAGTACCATTGAAGGGGCAGTATTTGTTTTAACCAATAAAGACAATAAACGGCCCACTTTTTCTCCTTCCCCAAAGTTCACTTGTCTCTGTAATATACGTCTGTTCTCTATCTTTCTCCTAATAGTCATTTTATACTCGTGCTGCTTTTCTAGCCATATCTTCTGAGTGAATGGAGTTGGATTAATAATGTACTGCTGTTCTGCCCCTTGCACAACCTTCCTAGCCTCCTCCTCCCGATTCTTCATCTCAGCTTTATATCTAGCAATTTTCTGGATAAAGAGTCCCCTTAAAAAAGCTTTTAATGAATCCCAAACCGCTCCCACCGATGCAGTACCTGCATTAATATGAATAAAGTGTTTTAATTCAAGTATTAATCGCTCTGGATCATCTAGAATCTCCAACCACACAGGGTCGATTTTCCATTGCCCCATATACTGCTTTTTCCCCACTATACAGTGGTGTGAAAAAGTGTTTGCCCCCTTCCTCATTTCCTGTTCCTTTGCATGTTTGTCACACTTAAGTGTTTCAGAACATCAAACCAATTTAAACAATAGTCAAGGACAACACAAGTAAACACAAAATGCAATTTGTAAATGAAGGTGTTTATTATTAAAGGTGAAAAAAAATCCAAACCATCATGGCCCTGTGTGAAAAAGTGATTGCCCCCCTTGTTAAAACATACTATAACTGTGGTTGTCCACACCTGAGTTCAATTTCTCTAGCCACACCCAGGCCTGATTATTGCCACACCTGTTCACAATGAAGGCATCACTTAAATAGGAGCTGCTTGACACAGTAAGGTCCACCAGAAGATCCTTAAAAGCTACACATCATGCCGAGACCCAAAGAAATTCAGGAACAATTGAGAAAGAAAGTAATTGAGATCTATCAGTCTGGAAAGGGTTATAAAGCCATTTCCAAAGCTTTGGGAATCCAGCGAACCACAGTGAGAGCCATTATCCACAAATGGCGAAGACATGGAACAGTGGTGAACCTTCCCAGGAGTGGCCGGCCGCCCAAAATTACCCCAAGAGCGGAGCGACGACTCATCCAAGAGGTCACAAAAGACCCCACAACAACGTCCAAGGAACTGCAGGCCTCACTTGCCTCAGTTAAGGTCAGCGTTCATGCCTCCACCATCAGGAAAAGACTGGGCAAAAATGGCCTGCATGGCAGAGTTCCAAGGAGAAAACCACTGCTAAGCAAAAAGAACATCAAAGCTCGTCTCAATTTCTCCACAACACATCTTGATGATCCCCAAGACTTTTGGGACAACATTCTGTGGACCGATGAGACAAAAGTGGAACTCTTTGGAAGGTGTGTGTCCAAGTATATCTGGCGTAGAAGGAACACTGCATTTCATAAAAAGAACATTATACCAACAGTAAAATATGGTGGTGGTAGTGTGATGGTCTGGGGCTGTTTTGCTGCTTCAGGACCTGGAAGACATGCCGTGATAAAAGGAACTATGAATTCTGCTGTCTACCAAGAGATCCTGAAGGAGAATGTCCGACCATCTGTTCGTGTACTCAAGCTGAAACGAACTTGGGTTCTGCAGCAGGACAATGATCCTAAACACACCAGCAAGTCCACCACCGAATGTCTGAAGAAAAACAAAATGAAGACTTTGGAGTGGCCTAGCCAAAGTCCTGACCTGAATCCTATTGAGATGTTGTGGTATGACCTTAAAAAGGCCGTTCATGCTCGAAAACCCTCTAATGTAACTGAATTAGGACAATTCTGCAAAGATGAGTGGGCCAAAATTCCTCCAGGACGCTGTAAAAGCCTCATTGCACGTTATCGCAAACGCTTGGTTGCAGTTGTTGCTGCTAAGGGTGGCCCAACCAGTTATTAGGTTTAGGGGGCAATCACTTTTTCACACAGGGCCATGATGGTTTGGATTTTTTTTCACCTTTAATAATAAACACCTTCATTTACAAATTGCATTTTGTGTTTACTTGTGTTGTCCTTGACTATTGTTTAAATTGGTTTGATGTTCCGAAACACTTAAGTGTGACAAACATGCAAAGGAACAGGAAATGAGGAAGGGGGCAAACACTTTTTCACACCACTGTAAGTGTCAATGTTAAAGGGGAATGGTCTGATATCCCCCTTGGGCCATATTGTACTGTCTCCACTAAGGCCAAGGCTTGGCTATTTACCAGGGCCATATCAAGTCTGGATAGAGTAAAAAAGGACATTGAAAAACAAGAATATTGTTGCTCCAACGGATGCCGGGTGCGCCACGAGTCACATAACCCCACTTCATGCAAAAAGCGAGATAATCTCGTCTCGTTCCCCGCGGTTGTTGGAATTACCGTTGGAAATCTATCTAAGGACTTGTCCAGAACTTCATTAAAATCCCCCACTGCTATTACGGGGATATCAGGTTTATCTATTGTAAATAATATTAACTCATGCAGAATCTCCAACTTAAATGGAGGTGGGACATATATATTTGCTATCACGTATGGATTATTTTCAATACAGCAATATAAAAAAATATAGCGACCCTTTGTGTCTATGCGACTATTATAACAAGAAAACAGAACCTCCCTATCAATCAGAATGCTCACCCCTCTTGCATATGAAGAAAATACCGAATGGAATTGAATTTGGAATTTCCGGCCACGAAGGAGCGGAACCGTCTCAGCAGTCAGATGAGTCTCCTGCAGACAGAGCAATCCGGGCCCTACGCCCTCCAATGCTGATAATACCACCGCCCTCTTGGTCGGATCTCCCAAACCCCGGACATTCCATGACATTACACTAATTCTTTTTACCGGCATTTCATCTTATCAGCCTATATAGCGGGCCAATTTAAAACCCAAAAAAAAAAAATAATAATAGAAAAAAGGAAAAAAATATAAAAAAAAAAAAAAAAAAGAAGAGAGAAAAAAAAGGGAACAAATAGAAAAACAACCCTTTTCCTTAAAGTTGCAAAACGTGCCGTTCCCACTTACGTGGTTTAAGGTGATTCTGGTTCTTACCCCCCCACCCCCCAAAGTGTGATATATCCCTCCTATACAGTAGATCCTCGTACTTGTGTGTATGTGTTGGTTTATCATTTCCCACCCTTCCCACCCTAACCCTCCCACCTTCTATCGCTAAATCCAGCCCCCCCTATCCCTCCCGCCTTGCCCCACAGGGCTTCCCCCTAGGGGTACGCCCGTGACCTTCTTACCACCCACCCAACACTTGCTTCCATCATTCCTAATTAACACTGCACTCAAAAAACAAACCAAAAACTGGGAGCACAACTGCCCCCCTCCACACACACCTACTTGCATTCCTTTTATCCCAATCCTTCACCGTTCATCCCCCCCCTAATCCTTTTATACGTAGAATAAACGTGCAAATTGTTAATATATCATACCCCCTTCTCACCCCCCTCATAACAAGTTATAAACATATTATAAACAGATTATAAAATATAAATTATAAACAATCTAATTTTTACATCGACAAGCCAGCCCAATCTATATAGATTTATAACTATTTTTTGTTTTCTTCCAGCCATTGGGCTGCCTCCTTCGGTGTATTGAAGAAAAAAGTCCTGCCAAGTGCTATAACCCTCAGGCGAGCTGGATAGAGGAGAGCATAGTCTATCTTGTATTTTATCATGCCACGCTTGACTGGAATAAATTCAGCTCTACGCTTCTGGAGATCAGGCGAGAAGTCAGGATATAAAGAGACCCTGACTCCCTCAAACCTAATGTCACCCCTCTCCCTGGCTTCTCGTAGTAAGGAAACTTTATCTTGATAATTAAGAATTTTAATCATTATAGGCCTGGGGTGGTCCCCCGTTTGGCGAACCTTTGCAGGGGCCCGATGTGCACGTTCTATTGCAAATAAGGGGCTAAGTACAGTAGCCCCAAATAGGTTCCGAAACCACCCCTCAAGAAATCCAATCAAGTTAGTGCCCTCACAATGCTCAGGGAGACCTATCACCCTGATATTATTTCTACAGTTCCTGTTCTCCATCTCGTCTAATTTAACGCCTTGAGAATTAATTATACTTTTGAGCGATTCAACTTCATGCTTTAGAGGGCTCAACTCATCCTCAATCACGCCTACCCGTTCCTCAAGATCAGAAGTCCTTAATAAGGTCCTGTTCAATTCCAGTCTCATGGATAATAATTCCTCCTTGATAGATCATAACTGGCTGTCAAAGCTAGATATTGAGTCTTTACATTCTTTAATTGCATTAAGTATGTCTCTTAATGTAGGCTCCCCCTCTAGCATAGCAGGTATAGGTGTGGAGATGCTGGCTGGTGTTACAATTGTATCCATGTTTGTTGTGGCCGTTGCAGTTTTGCCTCCCCCTATTCCCTTGCTACCACCGGACTTAACAACCGATGGAGTGGGGGGGGGTTGCCCAAGGGGTGACCTTGACTTTTTCTATCTACAGAGGAATTTTTACAGTCTTTATTCTGTATAGTTGTTTGCTGAGTACCTGGTTTAGAAGGTGAGACTGGGCATGGGTGAGCGTATTGCTCCAATTTTGCAGCTGCCGCTAGAGCCATTTGGCTAGTTTTATCTTTAGCAGAGTGGGTAATTTGAGACCCCTCTGAAGATGGCTGCTCTTCCGGAGATCTTTTCCTAGACATGGTTAAATAGCCACTTAAAGAGCTCCCTTTAAATAATATTTGAGCCTCCCTTTCGCGCTAAGCCAAAATACCCAGATCCTCCAAAATTCTCTCCTCTCAACCTATCCCCAGCATATGCACCCAGCCTTCAATATACTCTATCTTCTCCCAGTGGTCCGCCCCCGTCTGTAGCAAAATAAAAAAAAAGAGGGAAGGGCAGAAGGTCGGGCCGTATGTCTGGTGATGTTAGGGACTAGAAGGTAATCAGCGTGGTTTGATTTTAATCACAAAAAAGGGGGAGAAAGATATATGAGGGCCAATTGGAGTAAGACTTGGGAAACAACGCAGAAGAGCTACTATATAGGGAGGAGTATAGCCTATGGACACGTTTAGGCGTGTAGATGGAAATCGCTGCTCAGGTCTATACAAACAACCCCCCAACACCCAAACTCTAAGCCAAATTTAGCTCAGCAGCGGGAAGCCAAATAAATGTATAAGGACATATGAGTCTTGAATATGGATAAGAACAATAGTGCAGTCCATATAAAAAAATATATATATATATAGTCTATACACTCCGGCACTTTAACTATCAAGCACTATAACTCCCCTTCCAGAGATCCAAAAGAGGCAGACAGTTAATACACAGTAATGCAAAACTACACTTCTCACGGACTCCAGAGAGATGATTCATCAAGGATACAGGTTAACCAGGTCTTCCACTCGAGGCAGTATAGAGGAGCAGCAGCAGTATCTCTCACATAGGCTGGAGCGACTCACCCACCACGGACCGAATCACCTCCCGCAAACACGCTGGGTTCTCAATCCGTCCTGCCAGCGGCACAGAGCACTCCTCACAAGGGGCTCAGAGGCACACACACCAGCCGCCAGTGCCCTCGTCCCGCTGACTCACCGATCCACAACCCCACGAGAGAGGAGAAATAGAGGAAGGACGGACAGAAGCGCTGCGGTGCGCTCCACCATCCCTTCAGGCGGCCGAGCGGCTATTGCAGAGAGAGAGAGCTCAGGGGGCGAGAGGTAAGCCATACTAGGAAGCATGATCATAGCGGAGCAGGGGGATGGGAACGGCCGCAGACTCTCACACACAGCCTTCTCCCATCTTCCCAACTACCACGCTTCCGCACTAGTCACGCCCCCCCTACGCTTCCCGGGAAACGTAACATTAATAAATCACTGGGACCAGATAGCTCATATCCGAGGGTACTTGGAGAACTCAGTCAAGTAATTGTTCCTAATTTTTACTGACAGTCTACTGACTGGAATGGCACCAGGTAATTGGAGAAAAGCCAATGTAGCACCAATATTTAAAAAGGGCCCAAAATACATCCCTGCGAATTAAAGACCAGTTAGCCTAACACCAATAGTATGCAAGCTCTTTGAGGGGATGATAAGGGACTATATACAAGTTATACAAGATTTTAGTAAAGAGAATGGTATCATTAGCAGTAATCAGCATGGATTCATGAAGAATTGTTCTTGCCAAACCAATCTATTAACCTTCTATGAGGAGGTGAGTTGCCATCTAGATAAAGGAAGGCCCGTAGACGTGGTGTATCTGGATTTTGCAAAAGCATTTGACACAGTTCTCCATAAACCTTTACTGTACAAAATAAGGTCTGTTGGAATGGACCATAGGGTGAGTACATGGATTGAAAACTGCTTACAAGGGCGAGTTCAGAGGGTGATGATAAATGGGGAGAACTCGGAATGGTCAGAGGTGGGTAGTGGGGTCCCCCAGGGTTCTGTGCTAGGACGAATCCTATTTTTTTTGGTCATAAACGACCTGGAGGACGGGGTAAATAGTTCAATCTCTGTATTTGCGCATGATACTAAGCTAAGCAGGGCAATAACTTCTCCGTAGGATGTAGAAACCTTTCAAAAAGATCAGAACAAATTAATGGGGTGGGCAACTACATGGCAAATGAGGTTTAATGTAGAAAAAAATGTAAAAAAATGCATTTGGGTGGCAAAAATATGAATGCAATCTATACACGGGGGGGGGGGGGACCTCTGGGGGAATCTAGGATGGAAAAGGACCTGGGGGTCCTAGTAGATGATAGGCACAGCAATGGCATGCTAACAAAGCAAACAGAATATTGGCATGGGTTAAAAAGGAATCAACTCCAGAGATGAAACAATAATTCTCCTGCTCTGCAAGGCTCTGGAGTATGCTGTCCAGTTCTGTACTGGAAATGGAGCGAGTACAAAGAAGTGCAACTAAGCTAATACAGGGTCTGGAGGATATTAGTTATGAGGAAAGGTTGCAAGCACTGAACTTTTTCTCTCTGGAGAAGAGACGCTTGAGAAGGGATATAATTTCAATTTATAAATACTGTACTGGTGACCCCACAATAGGGATAAAACTTTTTCACAGAAAGTAGTTTAACAAGACATGTGGCCACTTAGGTTCAATATGTTTTTATTGTTTTCAACACATGTTTAACCACTTGAGATCCGCGCTATAGCCAAATGACGGCTACAGCGTGGATCTCCTTTTCCGGGACAACATCAATAGACGTAGTCCCGTGCACGAGCGCCCTGCGCGCCCCCTGAGGGGCGCGCGCGGCGCGCTCTGTGATCGGCGAGTCTACGAGACTCGCCTGATCACTGATCCGTGCAAGGGGTCGATCCCGACCCCTTATCACGTGATCAGCTGTCAGCCAATGCCCCGTCAGTGCCACCCAGCAGTGCCCATAGTGCCACCCAGCAGTGCCACCCAGCAGTGCCACCCAGCAGTGCCCACAGTGCCACCCAGCAGTGCCCACAATCTGCCTCAACAAAGGTGCTGCACCCCAGTGCCACATATCCGTGCCCATCAATGTCATCTACCAGTGCCCAGCAGTGCCACCTATCAGAGCCACCTATCAGTGCCACCTATCAGTGCCCATCAGTCCCATCTATCAGTGGTACCTATCAGTGCCCATCCGTGCCACCCATCAATGCCACCTTATCTGTGCCCATCTTTGCCCATCAGTGCCGCCTTATCTGTGCCTATTAGTGCCTCCTTAACTATGCCTATCAGTGCCCACCAGTGCAGCCTATCAGTGCCCACCAATGCAGCCTATCAGTGCCCACCAATGCAGCCCATCAGTGCCCACCAGTGCAGCCTATCAGTGCCGCCTCATCAGCGCACTTCAATGAAGGAGAAAAATGACCCGTTTGCAAAATTTTATAACAAACTATTAAACATGATTTTTTTTTTTTTTTTGCATCTTTTTTTGTTTGTTTAGCAAAAAATAAAACTCTGAGCTGTAATTAAATACCACCAAAAGAAAGCTCTATTTGTGGGAAAAAAATGATAAAAATTTCATTTGGGTACAGTGTTGTATGCCCGCGCAATTGTCATTCAAAGTGCATCAGCGCTGAAAGCTGAAAATTGGTCTGGGACTGAGGGGGGTTTAAGTGCCCAGTAAGCAAGTGGTTAAACAGAAAAGTAAAAAACAAAAAACAGACCAGGTGCCTGGCAGAAGGCCTTCTGGTATAACAGTTACAAATTATACAATAAGTAGTGCATTTTATGTCTTTTATGTACATAGCCTGAGAAAGAATCATTGAGGTAGGGTTTCAAGCATTGTACTAACATAATGCAAGTGGAATTTCCAACGGACTAGGCACCCCATTGGGAACCTGCTGCACCCAGAAGCCGAGGCAATCGATATATCTGAGCAAGACTTGGGGGATCTGTCTCTACAACAGTGCTGGTTTACTTTCACGTCTCAGGACTGATGTGTTCCCTCACTGTGTTCTAACTGTGGGGGAATGGGAGTGACTAGAGGAGGAGACATATTGTTGTTCCTACTTAATAGGAACACAGTCTGTCTCCCCTTCCCTGACAGAACCAGGATTTGTGTGTTCACGGGTGCCCGGGGGGGGGGGGGAGGGGGGTAAGGAGACAGCGAGCCTCCATCTACTAAGGTGTTGCCATTCCAGGTCACGGGAACACCGTTTTGGAGGTGAGTTGGTGTCTCAAGGGGTGCTTGCCGTTGAGAGTCTGTGCTTTAGATTATTTGAGGTAGAGTAATTCCTTCAGATACACTCAGTAAAATTAGAAGAAAAGAGGTTTAACCTTAAACTACGCAGAGGGTTCTTTACTGTAAGAGTGTCAAAGATGTGGAATTCCCTTCCACAGGCGGTGGTCTCAGCGGGGAGCATCGATAGTTTCCAAAAAACTATTAGATAAGCACCTGAACAACCGCAACATACAGGGATATACAATGTAATACTGACATATAATCGCACACATAGGTTGGACTTGTGTCTTTTTTCAACCTCAACTTCTATGTAACTATGCTTGAGACCAAATTACAGGCAACCATTATATGAAACATGGCAGTATACTAGAAGCTTCATATTAAATTATTATTTTTTTCTTTATGTAAAGGCATGCTAGGATGCAATCATTCTCATAAAAACATGTAGCACTACCCCCATAGGAGCTGCTGGATTAAGTTGTTCTTTCCCAAAACTGTGCTGAGGGTACCAATCACAAGGCAACAATCCATTCACTCTGGCTTCATTAAACAGTCTAGGGCAGCAGTCCCCAACCTTTTTGGCACTGGGGACTGGCTGCATGGAAGAAAATAATGCCAAGGCCCGGGGGGGTGATGCAGTTTTTCACAGGCAATTTTTCGGGGTAATGGTTGATGGTGTCAGGATGATTGAAGCACATTATTTCTGTTATTACATTGTAATATAAAATGAAATAGTTCAACTCACTATAATGCAGAATCAGTGGGAGCCCTGAGCGTGTCACTTGCCACCGTCGCCTGCCACCAGACGCAGCTTGTCACTTGCCATGTCGCCTGCCACCAGACGCAGCTTGTCACTTGCCAAGTCGCCTGCCTTCAGATGCAGCTTGTCACTTGCCACGTCGCCTGCCACCAAATGCAGCTTGTCACTCATGTCACCTGTCACCAGATGCAGCTTGTCACTTGCCTTGTCGTCTGCCACCAGATGCGTATCATCACTTGCTACATCGCCTGCCACCACATGCAAATTGTCACTTGCCACGCCACCTGCCACCAGATGCGGATTGTCACTTGCCACATTGCCTGCCACCAGATGCGGATTGTCACTATTATGCCACCAGCTGAAACTTCCCACTGCTGCCTGCCACCAAAAAAATACCAGAGGCAGCTTGTCATTTTTAAATGTAAAGGCAATTTGGTGGCAGGCAACAGTGACAGCAGATTTGGCAGTTTCTCACCAGCTTTTCAGCACATGGCTCCCAGAGTGAGCGCAGGCAGTGAGAGATGATGTAATCTCTCTGCTGCACGTGGCTGCACATTAAGGGAGGAACTGCGGTGATGCAGGGTGGGCAGTGAGAGATGATGTCATCTCTGCTTGTTTACCGCCCCGCCCTGCTCAACGGCCTGCCCTGCCTGCCGACTCCTGCCCTGCTCGCGGCCCGCTGCACTCGTGGCCTGTAGAGAGGCCATGGCCCAGTACGGGGCCATGGCACGGTGGTTGGGGACCCCCACTCCAGGGGATGTCTTTTTATGATTTATTGCTTGTAGAACTTGTAACAAGAGAGGGGTTGGGGTGGTATGGAATACTCCAGAAATGTTGACTTGTAACAGGATGACACACTTCATTGGTGGCAACTTCTTTGAGCAGTCTTTAAACAAGTAACCCCAAAGGAAAGCTATAAATGAGACCCTGTAGGAGCAGTCTCAGAGAAAAAGCTACCACCAAAGTAGAAGAGCACACAGTTGCTGGATTCTTGAGCTTAGATCAGTACTCGTATTGCCCTATGGCAGCTGCACACCTCCCAACTCCTGCCGGGCACTTCTCAGTGGGTCCTCCAAACCAAATCCTTAGCTCCAGGAGTAATGGATGCCAGCAGACTCCAGAAGAACTGCCTCAAAGGGGCAGCAGCCCTTGAGGCTTGAAACTTCTCCAGCAGGACAAGAACAAGACTGCTCCAGACCTCATACTATTTATGTTCTTTCCTAGCCACCTACTGGGCACATCTCCCCAGGGATTGGCTGAAGCACAATAAATATTCAGGCTGTCCATTTGACTTTCCTAGCCCTCTCTGTTCAGGAAGCCTCCAGAATACAGAATACAGAGGATTTGACAATATGTCTCCTCCTCTAGTCACTCCCACCCCCCCACAGTTAGAACACAGTGAGGGAACGCATGTAACCCCTTGATCATGCCCTAGTGTTAACCCCTTCCCTGCCAGTGGCATTTATACAGTAATCAGTAGCTATTTTTAGCTCTGATCACTGTATTGTCAACAGTCCCAAAAATGTGTCAAAAGTGTCCAATCTGTCTGCTGCAATGTCACAGTCCCGATAAAAATTGCAGATTGCCGCCATGACTAATAAAAAAAAACAAACGTAATAATAAAAATGACATAAATCTACCCCCTATTTTGTAGATGCTATAACTTTTACGCAAATCAATAAATATACGCTTATTGCGATTTTTTTTACCAAAAATATGTAGAAGAATACCTATCGGCCTAAACTGATGAAGAAATTTGTTTATTTTTTATTTTTTGGGGGGATATTTATTATAGCAAAAGTACAAAATATTGTGTTTTTTTCAAAATTGTCGCTCTTTTTTTGTTTACTGCAAAAACTATAAACTGTAGAGGTGATCAAATACCACCAAAAGAAAGCTCTATTTCTGCGGAAAAAAGGACATAAGTTTTGGTTGGGTACATTGTCCCACGGCTGCGCAATTGTCAGTTAAAGTGATGCAGTGCCATATCGCAAAAAATGGCCTGGTCGGGAAGGGGCAAATCCTTCTGGGGCTAAAGTGGTTAAGGGGGCAAATCTTCCGGTCCTTAACTGCTTTCCGACCAGCCGCCGCACTTTTACTGTGGCAGAATGGTACAGCTGGGCGAAACTACGCTACGTTACCTCACTTTGCTTTTTGGCCACTAGGAACATTCATGACAGAGCGACAACCAGGATCTGTGTGTGTAAACACACAAATCCGGGTTCTTTCAGGGGAGTGGAGGCAGATCGTGTGTTCATACTAAGGAGGAACACTGATCTCTCTCTCTCCCTAGTCAGTCCATCCCCTCCACAGTTAGAACACACCTAGGGAACCCTGTTAACCCCTTGATCGCCCCCTAGTATTTTTATAGCACTGATCGCTGTATAATTGTCAATGGTCCCAAAGATGTGTCCAATTTGCCTGCCACAATATAGCAGTCCCAATGAAAAATGCTGATCGCCACCATTACTAGTAAAAATTACAATAATAATAATAAAAATGCCATAAATCTATACCCTATTTTGTAGACGCTATAACTTTTGCGCAAACTAATCAATGAAAGCTTCTTGTGGATTTTTTTTACCAAAAATATGCAGAAGAATACATATCGGCCTAAACTGAGGAAAAAAATGTTTTGTTTTGTTTTTAAATGTGGGATAATTGTTATAGCAAAAAGTAAAAGATATTATGTTTTTTCAAAATTGTCGCTCTTCTTTTGTTTATAGCGCAAAAAATAAAAACAGTAGAGGTGACCAAATACCACCAAAGAAAGCTCTATTTGTGGGAAAAAAGGACGCACAGCGTTGCACAACCGTGCAATTGACAGTTAAAGCGGCGCAATGCCGTATCGCAAAAAATGGCCTGGTCATTAAGCAGCAAATCTTCCGGAGATTAAGTGGTTAAAGCAGAACTCCAGGATTTTCAAAAAATCCTCCATTAGTACACCCCCCACACAAAACACTAAACAGTTATTACATTTGTGAAATTTCTTACAGTTTAAGAGATATGACTGATTTAATTTTCAGGAAGTCATCTTTGTGATTCAAAAAATGCATCATCTTTTCTGGCAGGAAGGATCTCTTAGAGCAGAGATTGCGTCATATCTTCCTCTCTCTCTCTCTCTCTTACTGTAATTGGACTACATTTCCCATGAATACTTGGGATGGGAGTGAATGTGGGAGGTACACTAGGCTTGTACATGTAAATGTGAACGCGCCCACTTCAACATAAATCACACCCCTCATTCTGCAGCCAGCAAGCCATGCATAACATACGGTATGATAGGTTACAGCCTTATAAATGCAAAGCATTTTAATATAAATGCAAACCAGTGCAACGTGTCAGTGTCCACCAGAGCCAAATGTCAGGGACCACCAGAGCCGAATGTCAGGGACTACCACCAGAGCTGAATGTCAGGGACCACCACCAGTGCCAAATGTCAATCCAGAGGGGCAGATTGCTGGCAGGGAGGAGGAGGGAGGAGAGGGTGGCACAGACTGGAGGCTGTGAGACCCCTTCCACCCACAACATGTCTGCTTCTTCCCTGTTCTTTCAGAGGACTACAACAGGGCGTGTCAGACCACTGGCTGAGCTTAGGAGAGGGATAGAAGCCAGCAGTCTTACAAACAGGATGTCATGGGCAATACGTTTTTCAGCAAGTTCAGCAGCCTATTACAGAGGAAGTACAGAGCTCAGAAGAACATGGATGGCAAACTTGGTTAAGGTAGCAGATCAGCAACCAGGAGATGGAAAAAAAATGTTTGCCTGGCGTTCTGCTTTAAGTGGTTAAAGGCACAGTAGCACACTGGACACCCAGGACAATGGCAGCAAAGGTGTCCAGTGTGTCTGCTTACCAAAATTGCAACAACAAGCTACTCTGTCTCTAGGTAACTAAACTTATGTCCAGCTCGACAAAATAATAATTGTAGTTGCAAGACTGCCATAACACAGTCTCCCTCTCCCAGTGTGGTTTTCTCACTGCATTTATTGTAATTCCTGTTATTGGAAATTATATATATATATATATATATATATATATTTATATTGTGGGGAAATTATGTCACAGTAGTGCCACAGACACATCTTGATCCTCCACACAGTACTCATGCTGACTCTCCAACGACTTCAGCTGCTCCCAGCTATACTGAACCCACACTCTGACTCCAGTGCAGAGTATCCTGCTTCCCAGATAGAGCCCTGAGCAACAGTGACTGCTGGATTAAAAAGGGTTTGTGCGCACATTTAATCTCTACCAAGTCTCTAAGGAGCCTCGAAGCTCCAAGGCCCAGATTAGAAGTTACTAAACCAGGAGAAAACCAACAAGATTGTTTTATTTCAAATACAACACATGTCTCAACCTCTCACATTGTATGGACCCAAGGTGACACACCTTTTATGTTTCAGTGATTCCAGTCCCATCCTACACACAACACTCTAACTTGTGGGCAGGGCTTAACACACCTGACTAACTCCTTGTGCTCACTAAAACTTGTTCTCACAGCAGTAGGGCATGGTAATGTAAAATTAGCATTAGGATGACACTCCAACTTAGAAGCGAGCATACTTGATTTGCATAGTTAACCCTTTGTGTACATTACAGTTCTCAGTAATTCATCCTTAACTTGAACTGTACTTTGGCTTCTCCCTATAAATAAGGCAAATCCGAGTGGGTACTGTAGAACCTGTACCCCACTCACATAAGTTTGAATAGAACATTGGGTGTTAGTTTGTTCGCAAACAAAGTGAACATATGGGGCTTTTGCGGCTAATTTGAGCACAGCGGAGCGCCCCATAATGCACTGTGAGATTGCAGTGCATTAACGGCTGCTGATTGGCCAAAGCATGCACCTGACCTGCATGCTTTGGCCAATCACAGCGTGATCTTCTGTGAGAGCCATGATTGGCCAAAGGCAGGGTGCCAATCATGGCTCTCAAGGGTGTATTTGGCTCCATCCATCTTCCCATCAACTCTGACCAGCTTCCCTGTCCCTGCTGAAGAAAAGCATCCCCACAACATGATGCTGCCAAGAAAAGGTTTCACGGTGGGGATGGTGTGTTCACAGCAACGTGCAGTGTTTGTTTTCCGGCATACATAGCATTTTGCTTTTAAGCCAAAAAGTTAAATTTTGGCCTCTTCAGACCAGAACACCTTCTTCCACAAACTGCATATGGGACTTCTTATGGCTTTCTTTCAACAATGGCTTTCTTCTTGACACTCTTCCATAAAGGCCAGATTTGTGGAGTGTATGACTAATAGTTGTCCTGTGGACAGATTCTCCCAACTGAGCTGTGGATCTCTGCAGCTCCTCCAGAGTTACCATGGGCGCTTCTCTGATTAATGCTCTCCTTGCCCAGCCTGTCAGTTTAGATGGACAGCCATGTATTGGTCAGTTTGCAGTTGTGTCATGCTCTTTCCATTTTTGGATAGAGGACTGAACAGTGCTCTGTGAGATGTTCAAAGCTTGGGATATTTTTTTATAACCTAACCCTGCTTTAAACTTCTCCACAACTTTATGCCTGACCTGTCTGGTGTGTTCCTTGGCCTTTGTAATGCTGTTGGTTCTCTAAGAAACCTCTGAGGGCTTCACAGAATAGCTGTATTTATACTGAGATTAAATTACACACAGGTGGACTCTATTTACTAAATAGGTGACTTCTGAATGCAATTGGCGCCAATATATTTTAGTTAGGTGTATCAGAGTTAAGGGGGCTGAATAAAAATGCATGGCACACTTTTCAGATATTTATTTGTAAAAAATGTTGAAAACCATTCATCATTTTCCTTTCACTTTACAATTATGTGTCACTTTGTGTTGGTCTATCACATAAAATTCCAATCAAATACATTTAAGTTTTTGGTTGTAACATGACAAAATGTGGAGAATTTCAAGGGGTATGAATACTTTTTCAAGGTGCTCTTTATGTGATAAAACAGATCTACCAGATATGAATTGAAAGGTAAATAGTGGCGCTAATACAGCGACAACATATCAATAAGTATTTACACAACCAATGAGTAGTTTTGTGTTAATATGGAAAATAAACTAATATAAACTGAATATGAGAAAAGTCCATATAATAATATAATATAGGTGAAGTGGTATCTTCATGATGAAAAGTTCAGTTGATAGACTGATCCAACACCGCACCACGTGATTACTACTGTGAATCAACTCCGCAATTAGATGTAAACTCACCAGGATTAATTGCCTTACACTCTCGTGTTTGGCATATAAAGCAGGAGACCACTTAGGGTCAAGTATGTCCCATCACAAGTGGTCCAAGTATCCAGAGACCCAGAGGAATCCGCAATATGTGGAAGGAAATAAAGCTCCAAATAGTGAGGATAACATAAAAGATTGAATTTATTAATCATGTGGCCTAATGGTAATGCATTTACAAGAAGGCAAATGTAAAATCGCATTGGTATGGTGTGCAAATGCCAGAGATACCTAGTCACAACGGACATAGGCTAAACACTGAATCTCACCCGACCAGCGCATCCAAACACATGGAACATCTGGCGATGTTCTGCTGTACAGCCATGTCCCTGGGGAGTGACGTTCCGTGTGTTTGAATGTGCTGGTCGGTTGAGATTCCTAGATTTTTCATCTATATTACTAGGAGTCAGAAAAACATTACAGCCATGAGCAAGTTTCAATAAAATTTTTTCCTTAAGAAATGTCATTTTGCTGCGGCACTGTTCTACACATCACACAGATGCGCCACTTTACAAGCTGACTAAGGGGACTCCCAGGCACGATATTTAAAGGAATCGGCAACCCCCGGCACGCGTGCCAGAGGTGGCACGCAGCAGCATTCATGATGGCACGCAAAGGGAAACCTAGGAGGAGACACATCTCCCACACCACAATGCTGGCTGGTGGCAGCGGGTTGGCTTCTGTGGTCACAGTCTCTGCTGGCCCACTTCAGCTCTGGCTCGGTCACCTCACTCTGCATCCGAATTGAGACGGAAGCAATGTGGAGACTGATGCCCCTGCTGCCTGCTCTTGTGCTCTGGCTCAGAACAGGTAATTACAGGACTGCAGCACATTTTTAGCTTGAGCCTTCCTGTCAGTATGCCTGCTTACACCCTGAGGGCCATTCCACTTCCTCAGAAGCAGCATTAAAGAGGACCCATGGTAGCTGTATGTACAGAATGAGGGGGGGGGGGGGGTTACAATCATTCCTACTGAGATGAAAGGTTTGTGCAGGAGGTGGGATAAGGGCTATTTGTGCTGTGAAGGGTAATAGGGATTTTGGGGGGATTAATATAGGACAAGGAATGGGGGATATGTGCTAGGAGGGAGGGGGATTTTGTGCTAAATGGGGGGGGGGGGTGATTTGTGCGAGGAGGGGGGATTTATGCTAGGCGGGGAGATTTAGAACAACATAGTGTTACCCCTGGGAGTACGCCACTGAGCCAGTGTATTGTTAATGGCACCCCAGATTGCAATGCAGATTGCAAACACATTGCCATGTAGTTTAGGTGTAGTGTATTTTTGCATGGTCCAGTGCACTACTCAAAACACACTGCATGGGAACCTGCAAGAATCACATGGGAACCCACACATACCAGTCTTGCATTAATAGAAGTCCTAACCAGTGGTGGCTGGTGGTATATTTTGGGGGGCTCAGGGGGCGGCTGTCAGGAAAGGGTCCGTCCGCTGGTAAGATCCATCATTTGGCATGCGGTGCTGAGGTCCACCAGCAGGTGTCTCCTGGCAGTTTGTAACAGTCAGGAGAGACTTTCCCTGCTGGTGTTGTGTCATCATTGGGCCGCAGTACTGGTGTCCACCAGTAGATGGATCCTGGCAGTAGGGAGCAGACAACACTTCCTGCGCTCAGGTGTTACTTGAGGACAATTACTGCAGTCTTATAAATACACATGCTTGCCTTGGTATCTCTCTCCCTGGGCCCAGACCTTGAGCCTGCTATCCTGACCTTGAGCCTGCATCTGACCCGACCTGATCTATTCTGATCCCATCCTGGACCTATCCCTCTTGTTTGCCTTGGATCCCTGCTCTGCAGCCCATCCATCCGTCCTCGCCCTGTCCTGTTTATTCCCCATCCTTACTCATCTGCTGACCCCCCTGTGTATGACCTCGGCCTGGCTTTTGTTACGATTTCCCATTATTTGTATATACCATTGTTTGTGGGTTTGGGTTGGTTGTGCACTGTTATATTCACTTACTTGTCACCTATGTAAATAAACACCATTATTATTCACTTACATGTGTTTCTGGTTTCCTCTGTGCAGTCCACACAATCTGATCACACCTGTTCATGACAGCGGCAAACAATGTACCCACAGCCCCGTGGGCCAGTTGGGTCCACACACAACCACAACAACCATCAGTCGGCCGATGAGCCCCGCACTTACCCATAGGCAGCACTTCCCTCTAGGCGGTAGCTTCATCCCCTGAGTATGAGTCTCCTCCGGCAGCGCCCACGGTTCCTCCCTCCTCCTTTTTCCTCATTGTGGTACAATAGGATTGCTTGTCATTTTGGGCAATTGGGAAACGGGTCTCAAAACCTGCTTCCTGATTGGTGTGATGCTTTAAACCCTGCCATTGGAATAAATGCATCCGGTGCCCCAAATGTAGATTAGGGGGTCGGACACATGGATAGGGGGCAGCGCCCCCTGCGCCCCTAATGGACGGTCTGCCCCTGCAGGGCCGGATTAACAGCTGTAGCTCCAGGCCCCTACCTTGAGACTGGCCCAGCCCAGTGAGTCATTAATGCTGTTTGCTCAGTGTGTGTGTGTATACGATTAATATGTAAATTGCAGGCTGTATTGTTATGTAAATCGCGGGTGGCAGGCGGTATTGTTATGTAAATCGTGGGGGGCCAGCTGAGTTCAACACAGTGTAGTGTAGCACAACAGAGGCTCACTCTTTGTTCCTTCCCCACAGCTTTCACAAAACGCCCATTTCCTCATAACTCCCACACCTACAGTGACAGTCTCACTTGCTGGGCACCCACACTTGGCTTTTGCTGGTGGAGGGAGTTTGAGGAACACTCCACACACACTGAGTGACCGTGGGTATCATCAGTGAATTACACTAGCTCCGCCCCCTGTGTTCACCCCCTCGTGGCAGTGTGTGTGTGGGGGAGAACACACAAGCAAAGTGACACCCCACGAGTGATGGGAGAGGGTGCAGTGCCCAGTCTACTTCTCATGCAATCAACAGATCTATCTGTTCTATGAGCAAGAGCATTCCATACCTCCCAACATTTTGAGATGGGAATGAGGGACACCTACTAGCAAATGTATGTAGGTATAGGACACGTCCCCTGCCACACACCCTTAAAGGAGAATTAACCCCTAAAAAAGTTTAATTAAATCCACAAGCCCTTTTTTTTACCACTACTATTCCTTTATATTGGCTTTTAAAATGTACAAATGCAGCGATTTAGAAATTGGATGAAAGGTTTAGCACTGGGAAACACTTTTTGAAAGAAAAAAAGTGCATTTTATATACAACTATATAGATCAGATCAAAATGAGGAACACATGAGGAGGAATGAGGGACAAATAGACACTGCTCAAAATCAGGGACAGTCTCTCAAATACAGGGACAGTTGGGAGGTATGGCATTCTACAGTACATGACGGTGATCCACAAATGCTGATTGCTACTTTCCCACACTGCAAAGTAAATGATGTGTTTTGTGCAAACATCTTCTAGCTCAAAAGGTGACAGCAGCAAAAATGAATGATCACCATAGTAAAGATATGAGAAAAAAATCATGATATCTGAACATCTTCCAGCAAATTTTAAGTGCATTCCTCCCTTACTATATTAAGCTTTGTACATTTTTTTTACCTTTAGACCCCTTTCACACTGGGGCGTTTTTCAGGCGTTTTTCAGGCGCTTTAGCATTAAAAAAAGCGCCTGTAAAGCGCTTGAAAGAAGCCTCATCTGCAGTCTCAATGTGAAAGCCCAAGTGCTTTAAGAGCCCTTTCACGATGTCAGCACCCGAAAAACGCTCGTAAAGCGCCGCTTAAACTAGCAGTGATTTACCAGCGTTTTCCGAGCGTTATTGGGGCGCTTTTAACCCCTGCTAGTGGCCAAATAAAGGGTTAAAAGCGCCCACAAAACGCTGCTGCCAATAGCGCTTTTCAGGCGTTTTACAGGCGCTTCCCATTGATTTTAATAGGAAGGAGCGCTTTAGGAGCGTTGTATTCACCGCTCCAAAAGCGCTACAAAGAAGCTGCTTGCAGGACTTTTTTTGACGCCCTGCCAGCGCAGCGCCTCAGTGTGAAAGCACTCGGGCTTTTACATTGGGATTGCAGTTGCGGCTTCTTTCAGGCGGTTTACAGGCGCTTTTTTTAACGCTAAAGCGCCTGAAAAACGCCCCAGTGTGAAAGGAATCTCAGTGTGAAAGCAATTGGGCTTTTACATTGGGATTGCAGTTGCAGCTTCTTTCAAGCGCTTTACAGGTGCTTTTTTTTAACGCTAAAGCACCTGAAAAACGCCCGAAAAACGCCCAAATGTGAAAGGGGTCTTATGAAGAAGAATGCAGACTCATCATAAGTACAGAGAGAAAACAATTACTCTGTGCTCTGTTCACACCATGCATGAGCTGTGGTGTGTTGTGTAAAAATGCAGCATGACTGCATTTTTTTTTTTAACAGAGAAAACATGTCTGCATTTTTCTTGCAGTGCGATGCACATCACGACAGCACATAAAGTGCAATGAATTGTCTTTCATTAACTTTGACTAGATTTAAAAAAAAAAAAGGAGAAAAATTAGTACTGTCCTTGATACTTTTTTTATTTGCACTAACAGGCAAATAAAAAAAGTATCACGGACAGTACTCAATTTTCTCTGTCACAATCGTAAAATCAAATCAAGTAAAAAAAAAAAAAGGAAAAATGAAACAATGCAAAGCATTTTTATCAATTGCACACAACAGAGGGCACGTATCATATGGACCATAACGCACGCCTCCAACCCCATTTTCATTACAGTCCACCCCCTCTCCTAGTCACAGCTACTCCCTGCCACCATAAACTCCCACATACCAACTCACCTTCTCCACACAGTTACAGCATCTGCCACCCACCTCTCTCTTGTCACTGTGCCTCTCTACCAACTACTTCACTTTGCAGATCACAGCACCTCTGAATGCAAACCTCTCCTCCTCCGTTATGCTACCTCCAGTCTACCCATCTTTTACCTCTTCCAGAACTTCCCTCCTATCGATCTCCCCCCACCCTGTTTGATTACACTGCCTTTGTGCCGTGCATCTCTCACCCTCCAGGTCACAGACCTACCTTTCACCTCATACACCCCACCTTACACCCCAAGACCCACTTGCAAACCCTTCCCCTTTCCCTATGGTGTATGTGGGGGTGTGCAGCTTGGTATCTTTGCCTTGGGCACTGGATGGCCTTGTCCCAGCACTAGCGGCAGGTGACATTGATAGGTAAATCGCAGGACATATTCATAGGTATATCATCACCACTGCTGAATGCTGCCGACATTGGGGATGTAAACATGCCCTGACTGCCACTGTCACTGAGTCTGCCATCAGCCTGTACTGCAAAGGTGAGCATATGGGGGAAAGGGGATGTCCAGCGGTAACAGAGAAGGATTATAATTTGGACTGTTAGCTCTCTATTTTCAGTGTACATAAAATCATAAGTAATGGCAGTGTTTCACTTTTAAAATTATGATTGTGCTGAGGTTTGTATATGTCCCTGAAACTCTGGCTTGCAGGACGGCAATTTCAGTATATTTTATGAATACAAGAAGGCTTCTGTTTTGTTAACTATGCCCCTTTAAGACCCTCCCACTCTTACCCCATTGTGGACACACTCACAGTTTGCCATGGCACGCTACAAGAGCCACATTACTACTTTACTTAGAGGTTGTACACTTCCCTTTACACTTTGTACCTATAGGTAGGCTAGAATAGGGCTTACCCATAGGTATTGTAAATATCTCCTAAACGTGTACCGTTTAGGAGATATTCACAGTATACTGCGCATGCGTCTGAAGAAATGGGCACACTTCAGTAGCCAGCGCCGTGAATGGCAGCTCCCGCACGCACCACAAGAGTGATGTCACAAGGCTCTGGCCAGTGACAGAGCCAGAGCCTGTGGCCCCGGAAGGAGGAGGAGCGAAGATGGATGCGGCCTGCAGCGGGGACTGCGCAGGCTTCGTTTGCAGGTAGGTGTCACATAATGCATACTAACACATTATGTCTTTATTTTTTAGGAGAGGGAGAAGAAAACATTTTGATCAAAGGTTTACTTCCTCTTTAAGCTACCCAGAGGCACTCTCTCCCCTGTCTTTTACCCTTCTCTCTCTCAGCCCCCCTCTCTCTCACCAGCCCTTACCCCATCTCTATTTGATAGAATTTTTTTTAATGATTTCTTTATTTTAACAAAAATTGTTTGTGTATTCATTTTATTTATTCCTGAAAAAGGTCCACCAAGATCCTCAGCACCAGGCCCATGATACTCTTAATCTGGCCCTGTGTCCCTGGTCCTAACTACATTTTCAGTGGGGATATTAAGGTTTTTTTTTTGTTTTTTGAGCCTGTGAAAATCTGTTTTAAAAAAATGCACAAGTGCAGTAACTTAGCCCTATTAATAAGTTCAAGAAATGTGGTGGAGGAGATGCCACTGTCACAGCTGATGCTTTTTTTACCCATAGCATCTGAAAATATACTCCTTTTTTTAGTAGCCAACATTTAGCTAGGTATGAATTTTGCATTAAGCAGTAGCCATACACACCTCTTTTACTTATTAATAGGGCTAAGCTACTGTAGTAGTTACCAATAGCTATTCTTTTCAAAAAATTATATTGGTAACAATCAGTTAACAGTTACTGACAATTCAGTTTAACGTTGAACAAGTACAATTAACAGAGTACATTTCAATGGGACATTATGATGAGAGCATGCTGAAGGGGAAGATACAGTGTGTGGATAAGCTAACATAGATTGTATAATCCAACAGGAACAACAATTGTTGTAGCAGGGGGGAGGGAGGGCCCTTCAATGCAAGAGGGTTAGCTAATGGTGTTACTCTGTGAGAAGGTGATCACAGTACCGACTGAACAATTTGTACTAACAAATTACATTACCAGTGGTGAACATTGAGCAAAGAGGGTGGGTTTGGAAGGATGGGAGGTTGTCAAGAAGAGATGAGGTTGAAAAGAAAGGAGGAAAGATTGATTAGTGAGAGGGTGGTCGGGTAGCCCACATGGGCCTGGGGCGCGCGGTGGGATTGCCGTGAGAGATCAGGGGGGAATTAAGATTCTAAGAGGTGCTTGTCAAAGTCAGGGTGTAAGAAATGATCTATGCATGGATGCCAGATTTTAAGATTTTGGGGGATCTTGTCTAAAATTGTTGCTTCAATTTTACCATGTAGCTTGGGTAACCCTATTCTTCACTTCAGCTATGTGTAGAGTCGGGGTCTTCCAATCGTTTGTTTGGCTGCTGTGGTGAGTTGAAGGAGAAGGCGCAGTTGTGCTCTGGTTTAGTCCTGTGGGATATAGTACAGTAAGGCAACAGATGGATCAGGGATCGGAGTAATGTGGAGACCATTTGAAATGTTGTCGCCCAGAAGCGTTGCACAATTGGGCATTTACCCCAAATGTGTGCATGAGTGCCTCTTTCATTACAACCTCAGAAGCAATTCGGTGGATAGTTCGGCAGGAATTTGGCAATCCTAGCCAGGACCAAGTACCAACACATGAGGACTTTGTAATTTGTCTCTGATGCCACAACATTTTGGGAGGAGATTTTAGTGTTAGTCTATATAATTGTCCAGTCCTCTACATCTAGGTCAATTGTCTTTGGACCATTGTAGAGCATATGAGCGGAGATTAGTTGGGGGGGATGTTAGGTGGGTGTAGAGGCAAGAAATAATACCTGGAGCATGTGGGTCTGAGTCGCATATACCCTCAAACATAGATAGGTTGTCTAGTCCTGAGCAAGATAATGTAACAGCTTGAGCAAAGTGGGTGATTTGAAGAAATCGAAAGCACTCCTTATGCAGGAGTTGAGCTTGTGCTTGTAGGTCTGGGAATGTTTTAATAGTATTGCCAGTGATCAGATCATATATACGACTCAGGCCAGCCTGGGACCAGGCCTGAAATGAGGCTGGTATGGTTTAGGCCAGGTAGACGAGTGGATAACCAAGAAAAGATAGTAGAGGTGAATGTGGCGACATTCATTTAAAATGGATTTGCAGTTTGTCCCAGATTTTTGAGTGTTGTGTTATGGGGTTGGTTATGGGACCACCTAATGTGTCGTCAGAAAATAGACATAAATTTGTGAGACGTTGAAGCTACCTCCAGACCTTGGGTATTTGGGTTTGCTCTGATCAGAGGGCCAGAGGTTCGATCGCAAGGCCGAAAACTCTTGTCCCTGTCTTGTCCCTCATTGGATAGGGAAGCACTCTGAGTGAAACCCAGAGTACTTTACATGCGCTTGGGATTGGGTATATAGGGCACTTATCCACTGGAGGAAATGCGGACCGAAGCCCCAACGTTGTAGGATGTAGTGTAAATAAGGCTAGGAGACCGTATCGAATGCCTTTCTTATATCGAGAGAAAGAAGATTCATAGGTATTTTACGAGATCTAGCTAAATGTTGCAATAGAATGACACGTCCGATGTTGTCTCTAGCTTGCCTTCTGGGTATAAAACCCACTTGATCCTTGTGGATCAATCTCCCAATGATTGGATTGAGGCGCAACGCTAAAATTTTGGCTAGGATTTTGATATCCACATTTAGTAGGGATATGGGCCTATAATTGGACCATAGTGTGTTATCTGTGTTGGGTTTGGGAATCATGGAGATGATAGCTGTCAATGTGTCTCGACCAAAAGAGTGCTGTTTAAGTAGGGCATTAAAGGAGTTTGGGAGGAGGGGGGCCAACGTGTCAGCAAATTTTTTGTAGTATGTCCTGGGAAGACCATCTGGGCCAGGGCGTTTGTGGGGTTTGAGTGACTTAATGGCGAGGGGGACTTCCTCAACCATAACCGGTTTCTCCATTGACTCATGACTGGTGTCTGTAAGAATCTGTATATTTTGAAACAGTGTCTCTGCTTGATTTAAAGGAAATGTGGTTTTCGCTTCATAAAGTTTGTCCAGTCTCTTACGAAATTCAGAGAGCACTTTGATTGGATTACTTGTGTGGATGTACTTAGCCAATCTGAGCCTAATGGGGTTATTGACCCATTCTGGCCGATGAAGACGCAAAGCTAAAAACGTATCTGGTTTATTCGTTTTTGTGTATATGGTGTGATTGGATCTAAGTATGGATTTATCTGCTGATTCAGCCAAAAACAGATACAGCTTTAGTATTTTCTAAGGTTATTCTAAGGAGTTCATTAGTGGAGGACTGAAATTGAAGAAAGTGGTGGTGGAAGTCTGATTCCAGTTGTTGTAGTTTTAATTTCTTGTCTCTTTTGAGGTGTGTGGCAACTGAGATACATTTACCGCTAATCACTGGCTTGTGCGCTTCCCAGAGTAGAGTGTGGTGTTATGTAAGAGATATTCTTTAAGGGTGAGTTGGATGTCAAAGCTGTATGACTGATTAGTTAGATGTGTTTCATTCATACACCAGGTTTTGTCCCTGGCCTGAGGTATCAATGAGGAGACCGTGGTAATCACTGCACAGTGATCTGACCAAGTGATAGGGTGTATACTGGAGTGAAGTAATATCGGTGAAGATGCTATGGGGACAAAAGTATGGTCGATCCTAGAGAAGGAGTTGTGGGGATCGGAGTAAAAATTTGTCTTTTTCTTTAGGGGATTACACTCTCTCCATGTATCGATGAGAGAAGCCTGTTGTAGCTGTTTGTGAAGTTGTGTGAAGGGGGAAAATTGTTCTGGGGAGTAGGGAGATTTATTCAGGTGTGGGTGGAGTACCAAGTTAGAGTCGCCACACATGAATAAGGTTCCCTTACAGTGCGTTTTTATGACCTGCAGGAGGTGTGAGAAAAAAAGAGTTTGGATTAGTATTAGTGGTGTAATAGGTGAGGAGTGTTGTTTCAATGTCCTGTAACAGGCCTACTAAAATAATGTAGCGGCCTCCTGGGTCTTTGATTTAAGACAATGGAGCGATTGGTAGGGTGTGGTAAAAGGCTAGCAGCACTCCCCTTTTTTTCGTTTCAGCCGAGACGGTAAATACCTGGGGGTATCGTGAGCTAAAAAATTTGGGGGTATTTCGGACCGAAAAGTGAGTTTCCTAAAGGGCAATTATGCTTGCCTTCAGTGATACAAAAGATTGGAAGGCCTTAATCCGTTTATTTGGGGAGTTAAGTATCTTAACATTTAGGGAGAGTATATTTAGAGGTGCCATTTGTGAGATTGGGTAGGACTATTGCTATGGGACGCAAGGCCCCTGCGAACCAACCGACCGGAGAGAGAAAAAGAGAAATAGCAGAAGGTAAAAGGGGGAAGGGGGGGGGGGGAGGAGGAGGGTGTGAGTAGTGTAGGGCATGGTATTGGGTTATCCATGTAGAAAAGGTAGGACTGTAATGCCCGACCAGGTAGTGCACAGATTCTGCGGCCAGCAAGCTAGCCAATATATATATATATATATATACACATATATATATATATATATATATATATATATATATATATATATATATATATATATATATATATATATATATATATATATATATATATATATATATATATATATATATATATATATATATATATATATATATATATATATATATATAACAGGAAGAGCGCAGGGAACATTTATTATAATACTATGTTATACAGTGTAGTGAACTTACCAGTCATTTTTCTACTACCATTTGTTTTTGATCATACTTTCTTATTATATATAGTAAATCCCGCAGCTAGCATCCAGAAGGGGGAGGTAGGCGCAGGGACAGCATGACATGTGCTGGACTGCACAGTCGCCGTTTTAAGGGGAGTTTATGGCCGCTTTAAGGGGTGGGCGGAGCCACGCCGTCCATTACGTGCTAGCAGGGACACTGCTAGCAGTTGGAGAACGGAGGAGGAAGCAATCAGACGCACCCTCTTGCTATGTGCATTCCGAATTCCAAGATGGCGGCGGCAGCGGATTTTCTGGCGCAGTTGCGCTTGGCCTTAGACACACAGGACGCCGCATGGCTACAAGAGCAAATAGCGGCCATGGCGGCGGACGGAGGTGATGACACCTCGGGCACGGCGTTCCTGGCCGCCCGAGCGTTACAGCCCGGATGTCGGTCCAGGGGGCCCCCATGGAGCTGCTACAGGGACGGATCGGAGGGGGATCGGAGCGGTGGCTCACCCCCTGCTACAGGACACCCCAGCCTCTACCCCATTGGGGGTCAGGAGCGGCAGGTATGCCAAGAGGGGGGCGAGGAGGAGGGGCCCAGACACTGCAGTGGAGGAGGCAAGCTTTTCACAGGTTTCCCCCCCCACCAGCCCGGCGCAGATGTTTGGGGCGCAGCACAGACGCCAGAGGGACAGGGGCTGCAGGTCCATCCGGACAGTGGGGGCAGGAGGCCCAGCGGGTGGGGGGCCGGGCATCAGGCGCGCCCCCCAGTCCCAGCCCAGACGGCGGACAGCGGAGGGGTGGCCAGGGTGTTGGGCGGCCATCCAGTGCAAGAGGTGGTGCAGAAGGCAGTCGGCCTGGACGGCATAATCAGGCGGGTCAGCAGGTGGGGGACCAGGCATCAGGAACGGCCCCCAGTCCTCGACAGAACGAATTTGGGCAGAGGAGCTGCCAGAGGGCCAGCGGGGTGGTCGCGGAGTCGCTGGACAGAGGGAGTCGGATGGACCGGCGATGCAGGAGCATGTCGCCAAGGCGGGAGGGCGGGGCTGGCGGGCAGAGGAGCAGGGACTCTCTTCCACAGCGCACCAGACCCCAGGATGAAGGAGCAGGCTCGCCCGGGATTCACACCCCATGCCAGCAACAAGTCCGAAGGCGAACTGTCAGAGTCAGATGGAGAGCGAGATCGTGGTCGGTCATCTCCGTTGGGTCCGATGTCGGCGGCTGTGAGGCCCGATCCTGGGCAGCCCGGTGAGTGCGAATCTTCTGTTTCCATTACATCCTTGTTACATGACTTGCTTGCACAGGGTAGTTCGCGAGGGGGGGACAGGGCCGGGGGGGCAGAGGTAGACCTGCCGGTGTCAGGGGAGAAGGACATGCATGTGGGGCAGAGCGGCCTGGGGGGTCTGCTCTTGGGGCTCAAGGAGCTAGTTAGGAAGTTCGAACAAGGGGCGAGTGGTCCGGCACAGGCATGGCGCCCGGCCACTGAATCGTCCGCTGGCTCGGTTGTGACCGGGGTGCAGGCGCCCGCGGGTGCTTCGGGGGCACCTGCCGAGCTGTCGGCAAAAAGCGAGGTCTATGTCTGCTTTGAAGGCCCGTTGGGAGCCCATCTGAAGCCAGAGGTGAAGGAGAAGATTTGGAAAGGTGAGTATATCGAGATCTTCACCCTGCTGCCGCTGGAAAAGTTCAACCTGGACAGGTTGAAGCCCAGGGAGAGTAAGAAGGAGGATGAGGAGAAGCGTAGGTATTGGTTGATCCCTCGTACCTTTGCTAACTGGATGCAGGCGTTCGCCATTTTGGCCAGCGTGGTTGGGGAAAAGGCTCCGGAACACCGTTCCGCGCTATTTGTGTACTTGGAAGCCATCAGTGAGGCACATAGGACTTACGGTGGAACAGCATGACTTCGGTATGACGAGCAATTCAGGCAGAGGATGGCAGTCCGACCGTCGCTTCGCTGGGACCATAAGGACATTAGCCTATGGATGAAGTTGATGACGGCGGCGCGGGCACCTAACTAGTTTTTTCAGCCGGGGGTCGGAGGTTCAGCAACCTCAGGGCAACCGACCGATAAAAACGTTGGGGTTTCTGCTGGCAGTTTAATAAGGGCTCCTGCAAGTTTGGGGCCAACTGCCGATTCAAGCACACGTGTTCTGGCTGCGGGGGATCCCACGCTCTGGCAAAATGTTTCCGAAAAGGAAAGGGACGTCCCGGAGATCTTGCGAACAAGAGGGACGACTCCGGTGCGGGTGGCAAGGATGCTACCTTTTCTGCGTAGATATCCGGTCCAGGTTGGGGCACGCCTGCTGGCGGACGGTTTTATGTACGGTTTCAAGATCCCTTGTTCTCTTACGGCCGTCCCGCCATTTTCAAAAAATTTGAAGTCTGCGTTGCTGCACTTGGTGGTAATCACCGAAAAATTGGGAAAGGAAGTTGCGTTGGGCCGCATGGCCGGCCCTTTTAAGACGGCGCCCCTTCCAGATATGGTGGTCTCACCACTGGGGGTGGTGCCGAAGAAGGAGCCCAATAAGTTTCGGTTAATTCACCACCTGTCCTTCCCGAAAGGGGCTTCCGTCAATGATGCCATCGCCCCGGAGGAGTGTGCGGTGTCGTACACTTCTTTTGATGCGGCCGTGTCGTGGGTTCGGCGCTATGGCCAAGGGACTATGATGGCAAAATCGGACATCGAATCGGCCTTTCAGCTTCTGCCAGTGCACCCAGATAGCTTTCGACTGTTAGGCTGTCTGTGGGAAGGGGGGTTTTACGTCGATCGGTGCCTGCCGATGGGGTGTTCGATTTTGTGCGCCTTTTTCGAACAGTTTAGCTCTTTCTTGGAATGGGCAGTTTGGGAGGTGTCGGGCATCAACTCGGTCATCCACTATGACTTCTTATGTGTTGGCCCGGCAGGCACCAATGTCTGTGCAGTTCTTTTGGGGACACTACAACACTTGGTGGAGCGCTTTGGGGTTCCGTTGGCTCCGGAAAAAACGGAGGGCCCCACGGATTGCATTGTGTTCTTAGGAATTGTGATCGATTCGGTGAAGATGGAGTGTAGGTTGCCGGTGGACAAGCTCGAGCAGCTTCAGGAAGAAATTCGTGGGACCATGGGGATCCGGAAGCTGCAACTACGGCAGTTGCAGTCGCTCCTTGGAAAACTATATTTCGCATGTCGGATTATGCCAATGGGACGTGTGTTTTGCCGCTGGCTGGCGGCCGCTACCGCAGGCGTCCGGGCTCCCACGCATTACGTGACCCTTACGCGGGACCATAGGGAGGACCTGAAGGTTTGGCAGGGGTTTTTGGAGTCATTTAATGGCCGGGCGCTTTGGATGTCCAGTCCAATCAGCAATGGGGATCTTGAGTTGTTTACCGATGCGGTGGGGTCCACGGGTTTTGGGGCCGTCTTTAAAGGCCAATGGTCTGCCGCTCCCTGGCCAGTGGAATGGTCCGAGGCGGGGTTGCTGAAGAACTTGGTTCTGCTGGAATTGTTCCCCATCGTGGTGGCGGTGGAGTTATGGGGGGAGGCGTTCAGAAATATGAAGGTGAGGTTTAACTGTGATAACTTGGGAGGGGTTCAGGTGGTCAATCGGCTGACGGCGGCCTCTGGGCCGGTTGTCAGGCTTCTACGACACCTGGTACTGCGGTGTCTACAGGTGAATGCTTTAATTTATGCTGTGCACTTGCCTGGGGTGGAGAACACGATGGCTGATGCTCTGTCTCGTTTTCAGTGGGACAGATTTCGGAGACTGGCGCCAGAGGCGGAGCGTCAAGGGATCGACTGCCCCACTTGGTTGTGGGGCGTTGCGCTGGAGTAACGGCGAGGTGTATTCAGCAGTCTGTGAGCGAGGCTACCTGGAGGGCCTACTCGAAGGTGTGGCAAGAGGGGTCGGCTTGCCTAGAGGTTATCGGTATGGCCCCGGGCGACGCGGGCATGGCTCAAGCAGTCTTTTATTTTATGAGTGGTGCTATGGATAGAGGGGTATCGGCGGCCACGATCGACCGGAAACTGTCAGCATTGGCCTTCTTATTCAAATGGCAGGGGCAGCGGGATCATACGAAGGAGTTTTGGTTGCGGCAGGCGGTGAAAGGCTACAGGAGGGCACACAGGAGTAGGGATGGGAGGCGGCCTGTTTCTTTTGGCCTCCTTGAGGGCTTGTGCCGGACGGTAGCCGGTGTCTGCAGTTCAGCGTATGAACAGACGCTGTTTCGGGCGGCATTCGCCCTCGCTTTCTTTGGGGCGTTGAGGGTCGGTGAACTGGTTAGCCGGTCAAGACAGGCGGTAGGGGGTTTGGCGCTGGGGGATGTGGAGCTGGGCCGGGACAGGGTTCGCCTTTGGATCCGTCGGTCCAAAACTGACCAAGCCAGGAAGGGGGTTGCTGTGGAGGTGGCTAGGATTGAGGAAGACGATATTTGCCCAGTGAAGGCTGTGGACAGATTTCTAGCAGTGCGGCCGAGGGTCGCGGGCCCCTTTTTCATTCATTTGGATGGTTCTTCACTGTCCAAGTTTCAGTTTGTTTCGATTTTCCGTAAGTGCGTAAGGGTATCAGGCTTTGACCCGCTGAATTTTTCTTCCCATTCCTTTAGGATTGGGGCGGCTACGGAGGCTTCCAGGGCTGGTTTGGGTTCTGCGGCGGTCAGGAGGATTGGGAGGTGGGATTCGGATCGTTTTAAATTATATGTCTGCCCGCAATGGTTAGGTTGTTGAGCGGGTTGTGGGGACTGGTTAGGGGTGGTGGGGTATGTTTATATTGGTGATGGCTGTTCTAACCCCCCCCCTTTTTTTTCCTCTTTTTGTTTTGTCGTTTACAGGTTATGAAGTTGGTCTGGTATGGATACTGGGCCATTCTTTGTTTTTTTGGGGTGCGAAGAGAGCTGACATTCGGCCGAACGGCAGACAACTCCGCATACCTAGACAGGAGGCGCAGGTTCAGTGGATTGGGGTTCCGGGCATGCGTTGGAACAGGGTCTTGGGAGAAATCCATAGATTTGCTAGACTGGACAGGCCTCCGAATGTTTTGCTATTTCATGTTGGGGGCAATGACATGGGCACTAGGTCTATGAGGCAACTTATCAGGGATATCAAGTGTGATTTCCTGCGGTTGAAGTCAGATTACCCGGGAATGGTCATGGTCTGGTCGGATATGGTGGGTAGGTCATCTTGGCGTTGGGCGTTATCGGATAAAAAGGTTGACAGGGCCAGGGTGAAGGTAAACAAAGAGGTCAGCAGGTTCTTCATCAGGAATGGGGGCCTGGCTATCCGCCATAGGGAGTTGGAAGTTGACACCTGGCGGTATTTGCGGAGTGACGGAGTCCACTTGAATGATGTGGGTACTGATCTATGGTCGCTGGGCCTTCAGGACGGCATTCAACGAAGGGCTGTGGGTGTGGAGGTGCTCGAAAGGGTAAGGGGTTACCCCTTTCGGGCTGTGGCGGTTCTGGGGGCTTTAGATGAGGAAGTGAGGTACAGGTAAAAGGCCTGTTGTACCCATCCATGGGATGGGGGTGGTTGTATGTACTTCCAGGTTACGAGGGTTTAACCTGGAAGGGTTTAAAACGGGTAGGTCACTGCTACAGTTGGTTATAGCCTCCGAGACAGGGGTTGCCGTCTGGAGGTCAAGAGGTTACAGTTGAAGTTGTTGGCAGTGACCATTTTATGTTGTGATGCTACGTACCCATGACCCCTTGGAAAGGCTGGGAAAGTTTTTACCGTATTTAAATGTTGCTATTTATTAAAGATTATATTTTGGTTAATAAAGTTTAGGCCTGATGGCCATTTACTCCAAAATCTGTCCAGTCGTTTGTTAAGAGGGACAAGGTTTGGAAGGGGGCGGGTAAGCCGGGTTATGAAGGTTCCGAGGTAATATAAAATATAACACTGGGTTGAGTCCTACAGATGTCATGATGTGTATGTTTCATTTTTGCTAATTCTCATGATGCACTTTTATGAACTTTTGCTGTACTCATTGTTAATGTTATTCTACATTATGTGTTATATTTATTTACAATAATGTTTCATGTACCATGTTATCATGTCTGACCGTTTCCAGGGAGGGGTTCCTAGGCTTACTGCTGGACTCCATGGAAGTGAGAGTGTTTCTCCCTTCAGACAAGCTGCAGACCGCGGTAAAGCTGCTAATGAACTGCAGGTGGTCATCGCTACGCTTCTGCATGCGAGTCCTGGGACTCATGGTGGCATCCTTCAAGGCAGTACCGTATGGCAGTATACTCCATTGTCCCTGGATCGGTAGATTCAGGTGAGCCAGTTTGTCACGGATTCCCTGCTCTGGTGGCTGAGGTGCCCGGCACTTCGGTCTGGGAAGTCGTTACTCCCTCTGAAATGGACAGTGATCACAATGTACGCCAGCCTAACCTGCTGGGGTGGAGTAATGGGAGTTCAGTCGACCCAGGGCCTCTGGTCGGTGGAGAAATCCAAGTTGCTGATCAATCTGCTTGAGCTCAGAGTGATCAGGCTGTGCCTCTCCACATGGTCGATAAGACTTTGAGGACATCCATTCAGGATCCACTCAGACAACACCACGGCGGTGACATACGTCAGTCATCAAGGAGGAACAAGAAGCTTGGCCGCTGCATGGGAGGTCGCTCACATCCTTCAGTGGGCAGAGCGACATGTACCGGCCTTAGCGGCCATTTACATCCCGTGAGTGGAGAACTGGCAGGTGGATTACCTAAGTCGCCAGATGCTGGACCCAGGAGAATGGGCGTTACATCCGGAGGTGTTCAGGCTACTGTGCCTACGATGGGGCACACCAGATGTGGATCTTCTGGCCTCCCATCTCAATCAGAATGTGCCGAGATTCGTGTCCAGGACAAGAGATCCTTGGGCAGACGTGTCAGACGCGCTGGTGGCTCCATGGTATCAGTACCAGCTGATCTATGCCTTTCCTCCGCTTAAACTGTTACCACGTCTGCTCCGCAGAGTGGAGGCCAAGGGGATTCCAGTAATACTGATTGCCCCAGATTGGCCCAAGAGTTCCTGGTACGCAGACCTAGTGCACCTGGTGGCAGACGCCCCATGGCAAATGCCATTACGAGAGGACCTTTTGTCTCAAGGTCCGATTCTCCATCCTGCTTTACCATCGCTGGTTTTAACGGCATGGCTATTGAGAGCCAGGTGTTGAGGAACCGGGGTCTTTCGGACTCAGTGTTTGCAACTATGCTGAGAGCATGGAAATCTTCTTCTCGAAAGATATATCATCGTACCTGGAAGGCCTACATCTCCATGTGTGAGGAGAAAGGATGGCGTCAGTGCTCCTTTGCTATATCGAGGATCCTGCTGTTTATACAGCAAGGAGTAGACCAGAAATTGGCTTTAAGCACCATTAAGGGACAAATATCAGCTCTGGCTGTCTTTTTTCAGTGACCCCTGGCGTATCACTCCCTAGTGAGCACCTTTGTTCAAGGGGTTCGACATGTAGTTCCTCCGGTGCGTCCACTGTTACCCCTGTGGGATCTGAACCTGGTGTTATCGTCACTTCAGAAACCGCTATTTGAAAATATCAGAGGGATCCCTCTGTTGACCCTTTCCCAGAAAGTGGTCTGTCTAGTGGCCATTACATGGGCCAGGAGGGTTAAATTTATTTTTTCCTGTTTTTAGGTAAAAACACAGTACCTTTAAATAAATGCACTGTTGCATTTGTTACCGCAGTTCTGAGGCGGTTTGGAGGTAGTGACTCCCAGATTGAGGAGCAATTTTGTGGGTAAAAAAGTTCTTGGTTATTCCCACACACTGTTGTTTTTGTGGGTAAAGTTTTTATACTAGTTCCCACATTCCATTGTGGGTGAAGTTTTTATGCTGTTTTCCCACCCCTCGTTTTGGCACTACTTGGGTACGTCCCAATGGTCTAAGAAAGGAGCTGTGTCAGTCAGTGAACGTAAGAGAAAATAGGATTTTTTGTACTCACCTTAAAATCCTTTTCTCTGTAGTTCACCGACTGACACAGCACCCTCCCCTCCTATTTTTGTCTATATTATACTGCTTGTTGATGTACTGAGGCTGCAGTAGCAGGCTGAGGGGTTGTTACCTAAGGGACCGCCCCTTGAGTGGAACTAGAAAGTTCTAGTTTTATTATAACATGTTAACATGTTCTGCCTAGTCCTCTCCTGAAGGTGGCATAAAAACCCAATGGTCTAAGAAAGGAGCTGTGTCAGTCAGTGAACTACAGTGAAAAGGATTTTACGGTGAGTACAAAAAATCCTATTATTTTGTGCACAACATAAAGACTATGCTATCTCAGCTCCTATGTTTTAAATTGTTGAAATATTATTGAAACAGATATCCACACCATGAGCAATTTGGTAGATGGGTCTACCAACTGTTGGCTCCGCCAACCTGGAACATCAAATACTGTGGTCATGAAAATTTCCACATTGGGATTTCCTACAAGCGCTTATGAGTACCTGTTCCATGGGATCCTGATTGGACATCTGTTCGGACCAGAGCTGTGGCTATGAGGTTTTTCCATTGGCGTTATTCACAGGCATACTGTATATGACTACCTGTAATGAGTGTCATAGGATTCTCTTGAGTAGGATGTGTAGATGGTGGTGGAAGATCTACTCCTTGTTGTTCGCCAAGAATTGAAAGATTCACATGCACATTTTTGATCATTCACTTTGATTGGACACTTCATTAGATATTTTGTGGAAGTTACACATAATTTTACACTACATGTATATGATTGTGTTTGCTGCCATTGGTTGATGCACTTTTAGCACTTGCACTTTATATTAACATTTTTTGACAGAGCGCGGTTCTAATTGATTCATATTTAATGAATTATTTTTCGCTCAATTTATTTATAACGAGTTGGTCTTATTATTATTACTATTATTATTGTATATTTGGTTTTGTCAGTTGCGCAGGTTTGGTGGTGGTTCAATACTTCCATACATATATATTTCTCATTACTGCCAGGATCAACAAGTATTTTAAACAAAATGCAATTCATTAAAATTAAAAAAAAACACCCACTGTTATAAAATGTTATTTTGACAACTATAATATTTTTTTTGGGGGGGGGGGGGGGGGGGTAATTTTTTTTTATTTTTACTGACACTTTAAGTAGCAACAAGCATGTATAATGTAAAAATCACATGCAAATTTACTTTCATATGAATGTCATTTTATAATAATAACTAAAATGTACACCTACAAAAATACACCATCATTTTTTTTTTTTTATGTGTACTATTTTTTTTGTTTTGTTTTTTTTTATCTGCAAATGGTTCGTTATTGTGATTGAATCAGAAGATGAACATTTTTTTTTTTTGTTTTTTATAAAACTCCAGTGCTGTAAAGGTTTAGTAAAGCACACTGTTTTGTAAGAGGTGTCCTAGGAGATCTCTGCTTCTCTTCCAAGCTGTGGGGGGTAGTTAATGTTTCAATATTCCAGTGGGAATAGAAGGTGGGAGCATAGTAAACATACATTTTATGATGCACTTTGGAGGACTCCTGTGAAAGACCTGTGTTTATTTTAACCACAGTATGACACGTGAACTGACTGTGTTTAAGGTACTGTATATTTATATTGGTTTTATTTGGAGGAAGAGATTTAAATGTAGGATGCAATATATATATATATATATATATATATTATTTTTTATTTTTTATCTAATCTTAACAATACATTCAGATAAATAGTAGATATTAGTTTGGTGTGTGTTAGATATCTGTATTATGTGTTTATTGCCAACTAAATGTCAAGAATTGATGTTCACTTAAGAAAACATGTTCCTGGGGTGGTATCAACTTCGTGAAAAAAGGAAACCAGTCCTAAAAGAAAAAATATTTTTTGAGGACAGCTATCGCTTGTCTACATCTGAATATGCTACTTGCCTGACCGCCACTGATCTTAGAACTTTGAGTCACTCGCCTGGAACTGGGCAACTTTGGAATTTTTCATACACACGGTACAAGCTGCAATTTTTACTAGAAATGAGTTTAAACCCCCAAACAATTACATATTTTCTGAAAGCAGAGACCCCAGGATATTGGTAAAATATAAAAGATGGAATTGCATTGCTAAGTAGATACTAAACATATTAAGCGTTGAAATTGCATGCGCCTGTAAATTAGCAAAAAAAAAAAAAAAAAGAAATCTCCTAAATAGATGCTGTAAAAGCTTTTACAGTTAACCACAAATTATGGCCCCAGAATTTTTGCTGTAAGGGCCGGTTCACACTTGTGCAATGCGAGAACCCTGCGAATCCACTGTGGGTTCCCGCATAGCACCCGACACGCACGGCAGTTTACACTGCCATATGCGAACTGCTGTGGAGTGTCATTATATGTTAACGACACCCCCATTTCAGCTCGCATATCGCACTGCGAACTGAAAATTCGGACATGAATGATCCGATTCTGGTCCGAACAGATAAAAGGGTCCTGTGTGTGTTTGGACCAAAAGCTGTGCGATATCAGCCATCGCACAGACATCGCATGTAATGTGAACAGCAGTGCGCTGCGAATTACATGCGATGTCTGGCATTGCATAACTGTGAACCGGCCCTCACTCTGGCAGTCATGTTGATAGTTCATGTGTGGTGTAATTTATTTTTACATATTTACAAACGTGTGCTTACCCTATGCTGTGTGTTTGCATTGGGGTATGTATGGGGTGACGGGGGTGCTTTTATTTATTTTATTATAATTTTATTATAATTTACACTGACCGGCCACTTTATTAGTTACACCTTGCTAGTACCGGCTCGGACCTCCTTTGTCTTCAGAACTGCCTTAATTATTCGTGGCATAGATATAACAAGTGGTTGGAAACATTCCTCAGAGAGTTTGGTCCATATTGACATGATAGCAATACGCATTGTCGGCTGCACATCCATGATGCAAATCTTCTGTTCCACCACATGCCAAAGGTGCTTTATTGGATTGAGTTCTGGTGACTGTGGAGGCCATTGAAGTACAGTGAACTCATTGTCATGTTCAAGAAAGCAGTTTGAGATGATTTGAGCTTTGTGACATGGTGCATTATCCTGCTTGTTTACCCCAAATTCTGACCCTACCATCTGAATGTTGCAGCTGAAATCGAGACTCATCAGACCAGGCAACGTGTTTCTAATCTTCTATTTTCCACTTTTGGTGAGCCTGTGCGAATTGTAGCCTCAGTTTCCTGTTCTAAGCTGGCAGGAGTCCCACCCGGTGTGGTCTTCTGCTGCTGTAGCCCATCTGCTTCAAGGTTTGATGTGTTATGCGTTTAAAGATGGTATTCTGCATACCTTGGTTCTAACAAGTGATTTTTTTTTAGTGACTTGAGTAATTATTTGAGCTGCCTTTCTATTATCTGGAACCAGTCTGCCCATTCTCCTCTGACCTCTGACATCAACAAGGCATTTTGGTCCACACAACTGCCACTCACTGGATATTTTCTCTTTTTCTGACCATTCTCTGTAAACCCTAGAGATGATCATGCGTGAAAATCCCAGTAGATAAGCAGTTTTTTTAATACTCAGACCAGCCCGCTTGCCACCAACAACTATGCCACGTTCAAAGTCACTTAAATCCCCTTTCTTCCCAATTCTGATGCTCAGTTTGAACTTCAGCAAATCGCCTCCACCACATCTAGATGCTGAGTGAAGTGAGTTGAGTTTCTGCCATGTGATTGGCCGATTAGTAATTTGTGTTACCAAGAAATTGAACAGGTGTACATAATAAAGTAGTCGGTGAATGTATTTTTAAAACACTTTTTATTTTAATTTTTTTTATTATTTCATTTTGCTGCTATCACAAGGGAACTAAAAGCCTCCTGTGTAAAAAGATGGGCAGGTAACAGGTCCTTTTTATGGAGACACTAGGGATTTTTAGACCTCCTATGTCTCCTCTGCCCTCCAATTAAGATAATCAAGCACAGACATGTGTGCACAGGGTTTGAGCTTGCTTTAACTCCTTGAATACCAGGACGTTTATAAACTATTAACTATGAACTTTTTTTTTTTTTTTTAAATGAACCCTTGTCAGAAAACCCATATTGTCCTGTGAATTCCAAGGAAGGAGTGTCTAATGTGGACCTGTAAAGTTTTGGGGCCAGACTTTGTAGAACTAACAGCAATGATTTTTTGAACTGTCTGTAAGGGATATTCTGATCACCACTTTAAAGTGGTTGTAAACCCTTACAACCAACTTTGACCTACAGGTAAACCTAGATTAAGGCTTACCTGTAGGTCCAAGAAATATCTCCTAAACATACACGGTTTAGGAGATATTTGCCGAAAGACAGGCACCGCTGTCTACGGCGCACAGGCGCACTGAGCGCGTCGTGGTCAACGGAGATATGTCGCGAATGGTGGCTCCCGTGCGCATGCGCGGGAGTGACGGCTTCGCCGAATGACAGCGGCGGGGCAGCGAGACCCACCGAGAAGATGGATGCGCCGGACTACAGGGGACAGAGGTGACTTCGCTGGCTCCTGTGTCAGGTAAGTGATGCATAGTAGTCCATTATGCTTTACCTTTGCAGGGAATGAAAGAGGAAGTAAACTCATCAGGGTTTACTTCCTCTTTAACCACTTGCTTACTGGGCACTTAAACCCCCCTCCTGCCCAGACCAATTTTCAGCTTTCAGCGCTGATGCACTTTGAATGACAATTGCGCGGCCATACAATACTGTACCCAAATGAAATTTTTATCATTTTTTTCCCACAAATAGAGCTTTCTTTTGGTGGTATTTAATTACAGCTGGGAGTTTTATTTTTTGCTAAACAAAAAAAGGTGCAAAATAAAAAAAAATAAAAAATCATGTTTAATAGTTTGTTATAAAATTTTGCAAACATGTAATTTTTCTCCTTCATTGAAATGCGTTGATGAGGCAGCGTTGGTGGACACTAATAGGCGGCGCTGGTGGGCACTGATAGGCACAGTTAAGGCGGCACTAATAGGCACAGATAAGGCGGCACTGATGGGCAAAGATGGGCACAGATAAGATGGCACGGATGGGTGGCACGGATGGGCACTGATAGGTACCACTGATAGATGGGACTGATGGGCACTGATAGGTGGCACTGATAGGTGGCAATGCTGGGCACTGATGGGCGTCACTGATGGGCACTGGTACATGACACTGATGGGCACAGATATGTGGCACTGAGGTGCAGCACTGTGTGTGCGAGGCAGATTGTGGGCACTGATAGGTGGCACTGTGGGCACTGATGGGTGGCACTGTGGGCACTGATGGGTGGCACTGTGGGCACTGATGGGTGGCACTTTTTGGCATATTTTTGGTGGCACTGGCAGGGGGCAGGTGGGCACTGATGAGCTGTCCCCAACTCACCGTGATCGGGACTGATGTCCCGATCATGGCCGCTGGTGATCGGCTTTTTTTTTCTCCTCGCGCTGTCAGCGTGAGGAGGAAAAATAGCCGATTACCGCCTGTGTTGTGATCACATGATCGGCTGTCATTGGCTATCGGGATCGACCCCTTGCTCCGATCCATGATCAGGCGAGTCTCATAGACTCGCTGATCACAGAGCGTGCCGCGAGCGCCCCTCAGGGGGTGCGCAGGCCGCTCATGCACGTTACAACGTCAATAGACGTAGTCCCGGCAAAGCAGGTCCGCTCTGTAGCCGTCATTCGGCTATAGCACGGATCTCAAGAAGTTAAAGGTATTCTTCCTACCCACGTCCAATTTAACCACTTGAGGACCGCCGTATTGCCATTGTACGTCAGCACAATGGCACAGGCAGGCATAATCACGTACATCTACGTGATTGCCTTCCAGCGGGTGGGGGGTCCCATCGGACCCCCTCCCGCTGGTTACGGCGGTCCGATTCGGTCCAGGAGCGCTCCGTGATGAGGGGATGGCCGTTCGTTTTCGGCCACCCCCTCTGGATCGCTCCTGGCCAATGAGAAGCTTCCTCCCCTGTGTATTGTTTACACAGGAAGGAGGAAGTGATGTCATTCTCCTCGGGGCGGTCTTTTTGACCGGACTACGAGGAGAAGAGTAAAAGTAAGTCTGCACGAACACTACACTGACATGTAGGTACACACAGGCACACAAACCCCCCCCGATCCCCCCCCCGATCGCCCCCCGATCCCCCCCCCGCCCCCCCTCCCCCCCCAGTCACAGTGTCACTGATTGCATTGATCATTTCTTTACTGATCAATGCATTCAGTGTCAGTTGTGACAGTAAAAACTGTCAGGACAGTTAGTGTTAGGTCCAGGGTAGCCCCCTATCACCCCCCAATAAAGATTTAACCCCCTGATTGCCCCTAGAGTTAACCCTTTCACCCCCTTTTGCCAGTGTCACTAAGCGATCATTTTTCTGATCGCTGCATGTGTCGCTAGTGTCGCTAGGTAGCTAGTTATTTTTTTAGGTTCACCGCCAGGTTTTTATATCGCTAGGTACCCCGATATACTACCCAATAATGTTTTTAACCCCCTGATTGCCGCTAGTTAACCCTTTCACCCCCTTTTGCCAGTGTCACTAAGCGATCGTTTTTCTGATCGCTGCATTAGTGTCGCTACAGTCGCTAGGTAGCTAGTTATTTTTTTAGGTTCACCGCCAGGTTTTTATAGCGCTAGGTACCCCGATATACTACCCAATAATGTTTTTAACCCCCTGATTGCCGCTAGTTAACCCTTTCACCCCCTTTTGCCAGTGTCACTAAGCGATCATTTTTCTGATCGCTGCATGTGTCGCTAGGTAGCTAGTTATTTTTTTAGGTTCACCGCCAGGTTTTTATATCGCTAGGTACCCCGATATACTACCCAATAATGTTTTTAACCCCCTGATTGCCGCTAGTTAACCCTTTCACCCCCTTTTGCCAGTGTCACTAAGCGATCGTTTTTCTGATCGCTGCATTAGTGTCGCTACAGTCGCTAGGTAGCTAGTTATTTTTTTAGGTTCACCGCCAGGTTTTTATAGCGCTAGGTACCCCGATATACTACCCAATAATGGTTTTAACCCCCTGATTTCCGCTAGTTAACCCTTTCACCCCCTTTTGCCAGTGTCACTAAGCGATAATTTTTCTGAACGCTGCATCAGTGTCGCTAGTGTCGCTAGGTAGCTAGTTAACTAGGCTCCCAAAAAGTCCCCCACATGTGGTATCCCCGTACTCGGGAGAAGCAGCAGAATTTATTTTGGGGTGTAATTTGACTTCTGCCCATAGCATGTGTGAGCAATATATCATTTAGTGACAACTTTGTGCAAAAAAAAAAAGTTTGTAATATTCCCGCAACTTTTGGCAAAATATAAAATATTCCATGGACTCAACATGCCTCTCAGTAAATAGCTTGGGGTGTCTACTTTCCAAAATGGGGTCATTTGGGGGGGTTTTGTGCTATTTTGGCATTTTATGGCCTTCGAAACTGTGATAGGTAGTGAGGAGTTAAATCAAAAATTTGCACCCTTAGAAATCCTGAAGGTGGTGATTGGTTTTCGGGGTGCCGTGCGCGACTAGACTCCCAAAAAGTCCCACACATGTGGTATCCCCGTACTCGGGAGAAGCAGCAGAATGTATTTTGGGGTGTCATTTCACATATAACCATGGCATGTGTGAGCAATATATCATTTAGTGACAACTTTTTGTAAAAAAAATTTTTTTTTTTTTTTTGTCATTATTCAATCCCTTAGGACAAAAAAAATAAATATTCAATGGGCTCAACATACCCATCAGCAATTTCCTTGGGGTGTCTACTTTCCAAAATGGGGTCATTTGGGGGGGATTTGTACTGCCCTGCCATTTTAGCACCTCAAGAAATGAGATCGGCAGTCATAAATTAAAAGCTGTGTAAATTCCAGAAAATGTACTCTAGTTTGTAGACGCTATAACTTTTGCGCAAACCAAAAAATATACGCTTATTGACATTTTTTTTACTAAAGACATGTGGCTGAATAAATTTTGCCCTCAATGTATGACTAAAATTTAGTTTATTCGATTTTTCTTATAACAAAAAGAAGAAAATATCTTTTTTTTTCAAAATTTTCGCTCTTTTTCCATTTATATCGCAAAAAAAAAAAATCGCAGAGGCAATCAAATACCATCAAAAGAAAGCTCTATTTGTGGGAAGAAAAGGACGCAAATTTCGTTTGGGTGCAATATTGCATGACCGCGCAATTACCAGTTAAAGCAGCGCAGTGCGAAATTGCAAAAAGACCTCTGGTCCTTAAGGTGTTTATTGGTCCGGAGCTGAAGTGGTTAAAGGGTATTCTTCCCACTGACGCCAGGATTTTTTTTTTTTTTTTTTACAGGGTGTTCCCTGAGAGCTGAATTTTTTTTCTAAGGGTTCCTTTGGGGTAAAAAAAAAAAAAAAAAAAAAAAGTTGAGAAAGGCGGCTCCAATAAGCTGTGATTTTTTTTTTCCTGACCTGAAATATATGGATGTCTCCAAACAATGGTATTTGCACATCATATGCATCTAAAGACATATGCCAGCTTGCATCTTTTGGAAGGATCAGATCTGCAGATGTCGTGTTTACATTTCTAGTACTGCAGATCAACCTGAATAGAAAATTCTAGGATTACAGTATGTTAACTTTAAATGTTTAGTTTGGAAATTAACGAATTATTTCCATGCCAGCATGGTCTGGTCGCTGGAGCTTTTATCAATGAATAAGGCTTCCTCTGATTGGCCCTGCTGGAGATTGCGATGTCATGCTTCTGCCTCTCCACCTTTTTCACATTTTTGTGAAGCGAAAGAAGGCAGTTAAAGTGTTACTAAACCCACTTTATCTGGAATCCCACAGTACACAAAACATGGAAACCAGTGGCGGAATTATAGGGGTCGCCAAGATCGCCATGGCGACCGGGCCCCTTGCTGCAGGGGGCCCTTGAGGGCCCTCTGTACTCTTCCGTAGGAGGGGAGGCTGAGAGGAGCTCCTCGATCATCAGCCGAACTGAAATCGGCACTGTGCGGGAGCTCCTCACATTAGGGTAAAGTGTGTGCTCTTTGTCTTCCCCTACAGTGCAGTACCCGGCAGGAAGAGCCAAGGTAAATGTCTGCAGTTTTTTTTTATAAGACTAGCTACTGTATTTGTGTTTATATGTGTGTGTGAGCATGCTTGTATGTATGTGTGTGTGTGTGAGCATGCTTGTATGTATGTGTGTGTGTGTGTGTGAGCATGCTTGTATGTGTGTGTGAGCATGCTTGTATGTATGTGTGTGTGTGCATGTGAGCATGCTTGTATGTGTGCGTGTGAGCATGCTTGTATGTGTGCGTGTGAGCATGCTTGTATATGTGCGTGTGAGCATGCATGTATGTGTGAGCATGCTTGTATGTATGTATGTGTGTGTGTGAGCATGCTTGTATGTGCGTCTGTGTGTGAGCATGCTTGTACGTATGTGTGTGTGTGCGTGTGAGCATGCTTGTATGTGTGCGTGTGAGCATGCTTGCATGTATGTGTGTGTGTGTGAGCATGCTTGTATGTCCGTGTGTGCGTGAGCATGCTTGTATGTATGTTGGTATGCGCATGCTTGTATGTGTGCGTGTGAGCATGCATGTATGTGTGTGTGTGAGCATGCTTGTATGTGCGTGTATGAGCATGCATGTATGTGTGTGTGTGAGCATGCTTGTATGTGTGTGTGTGAGCATGCATGTATGTGTGTGTGTGTGAGCATGCTTGTATGTGTGTGTGTGTGAGCATGCATGTGTGTGTGTGTGAGCATGCATGTATGTGTGTGAGCATGCATGTGTGTGTGTGAGCATGTATGTGTGTGTGTGTGTGTGTGATCATGCTTGTATGTGTGTGTGTTCATATATGTATGTGTATGTATGCATGTGTGTGTGCGCATGTATGTGAGTGTGCATGTATGCATATGTATGTATGTGAATGTGCATGTGTTTATCAGTGGCAGTGCATCCAAAAGGGTGCACAGGTGCCGCCCCCTCTCTCCAGCCACACCCTCTATGACCAATGGATAGATTCATGCATAGCATAGCATGAATCTATCCATGGCCACCGCTGCCACCCCCATATTTAGGTGTCTGGTCCCTTTTGGGGTGCCGGGCGCCTGAATTACAGCGACGGGGGGTGTTTTTGCAGCACCTGATTAGAGCCATGGGCTCTAATTGGCTTCAAAATAGGTGAACTGTGAGCGCCATGCTTAACGCTCACAGTCTACCCAGGTGTGTTAGAAAAGTGAATTAATATTCACTTTCCTAACACGGAACCGCCTCTCCACCAATCAGATGTGCGGGTCTGTTACCCATCACCTGATTGGCTGAAACGATAGGCGCAGCTATTGGACGCCTATCAGGTGGAGAGGACGGGAGATGAGGATGGCAGGAGATGCATGGAGAACCCCGCTCATGGCCGTTACCTGCTGCCCCACCAAGACAGGGTAAGTGGCGGGCAGACAGCGAGCGGGTGGTGGGGATTCACAGTGGCAGCATTTGATGGGCACACCAACAGCATTTGATGGGCACAGTGGCAGCATTTTATGGGAACACTGGTAGCATTTGATGGGCACAGCGGTGGCATTTGATGGGCACAGCGGCAGAGTTTGATGGGCACAGTGGTGACATTTGATGGCACAGTGGTGGCATTTGATGGTACAGTGGTGGCGTTTGATGGGCACAGTGGCTGTAATTGATGTTCTTTAAATCGGTTCCTTTATATGCGGCCACCCACTTGGGACTGGGCCCTGGTGTTCCATCATCGGGCTCGGAGAAAAGAGCCCTGTCCGGAGGTCGGGGGGGGGGGGGGGGGGCCTCCAAGGTTTCCTGCATCGGGGCCCTGAAGGTTCTAGTTACGCCACTGAATGCAACTATTTTAGTAAATATAAACTTCAAAATACTTTTTCTCATCAGCAGTTTGAGCAGTCTTGTGACTTCTATCAGTGTCCAGCCAAGCACTCGTTAAAGCTTGTAGGTGGAGTTTTCTGACCTATGAGACTGCAAGACCCCTGACTCTGTCTGGACAGTGCTGGTTGGCCCTGTGCTGATCACATGTACTCTGCCAAGAAAAGAAAAAAACCCTCTAGCAATATACACCAAACTGAGCATGTGCAGCCTGACTCCATAGACTCTATTTTATCAGGAAATTATCAAGGGACAGTGGAAGGAGGGGATGATCTGTGCATACAGGATTAAACAGCCCTTTTACACAATGTGGCGGATTAACCCCTTAGGTTCCGCAGTGAGTATAACGAGCATGCTTTACTGCATATACAGACTTATTTTAATGTTGTGGGTTTAGTAACACTTTAACAGTCAGGTTTGTATTTATGTTTTAAAATTTTTTATGTGTAAATTTCATCATACATCCAAAACTTTATTTTAGAAACTGGCTGCCAGTAATACTGCATAATGCCACTGTCGGATCTCCATCTACCTGCAATCAATAAGACTGAAAACAGCACAGACAAAATTATGACCCTCCCAGGTTCTGTTGATTTTTTCAACGTAAAGAATAGTAACATTTACAAGAACAAAATGCAAGGCCACAATATACAAAACGGCCAATTTAAAAATCTGCCAACAACATTAAGGTACTGTACAACTTATAGCATGTGATTAATAAATAACAATTCTAGCTCATCTTTCATATTCTTGGTAACCACTATTTCCTTAAATGTATGTTTTATACTGCTGGGAATTTATCAGGCTGAGAAATGTTTCCAAATACTGTAAGTGGCTTGGATGAGCTATGAAACATCTTCAACATTACATTACATAACAAGTCTAATTAACTACTAGTATTTTCAAAGACATAAAAACAAAATGGGTTCCCCAAATCAATATACAGTAAGGAATGGCTTCTCTATAATACTGGACATTGAGTAATAACTATGTTGCAGTATTCATTTATAGAAAAAAAAAAAGGAAATCATGTTATTTTGCTTCTTACTTGAGTTATACAGTATAGCAGGACTATAATGACATACAATACAGATTGCTTAGTTAATCATTTTGCCCAAATCTTGGGTGTTGGGGTTCAGGGGTTCAGGTCCCAAGTGTCTAGAGGTTTTCATTTTATTTCAGATTGTAAGAACCAAACAAAAAAATCAAAACTGACTACAGGTTTTACCAACCTACTACCATATCCAAAGCTAATATTTTGGTACAAATACTTGTTAAGGGGTGTGTATATCTATCTATCTATCTATCTATCTATCTATCTATCTATCTATCTATCTATCTATCTATCTATCTATCTATCGAAATTGTGCGAAGATCAAATATTATTAGTAAACTTGTACATGGCAGAAAATTGTGTTCTGTTATATTCGTTATGTTACCTTAATTCAGTTTCAGATAATTCATTTAACAAATTGATTCCTTGTATTGTTTTTTCGGATAATTTGTTATTTATTTATTTATTTATTTATTTATTTTTTTTTCAAATTAATTTATTGAAAATAATAGGCATACAAAATACAATAATGCTGCTGGTAAAGTAATAATACAAGAAAATGAGCAAAACAAAACACATTCTTGACCAATAATTGCATATCACAAGCAGACTTATGGATAATACTGCAAAACAGTTTATGGAACAACAAGGTAATGAAGATAATAGAGTCATAACTGGATAAAATGGTAGAAAAATGAGACAACGGTAACAAAAAGGGAAAATGGTCCTCCATATCCCATAAAAAGTCAGGAGAAATAGGAGGTTTTACGGAAGATATGCTATAAACGATGTATATGTAGGAGAGAAAAAAAAAAAAAAAAGGGGAAGCAAGGGAGTACCGGAAACTCTACCTCAGGGCGGTAGAGAACCTGTTAATAAGTGAAGACACTCATCCGAGACTCGGAAATGAAGCCAGCACGCCCAGGTCACCCAATATTTAGTTGGGGTATCATGAGATTGATGGATCAATTCTTCCATCTCAGCTATTTTAGACGATCGCTTAATCCAATCAGCGATGGAAGGGGGAGAGCTAGATTTCCAAGCTACGGGGATGCACATCTTGGCCGCATTTAACAGATGTTGTGCTAACGAGCCTTGATAAAGTTTCTGGGGAAGACTAGAGTGATGCAAAAGCATTTGGGCAGGTGAGAAATCAATGGGGATGGAGGAAATGCGTCTTACCAGGCGGTGAATCTCTCTCCAAAAAGGCTGAATACGAGGACAGGACCACCATATGTGTAAGAAAGTGCCTACATTTTCTGAACAACGCCAACATGTAGGGGGTATGTGTGGTTTACGAATATGAAGCCTTTCAGGAGTGAGATACCACCTGGAAAATATCTTAAAATTATTTTCTTGAACGGATACATTTACAGAACCTTTATGCAAGTAGGAATAAATGCATGACCATTCTTCGACTGACAGGGAAACGGATAAATCAGTTTCCCAGTGGGCAGTTGCCAAATTGGCTTTGGGACAGATATCGGCAAAGAGTAGGGCGTATATAAAGGAGATGACATGTCGTTGAGGCTCTTCCTGATTGCACAAGGATTCAAAAGGAGTAAGATTGCGGGCAAAGTCTGAATTCGCACCTTGGTATGATAGAAAATGTCTTATTTGGAAATAAACCCATTGTGGGAAAGGACTTCCTGAGGACTGGGAGGGAAGGTCTCGTAAATGCTTAAGCTGATTGTTCGAGAAAAATTGTAGGGTTCTGATGTCCGGTGTTGGCCATATGCCTGATAAGAATGAGTCCGATTGGCCTACTGGGAATGCAGGATTATGTTTAATTGGCGTCATCGGACTGCGATGGGCCGAGATACGATGATTATTACAGGCTAAGTGAAATGCATGTAGTGTGCCAGCAGTCAAAGGATTCAGTTTGCACTGTGTTGGGACATGTATAGGATCAATCCAAGGTAAAAGTTTTAGAGGTATTGGGGAAAACATATTTTCTATTTGCGTCCATGCTTTGGTGTGAGCATGAACATTCCAGTCTACTATTCTAGATAGGTGGCTGGCTAGAAAATATTTCTTGATATCAGGTAGACCGATGCCACCTTTCGTTTTGGGTAGAGTCAGTCTGGCAAAGCTGATCCGGGCTCGTTTACCATTCCATAGTTTGTTATTTATGTATTTAAATTGGTGATAACTTATGAAAGTCGTTTGTTTATTGAATCCATTAACACACACACACACAATGACAATGTCTCTTGTGCTGCTTCTCAAAACCCGTCTCCTCTGCTCAGTTACAACACCCTTCTCACTCAGTTCTCAGGAATGCACTTTGCCAGTCTTATTAATCTAACCTCCAGCACAAAATGAATCAGCTGATTGGGCTGTAAGATTTACTCCACGTCAACCTGCTGTTTCATTAGACCTTTAACAGATTAACGAACCATGCTGAATAAATTCATTATTTTCGTTATAATTTCTTTCCTATTATTAGGCTATTTTTCTCCAGATTGAATGTGTAAATCAGGAAAAATACTGCATTATGGCCATTAGATGGAGCTGATAATTATAGTAAATGTTTATTTCTCATAATTGTCAACGCCATCTAGTAGCCATAATCTAGTATTTCCTGAATCATGCATTCCATGGAGAGAGAAAATAGCCTTATAACATTTTGCCCCATTTTCACAGAATGAATGTACATGCAGTTTCCAAGGGTAAATAGCTCTGAAAACCTTTTATAAATACACCCCTAAGTGTTAGAGGTTCACTTTTATAGTTAAATTAAATTTGAGAGTGCAGTTCAAACCTGAGTTAATTATTATAGGCACGTGAAGGGTTAAGACCTGGTAGCGGATTCATTTTTTGGAATAGAGGAAAAGTACTGTTCTCGTCTATTTATATTAACCCATTACATAGTGCTGATAAGAATCATTAAAAAAAAAAAAAAAAAAAATCTTTATTGTTGTAAGTTACATTAATGTTTCATTGACTGCCATTCACTGGTACCAAGGGCCTGCTTAAAGCGGAGGTCCACCCTAAAGTGGACCTTCCGCTCATCGGAACCCTCCCCCCCTCCGGCGCCACAATTGGCACCTTTCAGGGGGGAGGGGGGTGCAGGTACCTGTACAGTACAGGTATCTGCACCCACTTCCGGGATAGCTCTCTGCAGAAAGGGGCGTAGATTACGCCCCTTTCCGAAAGTCCCCCCGCTGCCTGCTGGGAAACACACAGATCCCAGAGGCAGCGGGTCCATCCTTATTGCGCAGCGCGACTCGTGCATGCGCAGTAGGGAACCGGGAAATGAAGCCAAAAGGCTCCACTTCCTGATTCCCATACCCAAGATGGCGGCGGCAGCACCCGAGAGACGATCGAAAGATCGGCTTCGGGTGCCGACATCGCGGGCGTGCTGGACAGGTAAGTGTCACTATTTTAAAAGTCAGCAGCTGCAGTATTTGTAGCTGCTGGCTTAAAAAAAAAAAAAAAAATGTGGAGTCACGGCGGACTCCCGCTTTAAGGGCTTATGTAGATGGCCAAATGCAGCATGTTCCGCTTGCACTTGAGATCTATTGGAGGCACTTCTGAGATCCTTCTGAAGTTCCTTCAAAGCTACTTTGTTTTCCAGTTGTCTTGTATAGGGAGAAATGTAAATATAATTGCCTATGTACAAAGGCCCTTACTATAGTATGTGCTCATTATCCACATTCTGGCAGGTTATGATGCCTATTCTTTGATAGCAAGTGATGAGACATACATATCAATCATTAATTTTGCCCCTGTGGCCAATAGACATACCACTGGTGTACCAGAGCTACTAGTATATTTTGTCAATAACTTAATCTGCTACACTTGTCAGTGTGACTTTTCTTTATTATAAAACTATATTAGATGTGGCTGTTTTGAACCTATTAATTCCCACGGCACTAACTGTAACAGTTTCTTCTATGGTCTAGTACTCATGCATCAGAGCAGAAAAAAAATGTAGTCTGAAGTGGTCTTGGGGGCATATAAGCAGCAGATTTGCATGTTTCCACCTCATGTTACTAAAGGGAGGAATAAGTCTGGAGGAGTCTGTCTCTCTGGATTTGGGGAGAGCACAGTGATATACAGTATAAATACCTTCTATTTTAATAGTAGCTGCTTCAGCAAGCTCTGCTTATCAAGACTGTAAGCATGCAGCAGCTTTTAAGACTGTTTTATGGGAAATAATACAGTACTATTACTGCAATTAATGCTTTTGCTTTAAAAGAAATAGCTATCAAGGAAAATCTGCTGCATCACCTAATGGATTGACCAGTTACTGCCATTGATCAGCCACGGGAATAGATAACAAAGTCTTTCCTGTGCCAGTTTACTATCCTAAATAAATTAGCTGCAATCAATTGCTCAAATTGTACTGATCAAGCTTTTCTTTAAGTAGGGAATGTAATTTATACCACTTATGCAGTGTCTGACTTAATGTGGGACTTTACTGTTGTATTCTTAACACAACATTAACCATACAGCTAAATACCTGGACCATAATCCTTCACTTGATGTCCTGTGAATATATAATAAAATGTAATGTCTTGTGCTGTATTATCAGAGTATTTAACTGTGAGTTTACTTTAGCGCAAATATGTGTTCATAATATACAAATATATGTGAAAATAATATACAAATATATGTGAAAATATATTACTGCTGACACCAAGTGTTGACATCTTCACTTTGTAAAAAAAAATATATATAAAGCAATAGTGCTGCCCAATATGACAAATAATCTATTACTGTGTATGATCTAGTGCATTTAACTAATTATGTGAAAATTGTGGGAAATTACTGCGCTAAACCAAAAATATGTGAAAAAGCTGCTAACACTCAAACAAAGTCCAAACAGAATAGAGAAATACAGTGTAGCGCTAAAAACAATAAAGAACTAAGACAATTGTATGCTTAACATATATCCAATGAGAAAATTAAGTGCATTCCTGAGAACTGAGTGAGAAGGGTGTTGTAACTGAGCAGAGGAGACGGGTTTTGAGAAGCAGCACAAAAAATTCCAATGTTCACTGTAGTGAACTAATGAAAAGAAAAGTGAAGTTCAACAAAAAGTGTCCATCAAGTACGCAGTGGGGAATCTTCAATCAAAAAGATATAGGGGGTCATTTACTAAGATGAATGCACTGCGCCAGTTCATACCTTAATTGGTGCGCCAGATAAATCATTAATTGAGCTTGTGAACCTGCGCACTCATATGCGCAACAGCAATAATAATATGCCATTGATAATAGCATACCAGGCCCTTCAGGTCTGGTATAGATTTTAAGCGGAACCCTGCGCCAGAATTTTTAAAAAAAATGGCGTGGGGGTCCCTCTCAAAATCCATACCAGGCCCCTCAGGTCTGGTATGGATTTTAAGGGGAACCCTGTGCCAAAATAAAATGGCATGAGGGTCCCCCTCAAAATCCATACCAGACCCTTATCCGGGCACGCAACCTGGCAGGCCGCAGGAAAAGAGGGAGGATGAGAGAGCGCCCCCCCTCCTGAATCATACCATGCCACATGCCCTCAACATTCTGAGGGTGTTTTGGGGGTAGCCCCACAAAGTACCTTGTCTCCATGTTGATGGGGACATGGACCTCAGAAGAAGAGAAGCGTCACACAGCGAAAGCCTCCCATTGATGTGGAGCAGCCCAAGAACGAAGCGGGGAAGAAGACGTCATGGAGGAAGATGCCGGACAAGAACACCGGAGCAAGAAGCAGAGGATCGGAGGAAGAAGCAGAGGAAGAAGAAGATGGAGGAAGAAACCGAAGGATGAAGGAAGGAAGAAGGAAGAAGACCCGAAGAAGATGGAAAGAAGAAGACTTTAAATAAAGGAATTGTTAAAAACGGTCTCTTGTCATTTTTAACATTTTTTACACTTTTTTTTTTAAATGGTGGGGGTGGGATCTGGGGGTCCCCTTGTTAAAGGGAGCTTCCACATTCCAATAAGCCCCCCGCCCACAGACCCCCACAACCATCGGGCAAGGGTTGTTGGGATAAGGCCCTTGTCCCCATCAACCCACAAAGCACCCTCCCAATGTTGAGGGTACGGTTCAGGAGGGGGGGCACTCTCTCATCCCCCCCTCTTTTCCTGCGGCCTGCCAGGTTGCGTGCTCAGATAAAGGTCTGGTATGGATTTTGAGGGGGACCCTCACGCCATTTTTTTTTAAATTTTGGTGCCACGTTCCCCTTAAAATCCATACAAGACCTGAAGGGCCTGGTTTGGATTTTGAGGGGGACCCCCACGCCATTTTTTTTTTTACATTTTGGCGCGGGGTTCCCCTTAATATCCATACCAGACCTGAAGGGCCTGGTATGGAATTTCGGGGGAAGCCCCACACATTTTTTTTTCTTATTTTTTTATTTTTTTTCTTAATGCTGTTTTTAACAATGAACTTTTATGTTTATTGCCGGACCGACATTTCATTATAGCCGCGAGCAGGGGGGTGTTTGGCTCATCCCTAATGCTAACATGACCTGTGTGCAAATAGCCTTAAAAAAAACATAAAAGTGAACCAGCGTAAAAAAAAAAAAAAAGTCAAGTTTAGAGGTGCGCCGTTCAACCTGTACAAATACATTTACGTTGCTTGACATTTACTAAGATTTTGACGGCGCAGTGAACTAAAGCATTTAAACGTGCGCAAATGCCGCTTACGCATGCGCAGTGCATAAATTGACCTCACACAGTTCTAAGTGTACTTGCAGGCGCAGCAGGCTTGTTCAGAAAAAGTTACTTTTTCATTCTATTTTGAGCATATTTGTTACTTGACATCACTCACATCACCCTCATTTATTGGCACTTCCAGCTTCTTTAAATTTTGAGTTGAAGAATGCGTGCGCCATGTCTATAGTGGTGCACCGATCGCCGCCTCACGTGCGCCGAGAATATTATAGTAAATGGGGAATTGTGCTGTGTTACAGGCGCAAATGTTTTGTAAATACGAAAACGGCAGTTGCGCATTGGCGCAAACTATTCGTAAATTAGCCCCATAGTGTAGACAACATGCAATTAGCAGTGGAGCTGTAAAGATGAAAAAGATCCTCTGTCACAAGGATATGGATGGGTATTCTTACCAGATGCGGTGGACCCACTTACCAGTGGTGGTGGGTCAATCGGGCTTATGTGGGCCAAATGCCTCATGGTATGGATTTTAGGCAGAAGAAGGATCACTACAAACAGGATACCACCACGCTTAAATGATCATAGTCCAGGCGAGGTTCCTGAATCCTTATGATTCTCCAATATGTGACAAAAACCTCCTCTCTGTGAGCTGACCCTCAGAAGGTCAGAGAGTATATGAAGAGGCTCAACCAAACCAGGGAGAAAATGGGGAAAAAAGGGAAAAAACTCCATATGGTGCAGGTCAAAAACTGGACTGGTTTATTTAAATTTGCGGTACATCAAATGGAATGAGTACATAAAAATGGTGATCATGATTATACATTTAAAATAGAACAAAGAGCAATATGGGGAGCAAGCGTAGCAAACCCGACGTGTTTTGTCCAAAACGGACTTCAACTAGGGCATCCCCTTAAGAGCCATAGCAGGCGCTCCTGCATGGCCACTGCATGCCGTGGGATTAGATGCGCGTGGCTGGCAGGCACAATCGCACCTGGCCACCTGCGATCGTGGGCACGAGAAACTGAATGGGGATTTGTGTGCGTAAACGTCGTTCTGACGGGGGAGTAGAGACAGATCTGCTGTTTGCAGTAATTGCGAACAGTGATATGTCTTCTCCCCCAGTCACGCCCATCCCCCCCACAGTTAGAAACACTAATTTGGGAACACATTTAACCCCCTGATCTCTCCTAGTGTTAACCCCTTCCCTGGCAGTAACATTTACACAGAAATCAGTGCATTTTTATGGCACTGATCCCTGTATAAATGTCATTGGTCCCAAAAATGTGTTAAAAGTGTACAATCTGTCTGCTGCAATGTCGCAGTCCCACTAAAAATCGCAGATTTGCCATTAGTAAAAAAATTATAATAAAAATGCCATAACTCTATCCCCTATTTTGTAGATGCTATAACTTTTCCACAAACCAATCAGAATATGCTTATTGTGATTTCTTCTTTTATCAAAAATATGTAGAAAAATACATATTGGCCTAAACTGATGAAGAATTTTTTTTTTAATTTTGGGGATATTTATTACAGCAAAAAGTAAACAATATTTTTTTCAAAATTGTCGCTCTTTTTTTGTTTATAGTGCAAAAAAATAAAAACCGCAGAGATGAACAAATACCACCAAAAGAAAGCTCTATTTATGGGAAAAAAAGGATGTCAATTTTGTTTGGGAACGACTGCGCAATTGTCAGTTAAATCATTGCAGCGCTGTATCGCAAAAAATGGCCTGGTCATTAAGGGGGCAAATCCTTCCAGGTCTGCAGTGATTAAAAAAACAAAAAACGAGTAGTGCTTCAATTCATATACGCTATATTATCAAAAGTATTGAGACTCCTGCCTTTACACGCACGTGAACTTTAATGGCATCCCAGTCTTAGAGTTGGCCCACCCTTTGCAGCTATAACAGCTTCAACTCTTCTGGGAAGGCTGTCCACAAGGTTTAGGAGTGTGTCTATGGGAATTTTGGACCATTCTTCCAGGAGCACATTTATGAGGTCAGGCACTGATGTTGGACAAGAGGGCCTGGCTCGCAGTTTGGACTCTAATTCATCCCAAAGGTGTTCTATCATGTTGAGGTCAGGACTCTGTGCAGGCCAGTTAAGTTTCTCCACCCCAAACTCGCTCATCCATGTCTTTATGGACCTTGCTTTGTACACTGGTGGGCAGTCATGTTGGAACAGGAAAGGGCCGTCCCCAAACTGTTCCCATAAAATTGGGAGCATGAAATTGTCCAAAATGTGTTGGTATACTGATGCCTTAAGAGTTCCTTCACTGGAACTAAGGGGCCAAGCCCAACCCCTGAAAAACAACCCCGCACCATAATCCCCCCTCCACCAAATGATTTGGACCAATGCTGTTCTTTCCATAGTTTTTCTATTAAATTCAAGTCAGGTGATTGGCTGGGCCATTCTAACAGCTTTATATTCTTTCTTTCAATTGAGTGTTTCCTTGGCTTTGTGTTTGGGATCATTGTCTTGCTGAAATGTCTACCTTCATCATCCTGGTAGATGGCAGCATATTTTTTTGCTTTCAAAGATTTTTATTTGTTCAACACAAGAATACATGAAACAACACTACTTCCAATGAGGCATAATAAGAAGCACTGTGATTACAGGTAAAAGCAACTGTTGAGGTGGGGAAGGGCTTTTATCTCTGATTCGGCACTGTATTCTCAGTGTTACAATCCAGCTTTTGGTATCAGTATCTGGGAACTTGGCAATATTCTCCTGGCACCCCTAAAGGGATCACACTGTGCCTGGAGAGCTTCCCCAAATAACCAGAGATTAACATTCACTATGATCGAGCATTGAGCCTTGCATATACATAAGGGTTTCAGGTGCCTAGCTTTTACACCCCAAAGGGAGGGCCCTTTATCCAGTAGGCCTAGAGGTTCTTAGTCCAAAGGGTATCAGTTGGCTTAGAGGGCCATAGTGAAAAGGGGAAAGGAGGGGCAGGTTAGAGGGGGAATAGAAGGAGAGAGGAAGAAAACCCAATCAATAGGAGGTGATGTGAAGGTGCAGCGAGGGTGAAAGGTAGTCATGTCCATACCCTAGGAACGAAGGAAATAACCATGTGCAGGGCCCAGGGTTCCCAGATTGATTCGAACTGAGCTGTGGAGTCTAGTAAGATGCTAGTCAATTTCTCTTGAGACATAATCCACAATATTTTACGTTTGGCAGCTGAGAGGGAGACCCTAGATTGCTTCTATGCTTTGACTATTCTAAGCTTGACACCTAGTAAAATAAAGTGGATTAATTTTGGAGGTCTTGGGGAGATTTGCGTTGAGGAGGGCGTTGGCAGGGTTTCTTGGGATCTGGAGGTCCGTCACTTTTTGGATCCTGGCAAACATCCTGTTCCAGAATGACCTTATTCTGGGACACTCCCACCAGATATGGGCCATTGAGCCTATAAGTTGACACCCTCTGAAGCATTGAGGGTTTGCTGTGGGATACATGGCAGCTAATATGGCAGGGGTGAGGTACCATCTGGTCATTAACTTAAGGCTAGATTCTATTAGGGATATATTCCTTATTCCCTGAAATGCTCTAGAAAAGGATGCCCGCCACTTCTCCACATCCCAGTGAATTTGCAGGTCATTTCCCCATGCGGCTATACAAAAGGTTTTGCACGACTGGTAGGCAAGTGACTTTTAGACAACGGAGATTCCACCCCTCTGTTCTGTGGTCTGTCCACACCATATTTCGTAGGGTGTGAATCTGGGCGGTGCGGGTTTCCCCTTCCAGATTTTGTGAAGAAAATTTTGTTTCTGATGAAATCTGAAGTGTTCCGAGGAAATTGGTCCCGAGGAAGTGAGAAAGTGTCCGATTTGATACAACCCATCCAAACACTATTTAAAAGCTTTGATGTCTTGGCCAGGGATGAAGTCTGGGTTGTTAAAGAAATGGGCTGGGGCCGACTTTCCGAGGTCAGTTAACTCGGTTCTTGAGTTAGGGATTGCGAGAGGATAGGAGAGAAAACTGGGGGTCATTCCCTGGAGGGGACCCATAGTAGGTAGTCTAGGGTGAAGATAGGGGCCACCTGCCTCTCTATTTGAATCCACTCTGGTTTTTCAAGTCTGGAGTACACTGTGGAGAGCTGTGCTAGTCTTGCTGCTTACAAGTACCATAACATGTGAGGTAGCCTCAACCCCCCTTGCGTCCTAAGCAGGAAGAGGGTTTTTTGAGGTAGCCCCTCCCCAAATGAATTTATTGACTTTTCTTTGGAAGGATTTCAAATGATCTCTCCTTATGTTAATCGGAAGGGTAATTTGGTCTGGCTCCTGTCTACGCGGAATAAATCCTACTTGATCTTTATGGACATAACCGTTAATGAAGGAGGTGAGTCGGTTGGCGAGGATTTTTGTCAGTATCTTTAGGTCATTATTTATGAGGGAGATAGGTCTATAGTTTCAACTTCTTCCTGGTTTTTGTTCGGTTTGGAGATCACTGTTATGTAGGCAATATTAATTTGAGGGTCTAAGGGAGATCCAAGGGCTTTGACATAAAAAAAAATTGCCATGTAAGGGGCCAGATTGTCAGCAAAGGCCTGATAATAAGGCACTGAAAGTCCATCGGGCCCAGGGGCTGAACCTTTCTTAAGGCTTTTAATGACCTCCGTTATCTCCTCAACTAAGAAGGCTGCCTCCATTATATCTTTATGTTCAATGGACAGGGTAGGAATCAGAAGGTCTCGGATGAATCTGGAGATCATTAGGGCCTATCTTATCCTTCTGTGAATAGAATTTTGCTCCGCTCCAGCAAATGTGTTTCTCCGCTTTTGCTGTTAGTGCCAAAGCGAGCTCCAATCTTGCAGCATCCAGTTGTTCCGCTAAAGTCTTAGCCCTTGTATACACGGTCGGACATTCCGAGGGAAAATGTCCGATCGGACCGTGTTGTCGAATAATCCGACTGTGTGTGGGCTACATTGGACTGTTTCCGTCGGAATATCCGACCGACAAAGTTTTAGAGCTGGGCTATAAAATTTTCCGACAACATGGTCCGATGGGACTTTGTCCTATCGTTTGTAGAGAATTCCAATCGGACAAAGTGCCATGCATGCTCAGATCAAATTCCTAGACCAAATCGGATTTTTCGACAACTTTGTCCGACCATGTGTATGCAACACAAGTTTCAGACAAAATCCGTCTAACAAAATCCATCGAATTTTGTTGTCGGAATGTCCAACCGTGTGTACAAGGGCTTAGAGGGGCATGTCTTGTCGATCCTTCTTGATCTGGGTCGCTAAACGGATTATTGTATCTCTGATGGTTACTTTGTGACCTGCCCACAGGATTTTGAGGAAGATGCCATCCACATTGTTTAGACTGAAGTAGTCCTTAAGGTAGTCATATATTTCCTTGGTTTTGACGGGGTCGCTAAGGAGTGATTCATTTAGTCGCCAGTGTGTCCCCTGCATCTTGGTAAGGGTGTTTCGTAGGCAGAGGAGGACCAGTGAGTGGTCCGACCAGACTGTGTCTATGATGGTCGCTTTATGTGTCAGGGGTATGAGGTTGGGGGTATCAGGATATGATCGATTCTGGCATAAGACTGGTGGGGGGGTGTAGTGCATGTAGTCCCTTTTTGTGGGGTTCAGTTCCCTCCAAATGTCGATTAGGCTGTTGGAGTGGAGGAGTCTTGCTAAGCTGAGACTCGCCTTAGTGGAACATGTCAGCTGGGCCTTGAGGGATTTTGTCTTGTTAAGCCCCTGGTCAAATGCAACATTGGAGTCCCCGCAAAGATAACCTTGTCCTCCAGAACTGGAAAGCTACTTAGGTCTCCATCACTTACCATTTGCCGTCTTCTTTCAGTTGGGAAAAGGATGGGTGTGTGGTGAGTATCGCTGTGAATATGGAAACCCATACATCACCTGGCTTGAGAATGAGAAAGGGTTAGTGAAGGGAAAGGGGGGGGTAAACAAAACATAATAAGGTGTCTTCCTAGAAGACCAATGGTGACTGGCGGGTAATGCTTCCATCAGACACCTACCAGTAAACCTTGGCTGCCCCTAAAAGGGGGCCGACGACTCATTCCGCAGAAGCAAAAGAGGCACAAGGGGATCACCCCGGACCCTTGCGTCTACATGTAACCATAGTATCTAATTAACACAGCTAGTAGTAACTTATCTAATAGACATCAGGTAGAAAAAAACACAGATAATGTACTTAATGTACTTCTGTAGAGCTTTGTGGGGGAATAGCCCCTGGGTTCCCTGTCGGGCTTCCCTCCCTCCCTGCTAATCGGGGGGGGCAGGAGAGCCCCTGCAAATATGAGAGTGAGCCTGAGGCCCTGTGGTTGCCCATTGGGGACCCCCAGAATTGATCACTCCATAGGTCCCTTAGTCACAGTCGGCCTTGGTTACCCAAGCTCCTTGTAAATGTTCTTTAGGGAGGGTGGGGCCTCTGAAGATCAGGGCCCTGCTCTGATTATTCTCAGAGTCCCTGAAAAAAACAACAACTTCATGCCCCAAAGTGCAAATGGTTATCAGGGAAGTAATTTGGATCAAGCTCACCATCTCCCTGCGCAAAGAGCCACACAAATTCGCCATGGATCATCGCTCGGGCGCACGCACATTCGAGGCCCTACTGAGCGGCGCGCGCAAGTGCGCATAAGTACGCGCAAATTCCCTGACCAGCCTTAAAGGTGCCTTAGCAGACAGACAAGTTGCTGGTTTGTCTCAGCTCACCTGTGTTCCTCTGCTTCCTGTTCCTGTTTACCACTTCCTGTTGTGACCCGGATTGCCTGAAGACTTACACTGATTCTCTCCTGACCTGACCCCTGGTTTGTTTAACGGACTTCCTGCTCTTAGCCTTGCTGGCTCCTGGGCCGATACCTGTGTTTGACCCTCGGCCTGTTTCTGCACTCTTCTTACCTATTTTACAGACTTGCTTGCTACTTACCTTCTGGTTCGGTCCATCCTGCACGAGCCCTCTTCCAGACCTTCACACAAGTCAGGTATCCCGCTGGAGGCTTGTGCCTCTTGGTGCAACCCACTCCCTGTATCACTTCCAGGAGTGGTGTGCGCTGAGTCGCAACAGCCACCGCTCTCTGCATCTTGGCCTCGGTGAGTACCTCTTTGCTGATAGTACAAACCAGCCATGTCAGAGGCCAACAGAGCGGGTTCACCTATGGAGATGTTGTCCCAGCAAGTTACAGCCCTCGCAGATGCTGTGCTGAAATTACAAGAAGGGTACACCCAAATCGACAGCCGTCTCCAGCAATTAGCCGGAACACCTGCACCAGTTAACACAGCACCAGCGCCCCCTGGTGGGGCCTCCCTACCACAGGCCCATTCACTGCCTGCCCTGATGATGGTGACTCCTGAACCGAGGGTACCTATGTCCGAGCAATTTTCGGACGACCGAAAAAAGTTCAGGGCATTTAAAAATGCCTGCTCCTTATATCTGGCCCTGCAACCAAGGACTTTTTCTTCTGAAATAGTGAAAGTCGGATTCATCATTTCCCTACTGTCCGAAGAACCCCAGGCATGGGCACATAGCCTTATGGAACAAAGAAGTCCTCTCCTGAACTCTGTGGAAACCTTCTTTAACTCCATGGGTCAGTTATACGACAACCCACAACGTACTGCTACAGCTGAAGCCACTCTGCACACCTTAACACAAGGAAAGAGACCAGCGGAGGACTATACCGTCGAGTTCCGTAAGTAGTCAGCTGACACAGGCTGGAATGAGGCTGCCCTCAGATACCAATACCGACAAGGCCTTTCCGAAACTTTGAAGGATGAATTAGCTAGAGTGGAGACCCTCTCCTCTTTGGAGGACCTGATTCAATTAACCACCAAGCTGGACAGGCACATGCGAGAGCAGAGCCCAGCTGGATGCTCCCCAAGTCGACCACTCCTTACCCTCCAATTCCGGTCTCTGCCAGCCCCTTGGCCTCAGAAGGGGAACCCATACAGCTAGGACTTGTTCGCCCTCGTCTCACCCCTGATGAAAGGCAACGAAGACGACAGGCCAACCTATGTCTGTACTGTGGAGGGGTTGGCCATTACCTTCGCAACTGCCCAGTGAGACCCTGTAAGCCACCTCTGCAATTTGTTATGAATTATCAAGCCACAAATCTCACACAGTCTTATGTTACTCTTTCTGTTTCTCTGCAGCTGGCGGAAGAGAGGATTCAACTACCAGCCGTAATGGACTCCAGAGCATGCAGTTGTTTCCTGGACATCTCTGTGGCTCAAAAACTTCACATCCCTCTCCATGACAAAAAAACAAAATCTTCTTGTCCACTTGGCTGATGGGTCTTTACCTCGCTGCGGACCAGTTACACAAGAGACCCAGCCGATTCTCACCATCACGGACTCGGGCCACCAGGAGTTCCTACGCTTTGATTTTATTTCTTCTCCCATGTTCCCTATTATTTTAGGACTCCCTTGGTTGCAGGTCCATGACCCTCAAGTTAACTGGGGCAAGAAGAAGGTCTCCTTTACATCCTCCTACTGTTCTCAACACTGTTTCCCTCCAGTTCCAGCTCCTTGTATGGCAGTCGTTCCTGCATCCGACAGTATTCAGCATGTCCCACCAGTATATCTTGAGTTTAAGGATGTTTTTGATAAGAAGAAGGCCGATTGTCTACTACCTCACCGGTCTTACGACTGCCCCATCAAATTGTTACCAGGATCTGAAATTCATTTCGGGCGCATATTTCCTCTATCCGAGACTGAACTAAAGGCTCTCAAAGCCTACATCGATGAGAACCTGGAAAAAAGGCTTCATTCGTCCCTCTTCATCTCCAGCCAGGGTGGGTATTTTCTTTGTTGAGAAAAAAAAATGGCTCCCTCAGACCCTGCATCGATTATACAGAACTCAATAAAATAACTATCAAAAACCGATACCCGCTCCTGCTCATCCCAGAACTATTTCAGCGCTTCCGGACTGCCAAGATCTTCTCCAAACTTGACCTATGAGGTGCTTATAACCTTGTGCGGATTCATGCCAATGACAAATGGAAAACAGCCTTCAGGTCCAGGTTTGGGCACTTTGAGTATTTAGTGATGCCCTTCGGTCTGTGCAAGGCCCCGGCCACCTTTCAACACCTGGTGAATGACATTTTCAGAGACTAGCTTGACGACTTTGTTGTTGTATATTTAGACGACATTCTCATTTTTTCTGCCACCATCCAACTACACTGAGACCATGTAAGAAAGGTCCTTACCATTCTTATGCCCCGTACACACGAGCGGACTTTTCGACATCCAAACTCCGACGGACTGAGTCCGGCGGACTATCCGCTCGTGTGTGGGCTGCAACGGACTTTAGCTTCGCAAAAGTCTGACGGACTTTAGAAATGAAGCATGCTTCAAATTTTCCCGACGGAACTCCGCCGGACCCGGTCCCCTTCGAAAAATTCGCTCGTGTGTGTGCTACTCCGACGGACTAAAACCGACGCTAGGGCAGCTATTGGCTACTGTCTATGAACTTCCTACGTCGAATCCAGTCGTACGTCATCACGTTCGACTCCGTCGGAGTTTGGTGTGATGGTGTGTGGTCAAGTCCGTTCGGTCGAAAAGTCCGCCAGAACTCCGGCGGAACTCCGCTAGAACTCCGTCGGAAGTCTGTCAGACTTAATCCCTCTCGTGTGTACGGGGCATTAGGAAACATAAACTATACCTTAAGGCAGAAAAATGCGAATTCCAGAAGACCATTGTCCAATTTCTCGGATTCATCATCTCCACTGAGGGGATCACCATGGACCCCCAAAAGGTCAAGGCGATTCTTGATTGGCCCGCTCCAGGGGACAAAAAAGCTGTGCAAAGATTCATAGGCTCTGTTAACTTCTATTGAAGATTCATTGCTGGCTTTTCATCCATTGTTTCTCCGATTACGCAGCTGACCCCTCAACATGGGCGCTTCCAGTGGTCCCAAGAAGCTCAGGAAGCCTTCATTAAACTAAAATCTTTGTTCACTTCAGCACCCATTCTACAGCATCCAGACCCACTTTTGACATTCGTGGTGAAAGTTGAGGCTTCTGAAACCGCCACTGGAGCCATTCTTTTACAAAGACAGGGCCCCAAGGCCCTTTTGCCTCCAGTATCTTTTGCCTACCGAAAGCTAAATCCTCCAGAAAAGAATTATGATGTCGGTGACTGAGAGCTATTGGCCATTAAGTTTGCCTTAGAAGAATGGAGGTATCTCTTAAAGGGCGCAACTCATCCTATTACAATTTTTACGGACCACAAGAACCTAGAATATCTCAGAACAGCCAAGCACTTAAGACCACGACAAGCCCATTGGGCACTTTTTTTTTCTGGGTTCAACTTCCACATTTCCTACCGTCCCGGGTCCAGAAATGGCAAAGCGGATGCACTCTCCCAGATGTTCCCTGAATCCCCCCAGTTTACCGAGCCCAGCACCATTCTGTCACCACAAAATTTCCTTCTTCTTACACAATTCGACCTGGCAACCGCCATTAAAACAGCCTCAAGCCACTGTACCGATCCTGTAGTGTCTTCCTTGGAGAAACACAATGATCTACTTTGGGCACAGGATAAGATCTTTGTCCCTCAGGAAGTAAGGCCAGCAATCTTAAAGACTTTTCAAGACCACAAGTTGGCCAGCCACTTTGGAATACGGAATACGTCAGAATTAATTTCCCGTTCCTTCTGGTGGCCTCATGTATTCTGTGCCAACGCAACAAAGGATTTAAAGCTAAACCTTGGGGATTACTGAGACCCCTACCTATCCCTGAACGGGCATGGGCAGACGTCTCTATGGACTTTATTGTGGATCTACCACCCTCAGAAGGGTTCACCACCATCCTGGTCGTAGTTGACCGTCTTTCAAAAATGGCCCACTTTTTTCCCATGATTGGTACTCCCTCTGCTCTGGACACTGCCAATACCTTTATTAAGGAAATAGTCAGACTCCACGGAGTACCTAACAGTATTGTCTCAGATAGGGGTACTCAGTTTACCACTAAATTCTGTAGAGAACTCTGTAAGGCCCTGGAAATCAAGGTCTGTCTCTCATCTGCATACCACCCTCAGAGCAACGGTCAGACAGAAAGGACAAATCAATCTCTAGAACAATATCTCCGCTATTTCTGTTCCGGCTCCCAGGATAACTGGTCTTCCCTCCTGTCTTATGCAGAATTTGCATACAACAATTCTGTACACACGGCTACTAACCAAACACCGTTTTGGTTGAATTTTGGATTCCATCCCTCCTTCCTCCCCAACTCCATCCCTGAAACATCAGTCCCTGCTGTTCAGGATCGGATAGTCTCCAGGATCCAATCAAATTTTCAAAAGATTCAAGAAACCATGCAAAGAGCTCAAGACGACTACAGGAAGTACTACGACAAAGGGAGAATCCAGCTTTTGGAATTGGTGAGAAGGTCTGGCTAGCCTCTACTCACCTCAAACTACCCTGCCGTTCACGTAAGTTAGGTCCTAGGTTCATAGGCCCATTCACAATCAAGAGAATGGTGAATACTGTGGCCTTCGAGTTAGACTTACCCAGATCATACAGAATACATCCGGGCTTTCACGTATCTCTCTTAAAACCAGTGGTCCCTAGTCCATTTCCCGGAAGAGAGGAGCCTCCCCCGCCTCCAGTTGTAATAGATGGGGAGGACAAATTTGAAGTGGAAGCCATACTTAGCTGCAGGAAGATGGGCAGACAACTTCAGTACCTAGTAAAATGGAAAGGGTACCCATCGGAAGACAACTCCTGGGAACCTTCCGGTAACCTTCATGCTCCAAGATTGATTAGAGCTTTTCATCGGGAACATCCGGAGTTGATGGCCACCTTGGGTGTCTGGAGGCCGCCCCTTGGGGGGGGGGCACTATCAGGGAAGTAATTTGGATCAAGCTCACCATCTCCCTACGCAAAGACGCACACAAATTCGCCATGGATCGGCGCTCCGGCGCACGCACATTCGCAGCCCTACTGAGCAGCGCACGCGAGTGCCCACAAGCACACGCATAACATGAATTCCCTGACCAGCCTTAAAGGAGCCTTAGCAGACAGACAAGTTGCTGGTTTGTCTCAGCTCACCTGTGTTCCTCTGCTTCCTGTTCCTGTTTACCACTTCCTGTTGTGACCCGGATTGCCTGAAGACTACACTGATTCTCTCCTGACCTGACCCCTGGCTTGTTTAACGGACTTCCTGCTCTTAGCCTTGCTGGCTGCCCTGTCTAGCTCCAGGCGGTGAGGGGGTGTGCTAGGTATCAGCTCTGTGATAAGGTCTTTCTTCAGCAATGGTGTCTTGCGTGGTGAGCGTGCATACAGGTCATGGCAGTTGGTTGCATTACTTTCTTTGAAACAATTGTGCCTGCTAATTCCAGGTCTTTCTGAAGCTCTCCACAAATAGTCCTCGGCTCTTGGACAATTCTTCTGATAATTCTTCTCACTCCTCTGACAGCGATCTTGTGAGGAGCACCTGATCGAGACCAATGTATGGTGAAATTATGTTCTTTCCACTTCTGGATTATGGCCCCAACAGTGCTCACTGGAACATTTAGAAGTTTAGAAACCCTTCTGTAACCAATGCCATCAGTATGTTTTGCAACAATAAGGTAGTGAAGGTTTTGAGAGAGCTCTTTGCTTTTACTCATCGTGAGATGTTTCTTGTTTGACGCCTTGGTAATGAGACTGAACCAGCTGATATTAACCACTTCAGCCCCGGACCAATTTTCAGCCTAAGGACCAGAGGTCTTTTTACAATTTCGCACTGCACTGCTTTAACTGGTAATTGCGCGGTCATGCAATGTTGTACCCAAGCAAAATTTGCGTCCTTTTCTTCCCACAAATAGAGCTTTCTTTTGATGGTATTTGATTGCCTCTGCGATTTTTATTTTTTGCGATATAAATGGAAAAAGACCGAAAATTTTGAGGAAAAAAAGATATTTAGTAAAAAAAAATTCAATAAGCGGATATTTATTGGTTTGCGCAAAAGTTATAGCGTCTACAAACTAGAGTACATTTTCTGGAATTTACACAGCTTTTAATTTATGACTGCCTATCTAATTTCTTGAGGTGCTAAAATGGCAGGGCAGTACAACCCCCCCCCCCAAATGACCCCATTTTGGAAAGTAGACACCCCAAGGAAATTGCTGAGGGGCATGTTGAGCCCATTGAATATTTTTTTTTTGTCCCAAGTGATTGAATAATGACACAAAAAAAAAAAGTTTACAAAAAGTTGTCACTAAATGATATATTGCTCACACATGCCATAGTTATATGTGGAATTGCACCCCAAAATATATTCTGCTGCTTCTCCTGAGTATGGGGATACCACATATGTGGGACTTTTTGGGAGTCTAGCCGCGTACGGCACCCCAAAAACCAATCACTGCCTTCAGGATTTCTAAGGGTGCAAATTTTTGATTTCATTCCTCACTACCTATCACAGTTTCGATGGCCATAAAATGGCAAAATAACACAAACCCCCCCCCAAATGACCCCATTTTGGAAAGTAGACACCCCAAGGAAATTGCTGAGGGGCATGTTGAGCCCATTGAAAAAAAATTTTTTGTCCCAAGTGATTGAATAATGACACACAAAAAAAAAAAAAGTTTACAAAAAGTTGTCACTAAATGATATATTGCTCACACATGCCATAGTTATATGTGGAATTGCACCCCAAAATATATTCTGCTGCTTCTCCTGAGTACGAGGACACCACATATGTGGGACTTTTTGGGAGTCTAGCTGCGTACGGCACCCCGAAAACCAATCACTGCCTTCAGGGTTTCTAAGGGTGCAAATTTTTGATTTCACTCCTCGCTACCTATCACAGTTTCGAAGGCCATAAAATGCCAAAATAGCACAAAACCCCCCCAAATGACCCCATTTTGGAAAGTAGACACCCCAAGCTATTTACTGAGAGGCATGTTGAGTCCATGAAATATTTTATATTTTGCCACAAGTTGCAGGAATATTAAAATTTTTTTTTTTTGCACAAAGTTGTCACTAAATGATATATTGCTCACACATGCTATGGGCATAAGTCAAATTACACCCCAAAATAAATTTTGCTGCTTCTCCTGAGTACGGGGATACCACATATGGGGGACTTTTTGGGAGCCTAGCCACGTACGGGACCCCGAAAACCAAGCACTGCCTTCCGGATTTAAATATAAAACGCTACCAAAAAAAACTGTTAGAGATCGCAGGGATCAGGCCTGACTCTGCGAACTCTGCAGTTATGTGTTTAGTGTTTTGTGAGTGACAGTGATCGATCGATACTGCACTTGGGTAGGCTGGGTGGAGGGGCAAAACGCAGGTGCCAGCAGGTATCTGGGCTGATCCTGCTAACAATGCGTTTTTTTGGAACCCTAAACTGCTGGGGACGCTAGTATAGATTTGATCAGATCAGATATTGATCTGTTCAGATTCTATACCACTAAGGGAGGTTTATGCTTTGCGTGTGGGTGTTAGCGGTACTGGCACTAACCTAGCGCTGCCTGGGGCGACGCAGACCCTGACCCTAAAACCTAATTGATATCACCCGCCGGGTGATCAGGGGGTTAATCCTTTATTGGGTAATAAATGGTGGGTGCCCTGATGCTATAAAAAGCAAACTAACTAACCAGAGTCACCCGTAACACTTATACGGTGATCACTGGTGAAAGGGTTAACTAGGGGCAATCAGGGGGTTCACATTTTTATTAGGTAGTATATGGGGGTCCCTGGCGCTATATAAAAACCTGACGGGGAACCTAAATAACTAACTGGCTAACCAGCGTCACCAGTGACACTTATACTGTGATCTCTGGTGAAAGGGTTAACTAGGGGCAATCAGGGGGTTAAAACCATTATTGGGTAGTATATGGGGGTACCTAGCGCTATAAAAACCTGGCGGTGAACCTAAAAAAATAACTAGCTACCTAGCGACACTAGTGACACTAATGCAGTGATCAGAAAAATGATCGCTTAGTGACACTGGCAAAAGGGGGTGAAAGGGTTAACTAGGGGTAATAAGGGGGTAAAAAAACATTATTGGGTAGTATATCGGGGTACCTAGCGCTATAAAAACCTGGCGGTGAACCTAAAAAAATAACTAGCTACCTGGCGGCATCAGTGACACTAATGCAGCGATCAGAAAAACGATTGCTTAGTGATACTGGCAAAAGGGGGTGAAAAGGTTAACTAGGGGCAATCAGGGGGTTAAAACCATTATTGGGTAGTATATCGGGGTACCTAGCACTATAAAAACCTGGCGGTGAACCTAAAAAAATAACTAGCTACTTAGCGGCACCAGTGACACTAATGCAGCGATCAGAAAAAACGATTGCTTAGTGACATTGGCAAAAGGGGGTGAAAGGGTTAACTAGGGGCAATCAGGGGGTTAAAACCATTATTGGGTAGTATATCGGGGTACCTAGCGCTATAAAACCTGGCAGTGAACCTAAAAAAATAACTAGCTACCTAGCGACACTAGCGACACTAATGCAGCGATCAGAAAAATGATCGCTTAGTGACACTGGAAAAAGGGGGTGAAAGGGTTAACTAGGGGCAATCAGGGGGTTAAAACCACTATTAGGTAGTATATCGGGGTACCTAGCGCTATAAAAACCTGGCGGTGAACCTAAAAAAATAACTAGCTACTTAGCGGCACTAGTGACACTAATGCAGCGATCAGAAAAACGATCGCTTAGTGACACTGGCAAAAGGGGGTGAAAGGGTTAACTCTAGGGGCAATCAGGGGGTTAAACCTTTATGGGGGGGTAGTAGGGGGCTACTGGACCTAACACTAACTGCCCTGACACTTTTTACTGTCACAACTGACACTGAATGCAGTGATCAGAAAATAAATGATCACTGCAATCAGTGACACTGTGACTGGGAGGGGGAGGGGGGATCGGGGGGTGATCGGGGGGGGTTTGTGTGCCTATGTGTGCCTACATGTCAGTGTAGTGTTGGTGCACACTTACTTTTAGTGTTCTCCTCGTAGTCCGGTCAAAAAGACCGCCCGAGAAGAATGACATCACTTCCTCCCTGCCTGTGTGTACTATATACAGCGGGAGGAAGCTTCTCATTCACCAGGAGCGATCGAGAGGGGGTGGCCAGAAACCAACGGCCATCCCCTCATCCCAGATCGCTCCTGAAGCGAAACGGACTGCCGCATCCAGCGGGAGGGGGTCCGATCGGACCCCCCACCCACTGGAAGGCAAGCAATGTACATGCCATTCTGATGACGTACATTGGCATGCGGCGGTCCTTAAATGGTTAATTTGCACTGTCAAAGGGCAAGATTGCTTTGTAATTACTGATAGATTTCAGCTGTTGTCTTGGCTTTCCATGCCTTTTGCACCTCCCTTTTTTCATGTGTGCAATACTTTTTCCCTGTGTTATTCCATTTTATTACACATAACTTAATTTCTGAACTTATTTGTTTTGGCTTCTTTGTCTATATGGATTGCATGGGTTGTTAACAGCATATGGTAAAAAGTAAATGTCAAAGGCACCTCTAAAAATATATTTACGTAAAAAAATGGTGACATGTTCAGTACTTATTTGACTCCCTGTATATGCAACATTTTATACATACTAAGATTGGACTTTTCTTTCTCTGGTACAAACTATCATTTTTATATACACTGCTCAAAAAAATTAATGGAACACTCTGAAAACACAGAAATCTCAATGGGGAAAAATATGCTGGATATCTATATTAATTTGAACTGGGTAATGTGTTAGGAACAAAACGAAGCCACATCGTTTGATGGAAATGAAAATGATCAAGCTACAGAGGGCTGAAATCAAAGACAGCCCGAAAATCAAAGTGAAAAAATTATGCAGCAGGCTAGTCCATTTTACTGAAATTTCATTGCAGCAACTCAAAATGGTACTCAGTAGTTTGTATGGCCCCCCAGTGCTTGTATGCATGCCTGACAATGTAATGTCCCAGAGGTGTTCTATTGGATTTAGGTCAGATGAGCGTGGGGGCCATTCAATGGTATCAAATCCTTCATCCTCCACTAACTGCTTACATGTTCTCACCACATGACACCGGGCATTGTCATGCCCCAGAAGGAACCCAGGACCCACTGCACCAGCGTATTGTTTATCCCGATACCTAATGGAAGTCAGGGTGCCATTGTCTAGCCTGTAGAGGTCTGTGCGCCCCCCCATGGATATGCCTCCCCAGACCATCACTGACCCACCACGAAACAGGACATGCTGAATGATGTTACAAGCAGCATAGCATTCTCCCTTTCACGTCTGTCACATGTGCTCAGGGTGAACCTGCTCTCATCTGTTAAAAGCCCAGGGCACCACTTTTCACATCTTTATTTGTAAAATATTTGTAAAAACCATTTATCATTTTCCTTCCACTTCACAGTTATGTGCCACTTTGTGTTGGTCTATCACATTAAATCCCAATAAAATACATTTAAGTTTTTGGTTGTAACATGGCAAAATGTGGAAAATGTCATGGGGTATGCATACTTTTTTAAGGCACTGTATACTCTGATTAAAAAGTGTTCCTTGAATTTTTTTTGGAGCAGTCTATATGGTTTATGAAATGTGTATAATAACTAGGCATTAAGTGGCATACTACCTGATAGGAGTAATTTATTTTGGACTCCTAAATGGCACATAAATAACACTTTATTGATTGTATGTAAATTAATTGGATTTTATTTTGGTGCTAATTTGTATATACACAAGGGTGAATGTAATTTATACTGGAATATATATATATATATATATATATATATATACACACACAGTATATGACTTGAAGCATTACTAGTTATTTCTTAACAAAATGCACTAGGGCATACACAGTGATTATTTGTCATATTGCATGGCACTATTAATTTATATATATTTATGCTCAGGGGTCAAGTCCTGGAAAAAAAGTGTGGGAACTCACCCAAGATATCTCCCCCCCACCTTAAAACATGTGTGTGTGTGTGTGTGTGTATGTACAGTATATGTGTATGTATATATATATATATATATATATATATATATATATATATATATATATATATTTTACATTCTGCTTTTTTAACAAATAAAGTGCAACCTTTATTGTAAAGTGCCAGTTTGCAGGAACACCTCCAAAATTCACATGCATTAAAAAAATAAATAGGGATCAGCTGAACACCCCCGTTTTGGTTTGCACCAGAACCTGTGAACGGACCGAAAATTTGCGCAAACTTTAGAACCCCATTAAAGTCTATGGGACTTGAATGTTCGAAAACAAAAGTGCTAATTTTAAAGGCTAATATGCAAGTTATTGTCCTAAAAAGGGTTTGGGGACTTAGGTCCTGCCCCAGAGGCCATGTATCAATGCAAAAAAAAGTTTTAAAAACAGCCGTTTTTTCGGGAGCACTGATTCTAATGATGCTTAAAGTGAAAAAAAGTGAAGTATTCCTTTAAATATCGTTCCAGGAGGGTGGCTATAGTATGCCTGTGAAGTGGCATGTGTTTCCCGTGTTTAGAACAGTCCCTGCACAAAATGAAATTTCTAACTGAAAAAAGTCATTTAAAACTGCTTGCGGTTTTAATGTAATGTCTGGTCCCAGCAATATGGATGAAAATCATTGAGAAAAATGGCATGAGTACCCCCCCCCCCCCCCCCCACCCTTTACCAGCCACTTTGGGTCTTGTATGGATATTAAGGGGAATCCCGTACCCAAATTAAAAAAAGGAAAGGCATGGGGCCCCCAGGCCCTATATACTCAGTACAGCAGTATACAGGCAGTGCAAACAAGACAGGGAATGTGTAGGTTTGTTGTTAAGTAGAATCTGTTTGTAATTTTGAACTGGTACATTTTTAAAGTGTAGCTCCAGTCAAAAATTCTATTTTTAAGCTTTTTGGAAAACATAGGGAAGGGTTATCACCTCTGTAACATTTTTTTTTTGCTGTCTGTGCACCTCTTCAGAAGATTTCACCTCACTTTCTGTCCCAATGACAAATGTTTTTTGAAAATTTGTTGTTTTTAGTAAAACAAGGATTGGGATAAAGCATCAGTGGAGAGGATACTTGTTTTTCTCATATCAACTCTTACAGGAGCGAATTTCCCTTCCTAGGGGTAGATTTCATCTCTCTTCCTGTTGTCTCCTTACGTTTGCAAGTAGGAGACGTTAGTAAGTTGGATGTTTGAAAGTAGGGGCCTGCAATATATGCTCTGCAGAAATTTGGGCCTAAGGTGTTGGTGTTGCCACAACACTGTAAGCCCTCAGAGTGACTCTTGGTGGGCACTGGAATGCCCTGCTGTGAACTATTATATCAAGAATTGTAATTACATGCCAAAGGGGAAGACAAAGGGAGAGGGGGGAACAAGAATGGGGGCATGACAAGGGAAAGAAAAGGGAAAAGGGGGGAAGTAAGGGGGGAAGGGAGGAGGACCAACCCCACAGATCCAGCAGTAGCAGTTCTAATTTCTATATACCCTCTCTATCTCCTCCCGTCCAGGGTAGCCATATGCCGTCAAATTTCTTAGGGCACTTCCTGCTGATATAAGTCATTTTGTATAATGGTAGGGCCTTGTTAATGATGTCATCCCACAGAGCCACCTGCTGTGAAATATTATATCAAGAATTGTAATTACATGCACCTGTTGAACAGGGGCACACAAATTGGGCCTTAGGCACTGGTGCCACAACACTGCAACACCTCACAGAAACTCTAGTTGGAGAGCAGGAAAGAGCCCTACTGCAAATTATTGGATCAAAAATTGTAGTTACATGCCCCTGTTAGACAGGGGCAGAAAAATTGGGCCTTAGGCACTGGTGCTGGTGCCACAACACTGCAACCACTCACAAGTATTGTAGTTGAGTGCAGCAACGAACCCTCCTGCAAAATATTGCATCAAAAATTGTAATAACATGCCCCTGTTAAACAGGAGCTGAAAAATTGGGCCTTATCCACTGGTGGCGGCGCCCAGAACCAAGAATGTTCTTACAAGCTATCAGCATGATCATTGAGGAGGAAGAGGATAGTCACTCAGCATAACAGGATAGTCACTCAGCATCAGCATAGGCAGTCTTGAAGGGATCTGACATTTCAAAAAAAAAAATTCGGTTACATCAGCATCATTTTTATATAGGTCAGTCGATCCACCGGAAGTTGGTGGACAGGCGCACCCTGTGACCGGTTACAAAGTCTCCAGCAGCACTGAATGTGCAATCCAAAAGAATGCTGGATGCATGACAGGCCAGTAGCTCAACTGCATATTGTGCAAGCTCTGGCCAGTGATCCATCATCAAGACCCAGTAACCCAGAGGATTTTCAGTGGGAAAGGTGTCCAAGTCTGATCTTGCCCCTAGGTATTCCTGCACCATGTAGATCAGACGCTGGCGATGGTTGCTGGAACCGATCATACCTTGGGGCTGCGGACTAAAAAATTGTCTTAACGTATTGGTCAGACAGCCACCTTCTCCACTGCTCCTTCTGTGACTGACCAAAGCCTCAGCAACACATTGTCCAGGACCAGGAATTTGTAACCTCCCAGTCTCTGGGAACACGCTGCACAGACCTTTCTGCAAAAAAACAAGCTCCCCTGACCCTGTCCTGATGCCATAGTCGCACAGGTACTCATTGATGGCCCTCTGCTGCATGTGCAGCTGCTGCAGCATGGCCAACGTTGAGTTCCACCTGGTGGGCATGTCACAGATTAGGCGGTTCTTGGGTAGGTTAAATTCCTTTTGGAGGTTAGTCAGCCTAGCACTGACATTATATGACCGGCGGAAATGCACACAGACTTTCCTGGCCTGCCTCAGGACATCCTGTAAGCCTGGGTACCTGCCCAAGAACCGCTGCACCACCAAGTTAAGGACGTGAGCCATACAGGGCACATGGGTCAGTTGTCCCTGTCGGAGGGTGGAGAGGAGGTTGGTGCCATTGTCACAAACCACCATTCCTGGCTTAACCTGGTGTGGCGTCAACCACCTCTCAGCCTGCTCCTGCAGAGCTGACAGAATCTCTGCCCCAGTGTGGCTCCTGTCCCCCAAGCACACCAGTGCAAGCACAGCATGGCATATTTTTGCCTGCGTCCTTGCGCAGCCCCTTGAATGCCTACGGAGCACCGCTGGTTCTGAGGACAAAGCACAGGAAGAGGCCATGGAGGAAGAAGAGGAGGGGGTGGAGGAGAGAGGTGTGTCAGAATCACCAGTAGTAGCATTTTGGAGGCGTGGTGGCGGAACAACCTCCAACACTACTGCACCTTGTCCTGCATCCTTCCCAGCTGCAAGAAGAGTCACCCAATGTGGTATGAAAGATAGGTAACGTCCCTGTCCATGCCTGCTGGACTGTGAGTCAGCGGTAATATGCACCTTACCGCTGACCGCCTTGTCCAGCGAGGCCAAGACATTGCCTTCCACATGCTGGTAGAGAGCCGGAATCGCCTTCCGTGAGAAAAAGTGACGTTTGGGAACCTACCACTGAGGAACCGCACAATCCACAAACTCATGGAAAGGGTCAGAGTCTACCAACTGAAAAGGCAGCAGTTGAAGTGCTAGCAATTTAGCCAAGCTAGCATCGAACCGCTGGGCATGTGGATGTCTGGGAGTGAACTTCTTTTGATGGTGCAGCAGCTGGGGCAGGGAAATTTGCCTGGTACAATCGGACGTCGGTGTACCAATAGCAGATTGCCCGCAAGTACTTGACTGACACACCTAATTCTACACCTTCATTCCTCTCAATGCAGGTGTTAGGTTTTCGGATGGTGAGTCTGACTTGGTGGAAGGAGACCTCTCTTACGGCTCTGGTTCAAGTCTCTCTGAAGTGGGAACAGAGGGACAGGAGCACAGCGGGGTAGGAGCGTCTGGCCAGATGCAGCAGCAGGTGCTGGTGATGTGAAGATCTTCCAGATGCAGGAGCTCTCTGCAGCAGAAGGCAGCCGATGATGGTTGGCAAACTGACTGTGGAGACTGACCGGGTAGTGCACGGATCTGGAGAGGCAGAAGCAGGCCCGGAAGGATCTCTGAGCAGGAGAGCAAGTAGAATCAGCAGCAAGCAGGAGCCAGCAGGGGAGAGGCAGAAGAACAGTCAACAAGCGGGGTTCGGCAACAGGTATCAGTCCAAGAAGGGTCAAACAAGCCGGGGTCGGAGCAGGGGAAGACAGCAGAGTCAAATGGAAGCCAGGTCAGGTATCGGGTAGCTTTCAGACAGAATAACGGGTTGCTTCAGGTACTAGCTGCAGACGAACAGCACAGAACATCTGCAGCTGTACCTTTAAAAAGGGCCACTGGCGCCAATCGCGCTAGCGCGCACACGTGCGTGCGCACATACGAACGGCGTGCACCCGCGCGCGTCTGGCGACGCGCGTGCCCACGACGACCCGCGGCACGAACGCGTGTGCGCGAACGGAGACCCGATCGCACGGAACGGACGGATTCCTGACAGCAGGTTTCAGAGAGGACTGAAGGTATAGTGGCGTTAGAGATCCCAGCTGATGAGGAGCAAGGAGAGGACCGCTTTGTTCTTTGGTGTGGCTCTTTTATGTACGCTTGCCAATGAACTGCATGGCAGGTCGACATATGTCTGGTCAAGCATGTGGTGCCCAGGCAGCTGATGTTTTGGTCATGTGAGATATGCTTGAGACATGTGTTGCAAATAGCAGCGGTGCGATCTAATGCACTAGTCTCAAAAAAGTCCCACACCAAAGAACTTTTGGAGTAACACGCAGAGGCAGCGCCCTGTACATGCGGAGCTCTGTGGTGTGATGCAGTCAGTGTGCTGCCCTTAAGCTGGCCCCTGGAGGGCATCCTGCCTCGTTGGAGATGTGCCTCCTCCTCTCTCCTATCAGGCACACACGTGGAGTCAGTGACCTCATCATCCCCTCCCTCCTCATCACTGGCACAAACCTGACAGTATGCTTCAGCTGGGGCAAACATGACTGCCAGATTGCTGTCCTTCTTGGGCATCCCCTCTCTCTGGGCTCACGTTACTGCCTTCCTCTAGCTGGGTATCATCATCAGAGCCTTCAAAACGCTGCACATCCTCATTTAGTATGTACCCAACACTGTGCTCAACAGTTCGGGGGATTCCTCAGGAGGACATGGTGGGGCTAGGGAAGGAGTGACTGATGCCATTGAGCCGAGGGAAGAGGCCGCGTTGGCAGATGCTTTGCCAGTACCCTGAGCCTGGGTGAGAGAGGATGAGGACGGCTTGGTCATCCACTCTATGAATTCTTCGGCATGTTGCGGCTCAACACATCTAGCTGCAGAAAATAAGGACAATCGTGTCCCATGGCCACGTGCTGATGAGGATGCAACGTGTCCACGACCAGCACTGTTGCCTCTAGACACAAAGCCTGCTTGCCCTCTTTTATTGGCTCGTGAATGTCTGCCTCTCCTTGTTGGCCTTCCAGACATACTAATGGCCTGCAAGGAGATGTAGCTGCACAAAGCTGGGACGTATATACTGATATACTGCAGCTAGCAGAATCAACTGTCTGCCTGTAGTATTAGTATGAGAACACCAGCAATTGGGGTAGCTTTATGTGCACAGTGTGTACACCAACTGTAATTACTGCAGCTGCCTGCGGTATAGGATCAGCAGAACACCAGCAATTGGGGTAGCTTTAGGCGCACACTGTGCAGATGACACAATACACCGAGTGTAATTACTGCAGCTGCATGCCTGTGGTATAGGATCAGAAGAACACCAGAAATTGGGGTAGCTTTAGGCGCACACTGTGTAGATGACACAATACACCAACTGTAATTACTGCAGCTGCCTGCCTGTGGTATAGGATCAGAAGAACACCAGCAATTGGGGTAGCTTTAGGCGCACACTGTGCAGATGACACAATACACCGACTGTAATTACTACAGCTGCCTGCCTGTGGTATAGGACTAATTGGCACTGGCAGGTGGCACTGGTTGGCATTGGCAGATGGCACTGGCAGATGGCACTAGTTGGCACTAGTTGGCACTGGCAGGTGGCACTGATTGGTAGATGGCACTGACAGATGATGGTGTGATGTCAGAGGTGGGCGGGACCCAGCAGCTATCCAGCCAATGATTGGGCTTATCAAAACTCACAAGTGAGTCTTACCTTTTTTTTCTTCCTTTTTTTTTTCTTACCTTTTTTTCTTCCATCTGCTCTGTCTCTGCGCCGCTGCCTGTTACACTGGCAGACTGCCTGCCCCGACAGGGACATGATCTGTGACATGGAGAGGAGGAGACAGCGGCCAAAGCTCACAGCGAAATGTGTGGCAGGCGACGGGGCAAGTGACAATCCGTAACATGTGGCAGGTGATGTGGCAAGTGACAATCCGTAATGTGAGGCAGGTGATGTGGCAAGTGACAATCCGAAACATGTGGCAAGTGACAATCTGCATCTAGTGACAGGCAACGTGGCATGTGACAATCCGCAACATGTGGCAGGTGACACGGCAAGTGACAATCCGCAACATGTGGCAGGTGACATGGCAAGTGACAATCTGCATCTGGTGACAGGTGATGTGGCAAGTGACAATCAGCATCTGGTGACAGGCAATGTGGCAAGTGACAAGCTGCATCTGGTGACAGATGACGTGGCAAGTGACAATCCGCAGCTGGTGGCAGGCTACAGTGGCAAGTGACATGCTTAGGGCTCCCACCGATTATGGTGAGTTGAACTATTTCATTTTATATAACAATGTTATAATAGAAATAATGTGCTTCAATCATCTTGACACCATATCAACCATGGTGCCGTGATGATTTAAGCGAACAAAACCAGCCATTTCCCCAATAAATTGCCTCCAAAAAAAGTATTTTCTGATAGTGCCCCTCCCGAAACTAGACTCTGGATCCACCCCTGCACCAGCCTGTCCCCACAAACCCTCTCACCTGCTGACCTGTGAATTGGCGAATCACTCCCGCAGTGTTATTGTGTTCTGCCAGTGGGGAGCCTTCCCTACCCACCGAATACAGTAATCAGTGTTGCTAACTATAGCTGGCAGCACATATTGTTTTGGGAAAAACCTTACGGGCTGGTTGTACTCAAGTAGATTAATAGATTGGAAGAAAAAGAACCGCTGCTCCAGGTGTATAAAGATAAGGCTGATTGGAGTATCTTGCTAGCCCCGGCCTGCCTCCATGGGAAACTTGGAAAGAAGAAAGAAATGGCTGCACATCCAGAACTTCCATTTGCTTTTTATTTTGTTTCAGAAATATAACACCAAAGACACCAAACTGTGGTCATGTAGACGCGTTTCACTCCTGTGCATACTGCCCACTCTCACACCCTACACACTTCTTTCCTGTACATACTGCCAATTTCCATACCCTCCATACACCTCTCCTGTACTTACTGCTCACTGTCATACCCTCCACACTCCTCTCCTGTACATATTGCCCACTGTCATATCCTCCACACTCTTCTCCTGTACATACTGCCCACTGGTTTACCCTCCACACTCATCTGCTGTACATACTGCTCACTGTCTTACCCTGCACAATCGTCTCCTGTACATACTGCTCAGTATCATACCGTCCACACTCCTCTCCTGGACATACTGCACACTTTCATAAACTCCTCTACTGTACATAGTGCCAGCTGTCATACCCTCCACACTCCTCTCCTGTGCATACTGCCCACTATCATACCCCCCACACTCCTCTCCTGTACATGCTGCCAACTATCATTGCCTCCACACTCCTCTCCTGTACATACTGCCAACTGTCTTTTTTTTTCCACACTCCTCTCCTGTACCTACTGCCCCCATAATACCTTCCATACTCCTCTCCTGTACATACTGCCCCCATAAAAACCTTCCACACTCCTCTCCTGTACATACTGCCCCCATAATACCTTCCACACTCCTCCCCTGTACATACTGCCCCCCATAATACCTTCCACACTCCTCTCCTCTACATACTGCCCCCATCATACCCTTCACACTCCTCTCCTGTGCATAGTGCACACTGTCAACCCTCCACACTCTTCTCTTGTAGATAGTACCCACTGTTATACCACCCCATTCCTCTCCCTCACCTGCACATACTTACCACTTTTATACCATCCACACTCCTCCCCTATGCCTCTTACTCACAAAACAGCTCTTTAACATTATATTGAATATCCTCAATGTTGCCAGCTCTAGAATGGGCACACTTTTGTTAGTTCATCCAAAGGAACTCTTCTCAGTCCTCATATTTGTTCTGCCCATTATTAGTCTTATTAGTACTAATTTAATTTTGTGATTACTACTGTGATGCATAGAAGAACATAGGGTATGTCAGCTACTCTAAAAAAAAGTCTCCCTGAAAATATTTTTGAAATGTTGGCAACTATGCACTTGGGCCCAAGGGCCACCGGGTCAGAAGGGGGCCCCATGAGAGGCTCCTGAGATCCTGTGATAGTAAAGCGGTAGTAAACTACACTAACATTACTACTTTTTAGAGGCCCTGAGGTAGGTTATGCCATAATGTACAAGTATGCACAGCATGTTAGCACATTAGGTTACACGTACCTCCAGCTCTGCACTGTGATCAATCCGATGGGTCCCGGGTACTTCCATCTTCACCCAGTCTTCCCTCCGGGATCCTTCGGTCCCTTGCCTTGGCCGTCTTGTTGTCACTCCCACGCATGCTCATGCACGTCCTCTCTCTCATCCCTCCTGTCTCTCTCATCCTCCCTCCCTTATCCCTCACCCCTCTCCCTCATCCTCCCTCTCTCTATTTAATTTAATTTGTTATAACAAATTTTTTTTGCATTTTTATTTATTTATTTATATACATATTTAAAAAACCCCCACCAAAATCCTCAGCACCAGGCCCATGACATTTTTAATCTGGCCCTGTCCCCGGTCTCCCTTTGGTTGTGTCAGAGCTGAGGAGGAGTCTAGGAGTTCCCTTGGCAGTGTGCTGTCAGTTGCCTCACTGGATATCGGCAGGGCTCTCTCTGCAGTGTGATGTAAGTTTACCTCTGATTGGCAGAGTGTGTGGAGAGTGGGGCAGTGTGTGTATGCAGCCAAAGGCCAGTCCTGCAGGATGCAGCTGCTAAACAAGATTCCTGCTGAGGAAAAAGGGCAGGAACGCCGTTCCTATGCGTTCCTGCAGGACTCGAGCCCTGTTTATGCTGTATAATACATTGATACATAACAACAAAAGTGATATATGGTATTGTTATCATCTTAATTTTTGGTAATAATTTTATATGTAAGTACTGGCTTTTGTAGGTGAATATTAGTTTGGTGTTATAGAGTAAAGGCATATATAAAATCATGGGTACCTTGCTGGAGATCTGAAAAGCTAATTCATGTTGCCATTCTGCTGTGTTATATTAATTCACTAAGGAATATCCAATTCCCTCCTGGGGGGGTCAGGAAGGATTTTTGTCCCCCCCTCCCCACACTGGAGCAAATTGGACTATATTGTTTTTTGTTTAGTTTTTTGCGTTCCTCTGGATCAACTGTTGGTATAAGATTGTGTATATAAAGGTTTTTTATCTATATATTTTTTATCTATTGATCAGATGGATTATGTTAAGTGGTAACGTGTTAGGTTAAGGCAGCCCATTCAAATGAACAGCCTACCAGTGCACAGGAACACACAAACAGACACGCAGTATTTTTTCCAGTGCACCAAAACATACAATAGTGCATTTACCTGCATCGTGGTGTACTGTGGTTCATGTGTGTCACAACTCACAAGTAGGTTTCCTTAGTGCATTAGGGTACCATTGAAAATAATGGCACTACAATGTGCTAATACATGCATGGTGCTTTGCAGTACTACACATTTCTACAACACTTAGGTGTAAATGAGTTCTAAAAAAACAATCTGAAAGTAAACTATAGACTCAAGTCCTTTTGCTACAAAATGTTGTCAATGAAAACCAATAAGAGGTGAACATCATCTCAGGTGCAGGCAACACATACAGTGATGGTCACAAGTAAAAACAAAGCAAAACATATATGTGTGTATGTGTGAAATTGGGCTAATATAGACAGACAAATGTGGAAATAATATGAAATGCCCAAGGGACAAACATTAAAAATGCTCTTACATGCAGATTCTGTTATATAACTATGTCAGTTCCATATGTAAAATAATTTTCAGTAGATGAAAAAAAAATTCTGTTTTCCCTTTAGGGGAACAAATGTAAGTTATGGCGCAACAGAAGACAAGTACCCCAAATATACAGAAGGTTCACAGTGCTACCCAAGAACATGGAGAGAGCAACAAACTGTTTTCCTGCCTCCTTCAACAACAGTGAGAGCATTGGTAAATAAAGTGCAAACTATGATTTTGTCTTCTATGTATTATGTTAGTATTAATAGTACATTAAAATAGATCTGTATAATTGTCAAATACAAAGGCAACTTCCATCAGAGAAAATATTTCTCTTTAAAATCAGATTTAGGAAAAAAATTAGCATTTACTTCTATGATATCTTTAGCAGTAGCGACACCTTTTTCTGTGTTTATTGTATTTGGAAAAGCTCTGTTTAATGGACCAATACAAATATTTTATGAAAGACCCCAGTGAACCTTATTTAATACATGTCTGAAAGAGGAAATATTTGTGTAGCCAACTGCATCCAAGCAGAGTATGCCCTTGATGTTCCTGCCGAAGGCTATACAGTGAAAACAAGAAGTCTACATAGTTGCTAAGTGCAACACAGACAATCCTTCATTCTATCGCATTCTTACGTGGGTCTAATAACTTTTGTGTTTCAGTTTCCAACTACCCATGTTAAGGAAAAGAGATGTGATGAACAAAGTTATAAAAGCTTACATAGTGCTCGAAGCTCAAGAAGTGTCCTGGAATCTGAATTCCACAAGAAATGGGTCAAAGGCTTCAAAGAACAATGTAATAAACGGTCACTTTATTATTCTTCTGAGAACAGGTAATTGTTTTCAATAACAAAAAGGAATATATAAAAAAAATTCTCCCTATTGCTACAGTAATGACAGATGATGTGACACTTAGATTGTACATACTTGGACATCATTTCACTAATTATGTGACTTCTGAAGGTAATTAGTTGCACGAGAGCTTTTTATGGGTTTTATAACAAAGGGGGTGAATACATTTGCACATGCCAATTATCATTTTTTTTATTTCTGAAAAATAGTTTTATGTATATATTTTTCTAATTTTACTTCACCAACTTAGACTATTGTGTTCTGATCCGTCATATATAATTCAAATAAAAACAAAACAAAATATTGAACTAAAGGCTGTAATGTAACAAAATAGGTAAAATTCATGAATACTTTTGCAAATCACTGTACCTATAGACATTAAAAAAAAAAAAAAAATTACTTTTATGAAACAATCTTCTGTATATTGTCATAATAACCAATCTGGAAAATGGCAATTTTCTGGCTATTTCTTATTAGAGAATCTATTTTGCTGCATTTCTGTTTAACCACTTGCCGACCGCCGCATGATGATGTACGTCGACAGAATGGCACGGGCAGGCATATGGGCGTACCTGTACGTCCCTGCCTTCCCGCGGGCGGGGGGCCCGATCGGTATTCGTTCGGGAGCGATCCGGGATGAGGGGGCGGCCATTCATTCATGGCCTCCCCCTCGCGATCGCTCCCGACGAATGGAAATGCTCCGTGACATCACTTCCTCTCCTGTAATGTAAACACAGGAGAGGAAGTGATGTAATCTCTCCTCCGTGTCGGTATTTTTCGTTCCGACACCGAGGAGAGAGGATCGGTGAGTTGCACCAACACGACACTACACAGTAGAACATGCCAGGCACACTCACACCCCCCGATCACCCCCCCAATTACCCCTGCCCCCCAGTCACAGTGACACCAATGTCATTTTTTATTTTTTTTGCATTGGTGTCATTTGTGACTGTAATAACTGTTAGGGCAGTTAGGGTTAGCCCCCTTTAGTTCTAATGTACCCCCCTAACCCCCTTAATAAAGGTTTAACCCCGTGATCACCCCCCGTCGCCAGTGTCACTAAGGCTGAGTTCACATTGCAGCGGTTTATGAGAACGAATGTGATTCGCACCGCACTGCAGTGCAAATCACATCCGATCTCTGTGCGATTCGAGTTCAGCCATACAGATAGTATGGCTGAATTCGCGCCGCACCCGCCGCAAATTCGCACGGGACCCTTTTTTTGGTCCGCAGCAGAATCGGATCGCATGGGTGTTCACACCATGCGATCCGAGTTTGCAGATCGCACTGCGATATGCAAACTGATCTGGGGGTGTCATTAACATTTCACTGACACTCCCAGCAGTTCGCATAGGGCAGTGTGAACTGCCACCGGGAGGCATGCGATGCGGGAACCCGCCGCGGATTCGTGGCGTTCCCGCATCGCTCCAGTGTGAACCCAGCCTAATAAGCGATAATTTTTCTGATCGCTGTATTAGTGTCACAGGTGACGCTAGTTAGGCAGGTAGGTATTTAGGTTCGCCGCAACTTTTTATAGCGCCAGGGACCCCCATATACTACCGCATAAAGCCCCCTGATTGCCCCCTAGTTAACCCTTTCACCAGTAATCACCATATAACTGTTACAGGTGACGCTGGTTGGTTAGTTATTTTTTTATAGTTTCAGGGCACCCGCCATTTATTACCTAGTCTCACTAGTGTACCCCTAAATTTAGGGGTGTCTACTTTCCAAAATGGGGTCATTTGGGGGGGGGGGTTTGTGCCATCTTGGCATTTTATGGCCTTCAAAACTATAACGCCCTTAGAAAGCCTGAAGGCGGTGCTTGGTTTTCGGGGCCCCGTACGCGGCTAGGCTCCCAAAAAGTCCCACATATGTGGTATCCCCGTACTCAGGAGAAGCAGCAGAATTTATTTTGGGGTGTCATTTCACATATGCCCATGGCATGCGTGAGCAATATATCATTTAGTGACAACTTTGTGAAAAAAAAAAAAAAAAGTTTGTAATTTTCCCGCAACTTGTGGCAAAATATAAAATATTCCATGGACTCAACATGCCTCTCAGCAAATAGCTTGGGGTGTCTACTTTCTAAAATGGGGTCATTTATGGGGGTTTTGTGCCATCTTGGCATTTTATGGCCTTCAAAACTGTAATAGGTAGTGAGGAGTGAAGTCAAATATTTACGCCCTTAGAAAACCTGAAGGCAGTTCTTGGCTTTCGGGGCCCCGTACGCGGCTAGGCTCCCAAAAAATCCCACATATGTGTTATCCCCGTACTCAGGAGAAGCAGCAGAATTTATTTTGGGGTGTCATTTCACATATGCCCATAGCATGTGTGAACAATATATCATTTAGTGACAACTTTGTGTAAAAAAAAATAAAAATTTTCTTTTTGTCATTATTCAATTGCTTGAGGCAAAAAAATAAAATATTCAATGGGCTCAACATGCCACTTATCAATTTCCTTAGGGGGTCTACTTTCCAAAATGGGGTCATTTGGGGGGGTTTTGTACTGCCCTGCCATTTTAGCACCTCAAGAAATGAGATAGGCAGTCGTAAACTAAAAGCTGCGTAAATTCCAGAAAACGTACCTTAGTTTGTAGATGTGACAACTTTTGCGCAAACCAATAAATATACAGTTATTGACTTTTTTTTTACCAAAGACATGTGGCTGAATACATTTTGGCCTAAATGTATGACTAAAATTGAGTTTATTGGATTTTTCTAATAACAAAAAGTAGAAAATATCATTTTTTTTCAAAATTTGCGGTCTTTTTACGTTTATATCGCAAAAAATAAAAATCGCAGAGGCAATCAAATACCATCAAAAGAAAGCTCTATTTGTGGGAAGAAAAGGACGAAAATTTTGTTTGGGTACAACATTGCATGACCGCACAATTACCAGTTAAAGCAGCACAGTGCCAAATTGTAAAAAGACCTCTGGTCATTGACCAGCAAAATGGTCCGGTCTGAAAGTGGTTAATGTTTATTTTGTTAATATTTAAGAGAAAACAAGGTTTTTCTTTCTTTCTTTTTTTTTTAAGAAATAAACACGCTGGTGTGTTACCAGTGATACTTATTTTATAATCTAACTTTAAAGTTACAACTGCATTACTGTAGATATCTTTCATGTGTGGAAGCATCATAGATCATTCAAGCAAATTTGCTATGACAGCCTTATATTTTATCCTTTACAGGAACACCACAATTGATTTGAGAATAACTGGCATTTGCTGCCCCACATCATGGACAGTTCCACAGCAGATACATGGAAAAAGAAGGAACAAAGATAGGCTGAATTTTCAACTTCATACAGGTATTAAAACGGGGCTTCTAGAAAATGAGAAAAATATTTTTGAACTAAACTAAACCTCTTGAAGCTTTTTCTGCTATGGAGCCAAGTGAACCTGTCATCAGCTTTTAATGGGCCATACAAAGAAATGTATAGAACATGCCCATATAGAGGATATAAGAAGTTTATCTCTTAGCAATAGACATGTGCATTCGTTTTCATCCGAATGCATTTTCGTCTGAATTTCAGCTATTTTCGTTTTCATTTTGACAAACGATAACGAAAGCACAGAATCCAAAAAACGAAAGATCCGACATAAATAAATGCTTTATTTTCGTTTTCATTGTTACAACAGTTCGATATAGAATAGGAGATTCGATGTGACTCTGACAATTCGATGTGACCTGTGACGTATGGGTGACCCTGCACCCCTCTGATGTAACACAGGCAGGTTTCCGTTACATCAGAGGGGGGGCGGGGTCACCCATACGTCACAGGGAACCCCGGGTTTCCCCTTGCGTCAGGGGGGCGGGGTCAGGTGACAGGTGGCCCTGCCCTCCGTATATAAGAAACATCAGGCCGCCGGAATCCCTGCAGTGTCTCCTCCGTGGAGACAGAAGAAGGATGGAGGATTCGCTGCGCTGATTCAGAACAGCCATCGCTGGAGAGATGATCGTCCGTCGCTGGATAGCAAGAGTGGATTACCACTGCTGGAATCTTTTTTTATATTTTTAATAAAGGAATTTTTCAAAAGTGTGTTTGTCTTATTTAACTATTTTTGACACTTTCTTTGTGAAATGATAGGGGTACTTTTGTACCCCCTTACCATTTCAAACAGGGGGGGCTGGGATCTGGGGGTCCCTTTGTTAAAGGGGGCTTCCAGATTCTGATAAGCCCCCCCCGCCCGCAGACCCTCAAAATCACCGGCCAGGGTTGTGGGGATGAGGCCCTTGTCCTCATCAACATGGGGACAAGGTGCTTTGAGGGGTCACAGACCCCCAAAGCATCCTCCCAATGTTGAGGGCATGTGGCCTGGTATGGTTCAGGAGGGAGGGGGGGGGGGCGCTCCTCTTTTCCTGCGGCCTGCCAGGTTGCGTGCTCGGATAAAGGGTCTGGTATGGATTTTTAGGGGGACCCCCACGTCAATTTTTTTTTAAATTTGACGCGGGGTTCCCCTTAATATCCATACCAGACCTGAAGGGTCTGGTTATGGATATTTAGGGGGAACCCCACGTCAATTTTTTTCAAAAATTTGAGGCAGGGTTCCCCTTAATATCCATACCAGACCTGAAGGGCCTGGTAATTGAATTTGGGGGACCCCCACGCTTTTTTATTTATTTATTTTTTTATCAATGACTTTCAATGAGTGTTCTTTGTATTACGGAGCCGACAATTCATAATAGCTGCGAGTGATTTTAAAGGACTTTTTTTCCTGCATAAATGACACTTTGTGCAGGGACAGTTCTAAGCACCAGACACATGCGCCCCATTCACAGGCATACTATAGACACCCCCCCCTACGAAATTTAAAGGAATATTACACTTTTATTGTTTCACTTTAATCATTATTAAAATCACTGCTCCCCAAAAAAAGGCCGTTTTTAAAACTTTTTTTTGCATTGATCCATATCCCCTGGGGCAGGACCCGGGTCCCCAAACACTTTTTAGGACAGTAACTTGCAAATTAGTCTTTAAAATTAGCACTTTAGATTTTGAACGTTGGAGTCCCATAGACTTTAATAGGGTTCTAAAGTTCACACGAAGTATGCTATATACTAGCTCCGTCGAATCTTCTTTATACATTCGACAGACACCATAAGCCTTCAAAGACAGATTCGACCGTAATTCATGTGGGTTTTCGGACGAATGCAATTTCTGAACGAAAAACGAAATAAATAAAAACGAATTTCGGGAGTAACTAAATAAATAAATTTTTCGGACGAAAACTAAATTCCGAAACGAAATATTTTACTCTGCACATGTCTACTTAGCAATGTCCTGGGTTTGCCACATTTTATTCAAAAATGAAAAAAAATAAAAAATCTTCAGCTGGAGTTGTGCTTAAAGCAGAACTTTACCCAAAACAACTTGATAAAAATGGTTAGTGAAGTGACAGTGCTTTCTAGTGCTGAAGCCTTCAGCAAAGTCCTTTAACACTTTCCAGAGAGTGGAAAGCCTGCACCCTCTGAGGTGTTGTTCCTTCTCTGATCATTAACAGGACACAGCAATGATATAGGGGCTAGTGGGGCCACAGCAGCAGGGGTGATTGAAGTTGATACTTCCAAAATTGTTAAATGTTGAAGACTTGCATGTTGTTTATATTATTTTTAACATGGTTTCTGAAAGATCAATGTATGTTTTTTGTAAACAATTGAGAAAAATGCAAAGAAAATGTGGAAGACTTTGTCAGAAATTGCAGTTTGAAGACTTTGTCAGAGACTGCAGTTCTGGAAGATAGAGCAGGTCTGACTTGCCACCCCTGCAGAGGTAAGTATTCAAAGTAAAAATATTCAAAGTTGCTTTAACCCGTGACCTGGCTCTTAAAACGTAACCCTTTCACTAATCCTAACACTAACTAAAGGATGTTATTCAGCAGTGACTATGCTAATAGCAACTCACTCTCTGATAGCATTGGGTTCCACCGTAGTCCAATTGGGCACGGCAGACATAAGGCTGAGAACTATGCCCTGAACAGAATAGCAGCAATAATGCCTGGTTATCCTGTGACAGGTAGTGAAGGAACATTGGTTTGGCTGTGAGGACCAAAAGGTTCTTTTGGCAAATTGGTGGAGAACCTGATGCAATCTAATACAACATTGTTAAAGAACTTGAAAGGTTGCATCAGATGATCAGTGAGTGTAACGTCTTTTTATCTGGGGCTTCTCTTCAAGGATAGGGGTTGGGTATGTATTTAATGGACAGGTTAAGGGCATCCCCAGGAATGTTATTTAAATTAATTCAGCATTTAATGTTTTACTTTAAAGCATTAAAATCAGTGCCACCCCCCCCCCCCCCCATGCCTCTGTTTATCAATTCCTCGCCTGGAAAATGGCCAATATTCATTTCTAGGATTATGCGATTATGCTTCAGTTAACTTCAGTGGGGTTTGTGTTTGGTATCAAGAATTCTGTAGAATACAGTTCTGCAAATCTACCCTGAACTGAACCCAGGAATTTGGGTTGGCCCACTACTACTTTTAAAGTGAGCTCCCAACACATAACCCCTAAAATAAATTACAATTCTTTATCTGAAGATAAAACACCAGTTTGGTTAAGTGTAAAGAATTATGTTATATTGTAAAAAACTGAAGGGGGTTCACTATGTACATATAGAGACAGGTATAAAGTAGATTTAATACAACTCTCCAAACAGAAAGGCTAACATGCGGTTGTAGTTATGTAATAGACACAACAGTTAGATAGATCTATACCTGGTAAACTGCAAATTAGTATTAGGCAATAGTGAAAACCACATCAATAGAAATGGTAAACAGTATTGGCATAACTTTCCTGCTACCAGAATACTATACTATACTACTGGAGTGCACTCTAGGGGTGACTAGACCATAACCCAGATCTACTGCAACAGTACCTCTTTTGCTATAGGCTTGTAAAGCAGCTTATATAAAAAGACAGTCCTATACCCTGTATCTTCAGATGTCTAATGTTGAGGTCCAGTCTTTATGATCTTGCAAATTAATACAGTGGTGTAGGCTGCTGGTAAAGTGTCTAACCCTAGATCCTTTTCAAACTGTTTTTTCTTTTGGTTCTATGGATGGTTGATAAGCCTCAGTGTCCTCTGCATCAGGGAAAGTGGAGGGTCTTCTTGACTTTCTGGTAAACTGACTTTGGTATATAAATTCTGAAGCCTCAGACCTGAGGGTTCCAGTATTGGTTTTACCAGGAGAAGGGGTGGCAGTCTCTGACAGTGTAGATGGACAACCAGTCCATGTAAACATCTTTTTCCTCACTGCTCTCCCCTTCATCTACCTCTGATAGCTGGGAACCTGATTGGTGAAGTGCACAAACAGTTTTGGCTAATGGTAGAATGTGATTGTGATGCCAAGTTTTTAATATACCAGATTTGCTCAGAAGAGAGAACGGGTCTAATGGCAATCTGGGCAGCTGTTGGCAGATGACATAGGGCTGGGACTTCCACTGATCAGCTAACTTATGCTTCCTGGGGATATCCAGATTCCTCAGCAGTACTCTGTCACCTGGTTGCAGGTCCTGCACCTTCACTTTTTATATCAGTTTCTTTGGTTTCGCTGCCCTCGGATGACTGAAGTAGTGTATGCCATTTTAGTTTCCCCCTCAAACAGTCTACATACCCTCCATGGGAAGTAATCGAAGTTTGGTCTGATGATGTGCTGAATGTTATGCTAACTGGCAGTTGGGTCTCTCTCCCAAACATGAGCATATAGGGGGAGTATCCTGTTATTCTCTGTGCTGTTATAGTAATGAATGTCTGCTGAAATGTGCCAGCTCAAGAGGCATCCTGAGCATATGTAATAGTGTGCGATTGCATCATTCAGGCTGTGGGTCTTCTTGCAGGTGGTAAGAAGTTGTTGTGGACTTCTGAATTACCAATAAATCTAACAATCTCTTAATGAGTTTGCTTTAAAAGTCTCTCCCTTGGTTGGGAAGAAATTCATTGAGACAGGCCATAATGGACAAAGAATTTCTCTACCAGAACTTTGGCCACTGTAGATGCTTGCTGATCTTTAGTTGGAAACACCTGGGCATACTGGGTGAAGTGATCAATCACCACCAGGACATTCCCTTGTGCACTCGTGTCAGGCTGCAGGCACAGAAAGCCAATACACACCAACTTCATCAGTCCTTGACTTTGAAAATGACCCATTGGGGCAGCTAGACTGAGTAAAGTCTTTCTCTATATACATCATATGCAAGAGTTGAGACCATATCTCTTGATTTCAGCCTGCATACAGAGCCCATAGAAATCTCTCACTAGTTTAAAAGTTTGTTCAGGCTCTAAGTGACCATGATTACTGTGCAACGCAGCCAATGCAGTCTCTCTATGCTTCCCTGGCTGAAAGTTACCATTTATCTTCAGGATCATCTGAGAGGCCTTCTTTTCGAGAGTTTGTCAGCAGCAAATCTAAGTATTGACCCTTCAGAGCCTTTATTGTTAAACACAGAGTGGGTCTTTCATCTGCTCCTTTTTGGAAGTCATTCTTTGAAATATAGAGCAGGCCTTCATCCATTACTTGTTAAAGGTCATAGTAGTACTTGGGGACATCTGAAACTGAGACTCCAATGGCTTCAGCCTGTCACAACTTTGGCCCAATATTCTACTCCTTAGTGCAACGCTTGTATCCCTTCTGATGTGAGTTGTGTCTACTCTTCCAGAGGAGTCTCTGGGTTGTAAGACCTTCTCGACATCAGCATCTATGTTTCCAACTCCTGGGCGAAACTTGAAGCTGAGATGAAATCCGTGAGGTACTATACTGATTGGGAATGATTTTCCAATTAAGTGTTCAGTCATTGAAATACATTTTAAGGAAGGCATTCTTCTTCCTCACCACCACTATGGGAAAGGCATAGGGACTTCATGATTGATGATACCTGCTCACTTCAACCCTGCCAATTGTTCAGAGAGGTCTTACAGGTCAACAAACAGAATCCATCAGGCTCCTTCTCTGGAGGGCTTGTCTTCCTGGAGGCAAATTCTTTGCTGGGCCCTTTTTTCAAACCCCACATCAAAGCTGTTTTTGGAAAACATCTCTCACCATCTCAAGAGTTGGACTTTGGTTCGATCTTTACATTCAGGTGAATGTAGGATATTCTTTGAGTAGAACATCTCCACTGGGATTTCATCCACTGCTCCCCCTGCCAGATCAGAGATTAGTGAAACTGTAGTGAGTGAAATCTACATGTCTCATCAACATATGGGCTCACAACTTCACTGGAGAGTCGGTAGTGTTGCAAACATTAATAAGGATCTTCTCATGGCTTTGTTGCAGAGCTCTTGTTAAAGGGTTATACAAAACTGCACCACAGATTCAAAAAACCTGTTAGAGAGGCAGCTCCTTTCCAATTTTGATGTGAACCATCAAAAAACTACTATATAAAGTGGGCAGCTCTACCAAAAATCTGTACTCACACACTATAAACTACAGTGCCTTGAAAAAATATTTATACCCCTTGAAACTTTCCACAATAATAAATGGTTTTCAACATTTTATACAAATAAATATCTGAAAAGTGTGGCATGCATTTGTATTTTATCCCTAACTAAAATCTAGTGGAACCAATTGCCTTCAGAAGTCCCTTAATTAGTAAATTAGAATCCACCTGTGTGTAATTTAATCTCAGCATAAATAAAGCTGTTCAGTGAAGCCATCATAGGTTTGTTAGAGAACCTTAGTGTTCACTATTGCCAGCAGTCAATGCCACCTATCAATGCCCAGTGGTGCGAATCAGTACCACCTAGCAGTGCTGCCTATCAGTGTCACCTACCAGTGCCAATCAATGTCCATCATTGCCACCCATCAATGCCCATCACTGCCACCCATCAGTGCCAGCCAACAATGCCAGCTATCAGTGTCCTTCAGTGCCACCTCATCAGTGCCCACCCATGCCACCTCATCAGTGCCCATCAGTGCCGCCTTATCAGTGCCCATCAATGCTGCCTTATCAGCGTACATCAGTGAAGGAGAAAAATTACCTGTTTGCAAAATGTATTAACAAAATATCAAACCATACCACCAAAAGAAATCTCTATTTGTGGGAAAAAAATGATAAAAATGTCATTTGGATACAGTGTTGTATGACCGCGCAATTGTCATTCAAAGAGTGACAGCACTAAAAGCCGAGGTGGAGGTTCACCTTCCAGCAGAACGACACTAAACATACAGCCAGAGCTACAATGGAATGGTTTAGATCAAAGCATATTTGTGTGTTAGAATGGACCAGTCAACATCCAGACCTAAATCCAATTGAGAATCTGTGCAAGACTTGAAAATTGCTGTTCACAGACGCTCTCCGTCCAATATGACAGAGCTTGAGCTATTTTGCAAAGAAGAATAGGCAAAAATGTCACTCTCCAGATGCTCAAAGCTGGCAGAGACATATCCAAAAAGACTTGCAGCTGTAATTGCAGTGAAAGGTGGTGCTACAAAGTATTGAGGTGGGGCTGAATACAAATGCAAGCCACACTTTTCACATATTATTTGTAAAAAATGTTGAAAACCATTTTTCTTCCACTTCACAATTATGGGCCACTTTGTGTTGGTCTATCACATAAATTCCAATAAAATACATTTACATTTTTGGTTGTAACCTGACAAAATGTGGAAAATTTCAAAGGGAATGAATACTTTTTCAAGGCACTGTCGTGTGGTTTAAAGTATTGATCACAACAGTTGGATATAACGATACCAGGTGCAAATCAGTGTTAAGCAATGGCACAAACCACATAAACAGGAATGGTAAACATTATTGGCATAAATGTCCTGTTAAAAGTATACTATTCTACTAGGGTGCACTCTAGGGGTGACTAGACTATAATCCAGATCTGCTGCAACAGTACTCCTTTTCCTATAGGCAATGGCTAGAGTCTTTGTAGAGCAGCTTATTAAAGGGACAGTCCTTTACCCTGTATTCAACAAGTGAACTTTAGGGCTCATTCTTTATGATGGTGCACATAAATAAAGTCCCAGTGGTATCTGCATGCAGTGGTATAGGACTACTGGTTAAGTGTTTAATCCCTAGATGCTCAGTCTGTTTAAGCAGCAAGCAGGTTATGGTCACTAGGCCCTTTTACCAATCCAGTAATACAGCCTCAAAAGTTGCTCTGAACAGGTGTCCTCTCTATTCTCTCAGTGCAACTCCCCAGTGCAGTCCTTAGTTCACCAGACTACAATACTCTAGTGCCTATTGTCACAAGAAGTACTTACTGAGGCCGAGATGCCGAGATCGGTTCGCCCTTGAGACTACGCGCACCTCATCCCCCGGAGGTGGTACAGGGAGCGGGTGGCACGCAGAGGCATGGGCCACAGCAGGTGTAGTTCCTGAAGTCTGTAGAAATGTGCAGGGGGTGAGCCGAGGTTCAGGAACTGGCTGAGGGTTCGGTGCAGAGTTTAGCGGACAATCTGGAACACAGCAAGGGATCAGGCACAAGAGGAAGTAAACAAGTCCGTGAAGCAGGCCAGGGGTCAAATCCGTGTAAGCAAGTAAGCAAATCCATTGGGCAGGCCGAGGGTCAAACACTTGTAAGCAGGTTTAGCAAAGTCAGTAAAGCAGGCCGAGGGTCAAACACATGTAAGCAGATCAGGCAAAGTGATCATAGGTCAATTGACTTCAGTATAAATTGCACAAATAGGAAAACATAAGGGCAATACAAAGACTCTGAATTTCAAAAGAGCCAACTTCCCTAAACTAGGAACCTTGCTAGAAGATATAAATTGGGATAAAATCTTAGGAACAAAGAACACAGAGGAGAGAGTTTGCTTTAAGAGCATATTATATAAGGGCATTAGCCAGTGCATTCCATTGGAAAATACATTTAAAAGAGTGAACACAAGTCCTGTATGGCTTAACTCAAATGTAAAAATGCATATAAAAGCAAAAGGAGAAGGCCTTCACAAAATACAAGGCTGAGGGATCATCATCAGCATTCAGACTTTACAAAGAATGCAACAAGAAATGTTAGGGTTGAATTAGGGCAGCTAAGATAGAACACGAAAGACACATAGTGGAGGAGAACAAAAGTATATAAAAAGGGAGGGCAGACCATATTGGCCCCATAAAGAATGAGGAAGGACATCTCGTTACAAAGGATGGGGAGATGGCGTAGGCATTGAATTTATTCTTCTCCTCAGTCCTCACGAGGGAATCGGGGGGGCTTCAGTAACCTAGACTGCAGTGTTTATCCTCATGACGCATCACAGGAAGCACCCTCATGGCTAAAAGAAGACAGAATTAGGAATAGACTTGGGAAACTTAACATTACTAAATCACCGGGACCAGATGGCTTGCACCTGAGGGTACTTGGGGAACTCGATAAAGTAATTACCAGACAATTGTTCCTAATTTTTTCTGACAGTCTACTGACTGAATGGTACCAGCTGATGGGATAAAAGCCAATTTAGCACCAATATTTAAAAAAGGGCCAAAATACATCCCTGGGAATTATAGACCAGTTAGCCTTACATCAATAGTATGCAAGCTCTTGGAGGGGAAGATAAGTGACTATATACAGGATTTTAGTAATGAAAACGGTATCATTAGCAGTAATCAGCATGGATTCATGAAGAATCGTTCTTGCCTAACCAATCTATTAACCTTCTGTGAGGAGGTGAGCTGCCATCTCAATAAAGGAAGGCCCATAGATGTGGTGTATCTGGATTTTGCAAAAGCATTTGACACAGTTCCCCATACACGTTTACTGTACAAAATAGCGCAGTCACGATAAAAATCACTGATTGCCATCATTAGTAGTAAAAAACGAGTATTAGTACTAGTAAAGAAAAAACTAGTACTAGTAAAAAAAAAAATTATCAATAAAAACGCCATAAATCTATCCCCTATTTTGTAGACGCTATAACTTTTGTGCAAGCCAATCGATACGCTTATTTTTTCTTTTTTAACAAAAATATTTAGAAGAATACATATCGGCCTAAACTGAGTAAAAAAAAAAAGTTTTTTTTTATATATTTTTGGGGGATATTTATTATAGCAAAAAGTAAAAAATAATGCGTTTTTTTTCAAAATTGTTGCTATTCTTTTGTTTATAGCGCAAAAAATAAAAATCGCAGAGGTGATCAAATACCACCAAAAGAAAGCTCTATTTGTAGGAAAAAAGGACATTAATTTTGTTTGAGAGCCACGTTGCACGACGCGCAATTGTCAGTTAAAACGACGCAGTGCTGAATCGCAAAAAGTGCTCTGGTCAGGAAAGGGGTAAATTCTTCCGGGGCTAAAGTGGTTAAACTGCGTAGAGGGTTCTTTACGATTTAAGATCGGCAAGGATGTGGAATTCCTTTTCACAGGTGGTGGTTTCAGCGGGGGGCATCGATAGTTTAAAAAAACTATTAGATAAGCACCTGAACGACCACAACATCCAGGTATATACAATGTAATACTGACATATAGGGGGTTATTTACTAAAGGAAAATTCACTTTGCACTGCAAGTGCACTTGAAAGTGTACTGAAAGTGCACTTGGAATTGCAGTCGCTGTAGATCTGAAGG